>NC_086362.1:5339015-5939015 GCF_036324505.1 Eleginops maclovinus
CTTAAAAGAGAGGATGTGAATCTTTAAGCCATTTGAATATCCTTATCCTAAGCTGCAATGGGGAAGCCTCTGCACTTAGGCTTAGCGCTCTCGAGACAGCTCCTCCTTGTTAAGCATCGCCTCAGACTCCGAGACTATGAATGGGACCATTAGCCCCATCTCTCAGTGCACACCCAGATACACACACTTGCTCATATTTTGGTCTTGGTAGGGAACTGGCTTAGTTGAGCTGTGAGAAGATTCTGCAAGGGGAGATGCAGCGCTGTAACCAGGATTGTACAATAGGCTTTTTTCCAGTGCTCCCACTCACTCTAGACTACACTCTTTTTACATTGCAACCTACAGAAAATCGGCCAATTATCTCCCACATGTAGAAAAATAAACTCCTTCATATCGGCCTCAAGCCAGCACGCATTGCAAATCAGTAAAGCTACTATAATATAAAATAACTGAAGTAGGTTATTTACCCCCTATTGTTACTCCTCCTCAGAAAAAAATCTACACTGAGTCAAGCTGAACCCCACATGAACGAAACTCAATAGGAATTGTAAGGAAAATAGCTTCAAACTAAAATGAGAAAGAAGGCCTAAAAGGTGTTGATCTTAAAGAATATACCTGCTTCAAATAATCCCCCGTGTAGCGCCTTTGATCAAATAAGCCGTCTGTTTTCTGGAAACAGAACTGTAGGTTTTATAATAAATCCCACACCATGTCCTCACATGATGTACAATTGAGCAAGGGCTTTAGCTTTCACAAAAGTTGCCCCTGCATCACAACCTCAATAAGACTACAAAAAACAAAAAAATGTCCAAGCCAAAAACACCTAAAGAAAGGTCTACTCTGTGATAAGAGTTAGGACAGACCCTCACATGTTTTTGTATGTTTCTGACACTGTCTACCGTTGGGCTTGCTACTGTGATTGAATGCTCTATAGTATCTAAGTGTGTGTTTCCTGTATCTTAACGCTTTCTTAACCTTCTTTAGTGTTTGCCCCTACCATTTTCCATGTGCTCTGCCTCACCGACACTGCCATCCGGCGTTGTCCTCTCGTAGCTGTCCTCGGGCAGGGGAAGGGCGCCCAGCCGGGGGCCCGACGAACTCTTGCTGCTGGGCGTCTCTGACTCGTCCAGGCCGCTGTCGTAGCAGCTCTGCAGCGATCCCTGCTGGTGAGGGTCCTGGGGCTGGCTCACCACCGAGAAGGTCACTCGGCGAAACGGCTACAAGAGAAACCAAACGGCCGGGGGTCACTATAAAAGGGACTGTTGTACTTTTATTGTTTGACGACAGGTAGGGAGTTCGATCTTCTGGATTTTAGAAAGGGATTTCGGGTCAGGGTAGTGGAGAAATAGGTTAGAAAAAAGGAGGCTGGGGTAAGAAGGCTATTGGAGGAGTCATATAAATGTGCTGGCTAGATTTTAAGGACACAACCATTAGAGCTAACATAAATCTCCAAGCTAGCTGTGATGTCACTTTCCTGACCCCAAAACAAAGACACGCAACCTACAATCTGCTCTATCACTACAGCCAACAAAGACCTTTTATCACCTCAAACAAGGTCATGCTTTCCTCTCAGAGACCCCTGAGATCTCTCAATAGCATGGCGTGAGACTGTACAAAAGGAATCTTTCACAAGCTTGCGTGAAGCTCAGGGGACCAAGACCACAACTGACTAAATGTGTTTGTTAAATAAAGCAAAGGAGGGAAAAAATGCTGCGGCCTCATTTACTTGTTTGTTTGCCCATTAAAAAGACGACAAGGTGAACAAGCGTCCTACTCTGTAGGAAGTCTAATTCCCCTCGGCAGAGCGAAAGCACAAAGACGAGTGTATACAAATAGGGATTGCGTGTAAGCACATGCGCACACACAAAAGCTTCTGCTAGACGAGTTGTGGGTTAACAATATAAATAAGTGTAGCCGACTCAAACACATTATTGAACAGTGTCCGGAGTTAAGCAGTAACAGGGCATGTCATTAAATCGGAGGCCTATTGCTTACAGTCTGTTTGCCCTCCTCCCCTCAACATCTCTCAATCCCTGTCTGAACATTGTACAAAGGTAATGGCAGTTGGGAGGGGGGGGTGGAAAGAGGGAGAATGAGCATGAGGCAAGGAATGGAAGATCCAGTTTGGTCATTACCAGAATAAATGGCATAACAAATGGCTGATGTTATTCATTAATTAGATACAAACACAGTGTGAGCATACCCATGTTGCTTCCCCAACCCATTGCTCGACCTCATCACTTGTTCTTCTGCTTTTTGCCCACCTCCTTCCTCTTGTTCCATCATAACAATATTAAATAGGACAAAAGCCCATTACACTCTTTCTTTCTCTCTCCATCTTCTAATATTGGTTCCCCAGATTGTCTCACCTGATGAGGGGAAATCTGTTATCAGCCACTGTGATCGGTAACTGCGTCTTTAATTTGTACATCTATCCATTACCCATCTACTGCCGTCATTTGATCTGAGAGACTGATACCAAAACATCATGTCAAGCTCTAATCTTGTGTTCATCTACATCTTCAGAAAATGAGTGACAGATGAAGTGCACACAGATACACACACATACAGGAAACATCTCAGCACATGTCACCATAGGAAGGTGATTGTTATTTTGTCATCCTATCATACTTACAGTAAGCATATCTGAATCTCTGCCAGACACATACCATGAAAGAATGACTTTTTGATAATGAAAATACCCACAAGCCACTGGGGGAAAAAAATGGGCTTCCTTCTGCTGTTTGTTTCTGTATGGAAATTTGCATTTATTTATATATTTCGGCCCAGTTTCTTTTTCTCTGGCTGGCTAGCACAGCAATCTTGGCAATAACTCATGTTTCCATGTAATTACAATCAACACTCAACAAATGAATTGGTATAAATATTCATGTGAATTTCACTCGGATAGTCAAACATTTGTTGCATAATTAAAATCGGGGCCCAGAAGGAAAACTGCTCTCAATAAGTGCAATAACACTTGAAGAGATGCTGAGATATTAAACCATGTTTTTTTTATTTTGTGGTGTGTTTGTTTTTACTCTATTTATCTGAGACACTTGTTTGGTGTGAGGTGTGTGTTAACAAATCCCACAGCTTGCATGTGGACGGAAAAGAAAGCACTTTGTCTGGATCAGATTCAGTGGAGTGCCACACTGCCTCGGAAACACGGTTTTCTAATGATACAAATTAAACCACTGTTGCCTAATGAATTGCTGGCGAGACTGTCGCAAAGAAAAGAAACACTCGAGCAGGCGCGCACCGAGGGAAAATTGAGTTTGGGAGAGAGAAAAGAAGCTGAAGGGAGGAAAAGAAAAAAGTTAAATGAACAAATAGATTTTATTCACCTGAATTTCCCCTTATTTTCATTGGAGGGAGAGCGAGATAGAAGAGTCAGAGGCAGAAAAAAAAAGCTAATTTGTTTGCAGACCAGAAATGGAGTTCATGCCGAGATCGCCAGAGGCTTTGGATTAGAATCTGCAGCAACCACCGTCTGCACAGCGACCTTCGCTCCCTTCATTCTGTGTCTTTTCAATAAATGAATAAAATAAAAAGCGATCCTTTTTTCTCTTATATTTGCGTGTGCGTGCAAGTCTCCTTGTGTGTCTAAGAAGTAGCCAGGGAGCAAAAATGAATTGTCCAAAATGCCATGTGACATTACATATGCTTTTTTCTCTCTCTCTCTCTCTTTTACGTATTCAATTGGGAATTTTTTAAGGGGTTTGTCACATGGCCACACCACAGGGAAAATTAACAAAAATGATCTGCCATGCACACACAAGCTATCTGGGTTGAAGGCTGGAGATTTGCTGCCACGGAGATACTTTAATGCATGAGCAATTGCAAGGGAGATTTTACATTGTGAGACATGAAAGCAAGCTGTGGGTGTTACAGGGAAAATGTTCCTCTCGCTGTCCGTCCATGCTGTCATATGGCCCAGAACTGTCCCCTACTGTACTGGTCATTTTAAGACCCAGTGTTCTTGTAAAGCCTGGATGAGTACAGGCCCTTTGATGGCTGTCCCTCTACTTCCCACCCTGACCCTGCCTGCCCTCATAGTACGCTCAGCTGTCAATCAATCTAGACGTGCGCATTCACACACACTTAAATTTCCTGACCCCAGTCGCATTTAATTTCAAAGGAGAGCCCCGTATTTCTGAGGAAAAAAGATGCCTTACGAGCCAATAGAGTTTGTTTAACAGTCCTCTATGTGATGGGTCATTTTTGAACACTTGGATTTAGAGGTCATATATTTTTTAAACACTTATCAAATCACTTTATGCATAAAGTCAATAGCTAACGTTGGGTTCTGCCAGAGAGTGCCCAAGCATTACATGTATGGCTTTCATTACATGTTAGCACCAGTTTGCTTTATACGAACCAGATGCCGGGACCCATTTAGGAGGGGCCTCTTTGGGGTGCGCCTGTGATTGAAAGCCAGCTGTGACAGCCACGGGTGATTGAGCAAATCCGTCATCCCAGAAAATGAACAATGCAAACAAGCTACAGGTTTACTGGGAGCTCTGGCCGAAGCTTGGCCGGGCCCTTTTTCTGGACGCTAAAGGGAAAACACATGGGCTGCCTGACTCGAGCTGGGCTGGAGCCAATAAAAACAGGACCTTGCCACTCTTGTCAATAATGTGTGACCTTTCGGATTTGATTTTCATTTCCTTCCCCCTCCCCCTTTAAAAACATTGAGCCACTGTCAGCATCGCTCTCTTCAAACCTTGTTTTTTTTCTCCCAGCAAATCATGAATGGGTAACAGATTGTTTAAAGGTAGAGTGCTCTGCCTTTGCATGAAACCTCAGAGTTATACATTTCAATGGCACTAGTCAAGGCACATTACTTAGGGCTATGTAGTAGCTTTCATGTAAAGCATTTGCTAAAAAAAAAAAAAAAAGTCCTCTATCAGATCTGCAATTATCTTCCCATTTGGTATGCTTAATGTCACTCGTGATACACTCTATGTATAGGACACACAATGGTGACTGTGTTTATGCTTTACTACAATCCTCGTCCACTGAGGAAGCCTTTTGAACCCGTTCTCTCTGGTTGCCTGGTTTTATAATTAAGCCCACCTTCACCAGAGCCTCCGGGTGGTTTGAAGGATAATGGAACGATGTAGGTAAGTCTGCTCGGAAAACAGAGTGTGTGTAATTTCAGCTGTAAATACCTTTGGCGGATGGCAGTGACCCACTACCGTGAACCACAGGAAGTAATTGAGGCTGGGCAGGACTTGGGGCTAGGGGAGCAAACGCAAACTGCAGGGCCAGTGTCTTATTGCAGTCAACCAGGAGAGATGAAGGGACACAGGGAGTGGAGTATGAGTAAGTGAGATGTAGAGACGGATAAAGAGACCATTTGAATGGGCTGAAGTGAGAGAAGGGCCTGACACACGAGTATGGCCATGATTGCCAAAAGTGCCAGTCTGTAATTAAGAAGCCATGTTTCATTTTTAATGGGCAACTAGACAGCGACCTGCGATACGCCACCTGAGACGCCCAGAAAGTGCCAAATAGCCACGCTACACCAAACAACATACTTGCGGGGATCCTAAATTGCATTAACCTAATTGCGGACACTGATTTGTAAAGTTTAAATGCAGGTGAAGCTGTAATTCCAGGACTGATGAATTAAGAAGCTTATGAGATACACTGACGCTGATGCTATAAACGAGACAAATGCCCTCAAGGTGAATGTCTGACTGGAAATCAATTGGAATCTGATCAGGCTGGGTTCAAGTTCTGTTTGGGTGCTGCTCAGCTGTACTTAATTACGATGCAATGCTAAGCTAATCCAAGCATAGATTGCCCTCTGGCATTGGTAGTCACAAACGAGAAAGGTTGAATTTGGATGGGCTCTCCGGTGTGTTGACAAGGTGGATTTCAAAAAGGCTTTCTGTCAGGGCCGAGTAAGTTGTGGGAATTCTGAGGGAGTTCTGGATGCAGCTTTGTTAGTGCAACCGCCTGCAGAGGCTCAGGTATCGTGTTCTAGCCTGACTGATAGCTTTGGCCCTGTCAAGCTCCAGTGCTCCTCTTCACTTCCTCACATTCCCCCGGTCTTCTTCAAGCTTCTTTCCTCCGCACATATTCCTCCCAGGTCATTCGGGATGAAGAGGAGAAACCAGGCTAACATTTCCAAAGAACACCCAAGACTCGGGGAAGAAAAGAGAGAAAAACATAGCCGAGATAAAAGAGGCTCTTGCGAGTTCAGTGTCTGATATTTCCAACATTGTCTTCTGAGTCAACAAAGATGCAGAGAGTGTTTTTCTTTTTCTTGTCCTAGTCTGCTGAGTTTGAAAAGAAGTGGTTTTATTCACATCTTTTACACAGCCGCTCTCACAAGGGCACCCAGCTGCCTGTTCCTCACCTTAACTGTGCCTTTTAATAATGGATTGGAATATAATAAGAGATAAGATGGACAGATTTGAATGCTGATCGTTCATTTAAAATCGAGTCAGGTAGATACGATCCGCATGGGTCCAGAGCTTGATAATAATATTTTTTAAACACCTTTAAAAATGCTTTTATTACAGGAGGTGCACACATTACGGGCAACACAGCACACAGCCTCGTTAAGAGTTGATGATGCTATTAGCACTCTCCTGTCGATCTTTAAACTATGAGTATTTTTTTACCCTTCCCTTTTACCATGTGGTCGTTTTATGATCTTACCGCGCACAGATCAATCGAATGTCCTTCAGCACTAGCTCAGGCTTTCTCTTGAGTCTTTACTGACCCTTTATTGCACTCTTTGGCAATAGAGAAAGCTATATAAATATAGTATGTGCTGCAGTAAGAAAAAGACCATTCAATAATTCCAAAAAGACAGCAGGACACACAGAACATGAACTCCCTTATGCTTCCGATGATTGTATGGTTGGGTTGTGCCATAAAAAGTTGTTGCTAGGCACAAAAAAGTCTTCTGAATGAATTCTGGAGGGATGCATTCTTAGTCGCAGAACTCATGCCTTGGGAACCATTTTGGATTAAGAAAAGAGAAGTGGGAATTGGATTGTAAGAAAAGATGCAAAAGTTGGAGAGAGCCTAAGAACAGAACAAAGAAAGGGAAATGGATAATAAGCAAATGAGAAAGCTTCATGTGCTGTCTTCATCCACACCCCCTCTATTGCATTTCCTTTAACCAGTGTGTTGGGAATGCCTTTGGAGGAGTGCCACAGTTAGCACTTTCCTATTAGCATGCACCCCATGTGTGTCAGACCCGCAGAAACGGGGGGGAAAAAATGGAGAGTAAAAGAAGATCACATGTGGTTACTTTCTTAAAGTCTGGTCTAAACTTTTAATTGCTCTTCAAGTGGCGGATTAGGCCATTGGTGTAACAGAGATACTATTCAGTGGGGATGCGTTTGAACATCTTCAGAAGCTTAGCCCAACCCCTGACCTGCCTTGAATGGCAAAAAGAAGAGTGTTTTGGTTGGTTGGGGTGGGGGCTGAGATGGGTTGGAAGGGGGGGTGGGGGGTGGGGGTGTTGAGTGGCAGTGGATTAGCTTCAAACTGACAAATAACACCCTTTGTAGGATTCTGCTGCTTTTCTGCTGGGCTGCAGGAACACCATCACAGCAAGCCTGGTGTCATGTAGCATGAGGCTAAAAGGGACATGAAAAAACGATACATGAAGGCTTCATAATTCATAAAGGGAGGCTTGTCATTGTCGACCAAATAACTAATGTATTTGCGTTCATGCTGTGGTAAATTTTTTTGCGGATTTCCACAGCAACATCCGCGTCTGTCAGCCACGAATTATGTTACATCCTCTCATTATGAATGGATGGGGCCTATCCTGTGTCGCTTTGTTTGAGCCACTGATGCTGACACAAGCACTAGCAGACGCTTGGAAAGAGCGTCAACCAAACCCTGCGCCTGGTGTTGCTTACATAGAGTCTGCCGGCAAAATCTTGAGATCACCTTTCCTACTTTTTTGGAATTCCACCCTTGTTTGAAAACCAACATCTGAATGGCATTCTCAGGCACACTCAGGCATGCAAGCACCCGTTCTTGGTTATCTGAGCGAAAATGTATGTGTCATGTCTTTGGCATTGTCATGTCATTTCACATGTCACCCCTCCGTCAGCTTAGGTTCCCAGTTGTGGCATGGAGGTTGGTTGGGTATGTAGGTGTCGTGTGTGGGGATCCATCACAGCAGTGACTGAGATTCATCTGACCACCGGCCCACTACTGTCAGTTTTTGATGAGCCTGGGGCTGGCGCTAACGCTAGCTTGTTGTGACACAGGTCTGGATGTCAGCAGAAAGCATGACATGGCATCAACGGAGCCAAAGCGGCCAAATGCCAGAGTTGAGCACTCGCTGCCACAGTTATGAGAAACAGAAGCTCACTTGTTTTGCTACCTGTCCCATGTGAGCACATATTTAGAAGGGAGATTTAGAAGCCTTCAAATGCTATATCTAAACAAGTCAATGGCAAAAACAGTGATAGTATCTGAAGGAAAGGATAAAGAAAGGAAAAGGCTGAGATAAGAGAGGGAGAAACAGAAAGAGAAATGATTCTTTATTTACCGTCATGAGTCACTGATGACAGATAACCCGCGTTTAAGGGATCAGGGCTGCCATCCAAACAGGCAAAATAGATGAGCGAGATAAATTGGGGGAGGTTAGAGAGCACATCCAGCTTATCCGCTAATGAGGCGTTCTATTTGTGTATGATCATGCGGGCATGTATCATTCAAGTGGGATAAGTAGTATGCTCCCTAGTGTGTCGCACATGTCCATCCCTTTTTGTCTATGTGTGTTTGAATCCCCACTCCTTCAATCAGCATAGCACCACCAGGTGGCGCGTCTCGATGTAATGAATGCCAACAATATGTCCTCATCATATCACTTACATGCACTTTCCTTACAGGTCCCATCCACCACCTGTTCCCGACAACATCAGCATAAGACAATTACGATCCAAACAATGATGAAAGGAATTATTACAAATAAGCAATTAGACCCTAATGTCAGGATGAATAAACAGACGTTGAGAAGGGGGTGAATGGGGGATAGAAAAAAAGGTCAAAGGCAAGCAAGGGTACAATTATTACACAGCACTGCTAACGTGCTAACATGCTACTCTCTGGTGCAACATAAAGATTATGAGAAATGGACTGGCTACACATACTGAGCTGCATATTTAACAGACTGTGACTTGGCATTGAAGATGTTTCTTCCCCCACATTTCTTCCTGTCATGTCCCCCATCCCTCCATCCTCGTTCATCATCTCAACTCGTCCCCCCTTATCTCCCGACTTCCCTCTCTCCCCAATCTCCAGTCTCTGTCACTCTCGCCCGCTCCTTCCCTCCCTTGCTATCTTTGCTGAGATCACGCAAGGTCAAACCTTCCTGACGTTTGATGGATGAAAATGGAATTAAGATGAAAGCATACTTTCAGATAATGAAGATATGCGGCGGGAGATTAGGAAGCCGGTGAGGCTGCAGAGGTGCCGACCAAATTAATATTGAAATTTATGTGTGTTTGGCTCAGGCCCAGACAATCCCCATGTGTTATTTTCACCAGGGGGGCCAAAGTGGAAAACATAACAAAAATGTTAATAGTGTTTGAGGGGTGGCGTAGTGGAAAAGCTGTGGGATTTATTTTCTTTTTCAGCCGACAGTGTTCATTTTTGTCAGATGCAGGAATGCAAAATGAACTAAAACACAATGCAGCTATTCAGGAGCAGAGAGCAGCAAGAGATTGTGTTGGGAGCATCAAACCTGCACACCTGTAGGGCTTTGTGTGTGGAAATCAAAGATTAAATCCGTAGGATGTAAAGGTAGCATGTTTGCAAACTTGCCTATTCAGATAGCATTCACATTTAAAAGCATACGATATAAATCTTACCAATCTTCCCCATCGCAGCAATTCTAAAGGCTGTATCACTGCATGCATGATGGAGGAGCATGTTGTAGTAGAAGAAGGTGAAAGCGATAAGGCCTCGTGCCTCAGAAGGCATCAAAGACATACAGTCTATCAAGCCCCAGTATCGCTGTCTGATGACGGTGATATGAACACTAATCCGCATGTAAAATAGTCCTCTCCTCTAAGGCACTGCTTTGAGTGCTCTTAGCTAACAATGTCTCTCTTCTCCAATCCTTTCCACATTCTTGCTTTCTCTTTGACACTATTCCCAGCATACCAAAAAAAAGGCAGAACAGATACACAATGTGCTCTTAAGGTCTAATTTTCAGCACCAGCTCTATTAGATCTCATTACTCAGTTGTTGACTGGGCAGCCATTTTGGGGCAGCTAATGGGAAATTTGATAATGGCGTCCGGTTGTTTTGGTCCCCACTGTCACGAGTTCTCCAGCACTCTGCTGGCATTGGCACTTTGTTAAGGGGGCTCAGGAGTGTATGAAAAACACAATTAACAGTGCAGCTTGTTTGTTCCCTCTGGTATTTCTGCCTGATAAGTCAAAATAATTCAGAAAAAAACATTTGGAGTAGGAGTACAAGACAAATGCGTAGTTCAATTTGGCCCTGTTTTTGTCCTCACTAAGCTGCAAGCTGTTCCCCAATTATTGAATGAGAAAGACGGGAAAAAAACGTGGTCAGGTCACATGGGAGATGCCAACAAAGAAGCTCTTTGTTAAGACATTAAATAAGCAGGCAAATTGCAAAAAATATTAGCTTTTTTCAACCTTAATGAAAGTTACAGAAAGGTCAAAGAGGCATTATTACTGGACACCTGTGCCTGCTTTCCGGTGAGCTCTGAAACAGTGTACCAATGCCTCTGTGCCATCAAAAAGCGAGTGTGTGTGTGTGTGCTTCACCTATCACCTTACCGGCAGCTGGTATCCTAGGAATAAAAGAACCGCCAGAGACGGCAGCGGAGGTAGAAGATGAAGGGGAACAGTGGGTGGGTTTGTGGCGGCGGTGTGCAGGGTTAGCAGATGGAGCGGATCCTGTGTCTCGTTGAAATAAACCCCCCCCCCCCCCCCTCCCCGCCTACTTTCTCTACGGTGCAGGTGAAAGCACCTGACTGTATTCATGCTCCCCCCCCCCCCCCCTTCTCCTCCTCCTACTTCTAATCAGGAGAAGGACAGAGATGAGAGGACAAGGAGCTTTGAGGGCAAACAGGGAAAATAATGGATGCTATTGAAGAAACATAAGCTAGCGGAGAAAGATAGCCTATGTGGGGACACATCAGACTGATCACACACACACACACACACACATACTTACATACTTATTGAAGGAGCGGCTGAGTCTAGGGCAGCTAGTGTGTGACTCAAAGATGGTTATTGATTAAAGTGACATCGGCCTGACAGATAATAGTGACGAGTGGAAAGGCGGCTAGTGCATCACATGCAGCATCATCAAGGATCCATGATGCCGGTTCAATATGGCGGCATGGAAGCGGGGTTGGCGATATGTGTGTTTGTAAAAGGCTTTTCCGCACCCTTGTGGATTTTCAACCGAAGCAGGAAAAAACGCTGTTCTGTCTCCAACTCTCTCTTTTTTCTCCCTCTTGCTTCCTCTGTCACCCATCCACAACAGAGCCGCTTGGGAACAAAAAAAAACAACATCAAAACTCAAGGCCAGAATTGAGGCTGTCACATAAAAAGACAAAACATCCATTTAATTTGAGCTCGTATTACATTGCCATTTTCTCTTTCTTTGATCTAAGAACAATGCCCAGGTTCGCCTCAGATTGGGCCGCCTCCAAATATATACCTAGTTTCTGCTGAACAGGTTTTTATTCCCTATTCACCGCTTCATAAAAGCAAAAAACGAAAGAATGCTAGGAGCGTAGCACAGCACCCCGCCACACTAATGATGGCCTCATCAGGCTGGCTAATTTAAACCCCTGTGTAAATGAAGAGGAGGAGGTCATTGGGTGGGGGGGGGGGGAGTTTGAGCTGAAGCAGCATAGCTAAAAACAATAATCACATCTCTAAAAGAAAAAAAAAAACGCTGCTTGGCCCATATTTTGACGCTAACAAAAAGATTGGATGTGTTTTATTTATTTGCCGTGTAAACCAGATTATTATGAATTTGGGGCATTGGAAGAGAAGTTATTTAGCAGGCTACAGTTTCTGTTATCCCCCATGTATTTACTTTGCCTCCCCTGCTCTCTACCCCAACACTCCTTCCACCCCATCGCTGTGCCTCTGGCCCTCCTCTTCGGCCAGAATAAAAAGCAGGTCAGGCTTAAATTAAAACTCGATAAGCTAATTATTATACACCAAAGAAACTAGTTGATTTTTTTTTTGAGATGCAACACATCGCCACTATCTGGTGGAATCTGCAAACCTTTTCTTTTAATATTATCTCAGCCGGTAAAAATCTGCCTTTACGTAGTTTAACATCTTTCAGGGATTCTGAGGGGAGTTGGGTTTGATAAGCGTTGGGTTCAAGGTGTTTCTTTTCTCCCATGATTCCTGTATGAGTCATTAGTGGTTTTATAATTGAGTGAAGCAACTCATGCGTGTACAGTAAATGGTTTTCCTTGCTTTAAAACATTGCCCTACATGACAATGCTGATGATTGCTGAGTTCTTTTTTAAATTGGATCCAACATGTGCCAGGGACCAGCCCCCATCCAGATGTGATCATCTCCATTACTATGTTTGTTTTTTCAGCACCGACAACTTTTCATTTCTCATCCATCTGTCAGGAATATTACCCACCAAGTCATCCATCACCCTCCATCCACTCCCTAATTCTCACATCTCTCGCTCGGCTTATCTCCGTACTTTGGCGCTGAGGCGTAATACTAACAAGGTAGAGAAAGACGAATGGCTTGTTGGGTCGTAAATCCGCAGATAAGGTGAGTGACGTGTTTCACATTACCGCTTTAGCCCGCGTTATACCATGGAGGGAACTTTCCTCACACTCACATGCCTAAGCACACACATGAATAAAGGTCCCTGTCATCCTTCCCTCTCTCCACTAATGAGTTCCATTTCATTCCCACATTCCATTACACGACCCTATCAACCTCAGCCGTGTTGAGTTGCAACGCCACCATCTCTCTGCTTCATCAGTGTGTCTCTCTCCTTCTCGCTCTATACAATGCAGCTGATCTCCGTCGAGCCCCGCAATCTAGTTAATATTTCACTGAGTTGGGAATTTCACATCTGTAGGTCACATTCTGGGCCTTGGCAATTAGAAACTCAAACAGCGACCTGGCTTGCTTCTTTAATTCTCCTTCTTCTCTTTTTCCTCACACATTTTTTTCAAAGGGAATGAACAAGTTGAAATTAATTTGAGCCCTCGCTGAAGTACTTATGAGTGCAATCGCTGCGAGTGGCCAAGAGCAGGCGGAGGGGCGAGAATATGGGGGGTGTTGTGAAAGATTGAGTCAGAGAGATATAGCGGAGAGACCACCCGATTCCACATGAATAAAATAGCATTTCTGGTTTTAAAGTGTTGCGCAGCTAAATGAGAAACGACCACAGTCATTTGCTCGGAACAGATTCTCTTTGGTCTTGGACATATCGCTCTATTGGGGAACTAAGAATGTGATATCGCCACGGTTTGCTGGTGAAACAATGAACTGGAACCCATGGCTAATTATAGCCACACCAGTTTGTGTGATAATGTACTTGTGTACATTTTTGTAATGAATTTGCACGTGTGTGACCTCTTCTTTTTATTTGTATGTAATTACATGTGTGCTCACTGAAGGACATCTGTGTATGCGCATTAATGGTGTGTGGTGTGCGTCTTAAGTGCATGCTGGAATCTGCGGGTTTACCCTAGATACGATATCCGAACTGGATTACCAATGCCTCATTCATTGCAAGATCTTTGATTAACCCCCGTCTATACCTCCCGGCATTAGACGGCTTAACAATGGATGCCCGGTTCTAGTATGTTCACATTTACAATAGCAATACAACAAGACCACCTCAGGGAACCTCAACATTCGGCATTGTAGAGAAATACCAATGTAGGACAGGATAATAGACTTTATAAATGAGCCATTTGCCGTTGTTTCCAATAGGAAATCAACACAGTTGCTCGGGAATGGATTTAAGAAGATCACTGAGCCTTGATCTGCTTAAGATACTGAGTAGAGTTTACATAAACATAGAGAAAAAGCTCATCATGCTTTATATAGCACTAACTAAAAACAATGTTCTTATTCAAGCCCTGTTTCATGCCTATTACAGGGGCTGGTCAGGAGTCTTGCTGATTTAGGAACATTATTAGTAATGGCCACTTAGAACCCTGACCCACAATGCACTGTAATACGTGACCTTGTGACCTTGTTGTTGGCAGCCGGCTTACAGCTAATACGTATTGATCTGTTGTTGGGGAAGTGAGTGCGTGGAGGGAGTGAGAAAGAGATACGGACAGAATAAATGTTAAAATTCGACCAAAAAAAAAACGCATTGGCAACTGAAGGTCCCTGCTGGGCTAATTTAAGCAGGCAAACAAGAGAGGCAGCCCAGCAATCTGGCAAAAATAAAAACCAATGCTCCCCGCTGCAGTCAGCCAACCAAGGCCATCACGCATGAAAAATGGCTAAAATCCACTGAATCGTTCTCGGTTGGTCCCAGCAAAACATTGCAATGCAAGCCAATGAGCGCTCATATTGAAATGAGAGAATAAGCCTTGCACCTTTTTTTGGGGGGGGTGGGTGCAACTTTGATATGAGCGCGCTTGATATTTCGTACGCCAGATCCAGACACACCCATCCCACACGCAGCCCAGATCTGTCCATCAGCCATGTGTTTAGCCAACCTGAAAAAAAACTGCCCCAATCAACACAGAAGCCGAGGCTTGTCAGTCACACATTAGCAGCCAAGTCACCACAAGGCAGAGGAGGAGATGAGGCTGAATGCTTATTAGTGACTGTGAAATCTTAGCCCCAAAGCTTCTCTTTGCATTCACAGGCTTCAGTCAGAAAGCACCATTGCTTTTCTATAAGAGGATTTTTTATTTTTTACAGGAGTGAATGCCGGGGAAGGACTAGGAAGAGACTTGTATGTCCAGGACCTGATAGCACAGTATAGCCCCCGCTGTTACTGTATGCATAAGAAAAGGAAGTTGTTTAATGGAGTATGCTCTGAGAGATTATGAGGCTTTTCTTTATCCCAGGGAAATTTACTTAAGTGTACTGCAGGGATGGTTATGTAGACTTTGGCCATCGACTTCGAACATTTGCTGTTCATTTAAATACAAAATCATTGAATGCAAACCCCCGCAAAGGTGGTAAACCATGTCAATTTGATTTGCCGTTATCCCCCCCCCAAAAAAGCTTGGACAGCTTAGAAATACACACAAGCAAATAATTCAGTTTTTTTTTAAAGAGCCCACACATGTCCCAACATTCATACATTAATAAAAGCATACAACCACGCACGCCCCCTCCCACATACACAACAATACAAATCCGGCTCACATGTGCCCGCTGGCAGCAAATGGACCTGCCGTTTAAATGGATGTGACACTAAAACAGGCAGCATCGTTCTGATTGCGGCTGGTTCAGAATCACACTCCCTCCGTCTATGCCGCTCTGCGCATCAATGTTGAAATAACGATGTCTTAACATATTTGTCAAACAGATGCAGCTACTTTACACTTGCTCGGGGAAGATGCAATATGCAGCGCTTTATGGGATTCTGTTTTTCAATAACGATGCACAGCAGCTGTCAGTCAGAGCTTGACCGAATTTCAAAACACCCACACACTCCCCGGGTCCGCTCAATAGTTGTCATGAGTCACCGCTACAAGCAATTACTGCGATAATAGAGAAAAATACAAATGAAGGAAGAAAAGACGGAAGCATTAAATATATATTAGATCAAACTGAGGCTTCTCAAATCTATACACACAGATTAGGTACTTGCAGAAAACAGGGCAGCATAATCGAGATGGCAGGCTGAAAAACAAACCATATTTTTAGATTTGTCTCGCAGCCCAAGCATATGTGCTTTGGATTGGATTCCACCAGAAGCAGAGAGGCGCGTACCCCCGCTAGCATGTTTTACCACTTTTTCCCCGCCTCTCGGTGTGTATCAACCCGAGGATTGACCATCAATCGCACACCGTCCCTGTTCAATCTGCTCATTGTTTGATCTAAGCAAAGGCAGAGCCAAAGAATAAACAACTCTATCACAGAAGGGTTTTGCATACAAGAGAAAGGCAAAGAGATACAAAGCAAACAAATAAATGTGCCAGCCCGTATGAAGAATTCTGGGCTGCGTAATTAGGCAACATTCATAATACATGACCGGAGGGAGGAAGGGAGGGGAGCAGAGAAAAAGAGAGAGAAGAAAGGTAGAGGGGAGAGAATTTGAGTGCGCAGGCAGGAGTGGTAATGCTTGATCCGCTGTCATTGATCAAATGTGTGTGCGTGAGTGTGTTTATTTCTGTTTGCCTCAATCATGTGGCCTATTGGTGTGTCTCTGCACCTGTGTGTTTGTTTGTGTGCATGGTGTGATGGAGGCAGAGGGCCTGTGGCAGGTAGAAAATGGCCCGGGCCTTTTCATTTGACACCGCTGCGCCTTCAAACAAACTACCTAGGGCCCCCGCGCACACCCATAATCCATTCAAGGTAGCAAGCAATTTTCATTATTGACTGGTGAGAAACACGGGCAGAGAAAGAGAGACAGAGAGAGGGGGGAGAGTAAGCGAGACGAGATGGAAAACAAAAAGAGAATAGCAAGGCTGAGCGGGGGAGAGATTGAAAGTAGTAAAGAAGGGAGAAGAGATAGCAGGGTGTTGGAGAGAAAAGAGAAAGAGAAAAAAAAGGAGAGAAAATAGATTACAAATAAAGAAGGGGGCTCAAGAAGATCGGAGGATGGCTCCAAAGAGATGGATGTGATTGAGAGTGATGTGTCTGGAGAGGGAGGGAGGGTGGAGGTAAAGGGGATGCAATCATAGAAGGAGCTAATGTATGAGTACAAATATATAGGGAGCTCATGCTTACCAATGGAGGAGGTGGCAATTTCTATATATGAACACACATAGACCGACATACACTCCAAGTTTTCTGTGATTCAAGTGAGAGGGGTGGAGTACATTTTGACAGTATGCTAATCCAGTCCTTGTAAAAAGGGCCAGGGTTGGGCGGCCAGACATGGTCATGACCGTGAGCTGATAGATGGTAGAAGAAAAATGTCTACACACACACACACACACACATACACTCTTTACAGTTTCTTTTTCTTCCAAAAACTACAAATCATAATACAGATTTAAACTCAGGTGATCTCCGGCGCCTGTCATTTCCTCTGCGCTTTTACAGTATCGCGCTTTCAAGAGCTGTCAAGAATATTGACAGGGCATTTTGGGACAGTCTCATTGAAATGCAGCTCAGCAAACCAACGAAGAAGAGCAAGCTGAGAGAGATCGAGAAAGGGAGGGTGCTGAGAGTTGTTAATGCTTGAAAGAAATCCCTCTACGCGTTATATAAAATCACACAGATTTGTACTCTTTAACCCCCCTCCTAACACCGATGCAACCTTTAAAAGCGGGCTTCCTCTCCCGAACACATTGCAAAGTGTTTTATGATAGGGGTTTGAGCTGTACATTATTCACTTCAGGCCTGCTGGGCCGAAACAGCAGTCGACAGGGAGCATCCTCTGCTTTTATACATAGAGCGAGAAGAGGCTGGAAAATGAGAGAAATGATTGATATTCCGTCCCCGTCTTGTTCCAGTCAAGTGACAAAATTCCCCTCACTGTGTTTTCCTATCTCTCTCTGTCTCACTAACAACCTGAGCCAGCAGCCAGGAAATGAGCCTGTTTTGTTTTGTTGGAAGTTTTTTATTTCTTTTTTTGTATATATTCTAAATAAAAAGTGACAGTTGATTTGTCATCCTCACTGCGGTGTTTTCACTGTGTGTGTGCTAGGAGTATGAGCATGCTTGTGTGTGACTCCTGCAGCTAAAAAAAGGGGCAACCTGTGCGAGCATGGATGCTTTTGACTGAGGGCTCATAGCGGGGAAGCGCATGCCTCATACCTCGCTATAAAGGTTAACATCACTTCCCATGGTGCATTGCTGTGGCATCCATTAAACCTCAACAAATAAGTAATAACAGCTCCGATCGCTGCCAAATTTCTCCCTTGTTACGCATTCAAGGCTGCACATCCTGCTTCTAAATCCCTTATGCTAACATCCCAGTTCTCTTTCGCCTTATCTTCTCCTCCTCATCCTTTCAGCCTCCCTCCTCTCCCCACACTCACATCATATCTCTGTCTCCCTCCCTGACACACACATTACACTCACAGGGAGTGTGTCTATGATTATGAGTCTCTCTCTTTTTCTTATTTTTTTTTTCTTTACGACCGGGGCCAGGGCCAGAAGTTGCCTCTGTCAGCACAATGAGGCCCTATAATGGATGGTAATCATTCAGTGAGCGTGGCAGCTACGGCTAGCCTGAGAAAAAAAAAAGAAATAAAGTGAGTGAGTGAGAGAAAGAGAGGGAGGCAGGGAGAGAGAGTAGCCTGGCTCCTCCGCTGCTAATCTCAGCTAATGGCCTCTGCAGAGCCAGGAGAGAGCTATACGCACTAATAATGCAGCGGGGGAAGAAACGGAGGGATCGGGCATGTGGGGTGGAGAGGGTGGGGGGGGGGGGTCAACTGAGTGTTCACTGTGTGTGTGTGTGTGTGTGTGTGTGTGTGTGTGTGTGTGTGTGTGTGTGTGTGTGTGTGTGTGTGTGTGTGTGTGTGTGTGTGTGTGTGTGTGTGTGTGTGTGTGTGTGTGTGTGTGTGTGTGTGTGTGTGTGTGTGTGTGTGTGTGTGTGTGTGTGTGTGTGTGTGTGTGTGTGTTGGGTTTAAAGAAAGAGAGAGAGAGATGGTGGGGGGGTGTAAAGAAGGAGGGAAAAAGGAAAGCAAAGTCAGCTTAAGCGCAGGGTTTAATAGCATCATTATTATGGGGAGGCACCCACTATGGGATTTGGAACCACACACACACACACACACACACACACACACACACACACACACACACACGCTCATATGCACAAGTCAATTTAAAGACGTGTTCATACAATGTTGCATATCACCTAGCTATTCATCGGTTATGGCTAGTCGACCTATTGTTTTTTTTTCTGATGATATGACTTAAACTAAATGTTCTTAAATTATACATTTGGGAAATAACTGTATTCATCTTTATTGCAGAGAGATCGAAAAATAAATTGATTACAGTCATGTTCCTGCCAGGCTACAAGTCTACAGCTGGTTAGCTTGCTGAATATAAATAGCTATCCCGTTCACTTGAAGTTACTGTTCATGGCCACAGATTCATTGGAACTGTATTTTTAAACGTGTGTTTATATACAATTTAAACAACAACATGTAATGTGTTTACTTTGAGTTACGGCAGATTCAAGTTGAACTTTTCAACCACATTTTCCATTCTTAAGGTGCTCCAGGCTAAGCCCAGTGAACTGGCTCTAGCTTAGTATTTAAAGGAACAACATTTGTTTTTCACATGTAGTTCCTGAAAGTTATTATTCAAAACTGAAGCTAAATCATTGAACATTATATATTATATTATGGATTGGCTAAAACAACTCCTAACTAGCAGTTAAACCTGCTCATAGTGTGTGACGATGGATTGATTTGGTCAGTATTCACAATGGATTGGATGTGCTTCCCTAAATATTTGAAACATGAACAGGCTGTGACCTTTTGTACCAATAAAACATCATAGATGTTTTGGATTTCTCAAAATAAAGTCCAAAGCAGAAACCCTGTGGCAAGAGTAGAGAGTCAATAAATAAAAAACAAATCAAATATTTAAAATATAGGGCTGTAAACAATCATGATTTGACAATGCGTTGGCTAGTGTTGCAAAGAGCACCATGTTCTGAGGGATTGGAGGTTCGTCTAAAGGGATTAGCTCAGGGGATAAGCTGAATGTTTCCCATATCGCTTCAGCCTAACTGAGCAGAGAGACAGCAAAATAGTACGTGTTTGTGCCTGGCTCATTTTCCATTTCCAAAATATATATTTATCCTTTTATCCAGTTTTCATTATCCGCAAGGTTATGCAAGCATGAGCAGAGACAGGGCCATAAGGTTGGAACATAGGAAAGGCTGATACCAAATTACCGTTGTCCAGAGCTCATGCAGAAAGACTGAATGCTGGGGATTGGAGGAGAGACCAGCGGGCGTTTTTTTCCCTCATTACAACGCCAACAGACACAGATGGCCGTGGCCAGAGCAGGGGATCAAATCCGTTGGACAGCACCCAATGGGTGAGCCATGAGCCTGCCCATGGTTACAGACCACATTAATTGGGAGAAAGAAGCTTGAGAGAATTAGCAAGAGCAAAGTGTAAGACATGCAATGTCTGTTGCGACAAATGATGAAAAAGTGTAGGGTTTAATGACATTATTTTGAGAGATAGCTGTCTGCAAAGTATATGTCATTTTAAGTCACAGACAAGCTGTGGTTTTCACTTAGCAATGATGTTATCCATATAAGATTCCCTTGGTTAGGGATCTAATTCCTACAAGCGATCCACAATAGATGATGCAGTAAGGATTATTTTTTTTACAATTTCCTTTGCTAGACCGGACTAAAACATTCTTTTCTGAAAAAATAGGTAATATTTGAGCTCCGGCAGAGGGACAAAACAGATGTCATCTGTACTGTGTCAACAAAAAAGCCACACAGAAGAATAAGTACAAGAAAAGACACTTATGTGTATGTGGGTGGTTAGGGAGGAGATGTGACTTTAAAAAGTTATACAGCGAAGAAGAAAGTCCATGAAAAGACTCAGAAATTAGAAACTGTGTCGAGGAAGGAACATGTTGAACTACAAATGAACTTTAAACTAATAACTATTTCATATATTACTTTTAAATAAAGGACGTTTATCATTCCTCAAGCGCCACTATGATGCTGCTTTGTTTGATTTAGAGTGAGTTTTGTGATCACCTAACTTTTCATAAGGTTACCATGAGGTTACATTTTTTAAGTTGTTCAATACTTATGTCTTTTAAAAAATACCAGTCAAACATGCCCATCAGTGAGCTTTATTTTTTCTTCAGGGTTAGCAGGATTAACATGTTTTAGCATGCTAAAAAGCTAAACCAAGATGGTATAACTGGTAAACATTATACTTGCTCAACATCAGACATGTCAGCTTTGTCACCGATAGCATGCTAATGCTAGCATTTCTGTGTTTGAGCCTCAAGGACCTGATGGCATGGCTGAGTATATATACTGTATTCAACTGTATTTTGGTTTCATTTCCCAATTTTGCACTTCTAATCGATTGCATCCAGTGTGTTGAATATATTTTTGCAGAGGGCAGTAAGGGGGACCCATATACTGTAAACCGATAAATCTTGTCAGGATGTTTGCCCCAAAGGCATCTCCCTTTTCTGTCTCTTTACCTAGTTCCTCTAATTAACTTCATCCCTTCTTACCATCTCTCTGTCCCCCTTTTTGCCTGCTTCTCTCTCCTCCTCCCACCCAGTTTTGCGACTCTGTGAAGACTGATGTATGCCTGTTTAAGAGGCGCAAAAAGAACATTAATCAACAAAGAGTTTCCTCGACAATTCACTTGAAGTGTGTGTGACTGCACGCATAAACAAAGCTAATACTATCAGAGACATTAAACATGTGCGTCTCAGCGTGAGTGTGTGTGTGTGTGTGTGTGTCTGGGTGTAACGCAACTCCTTGAACCTACTTCCACCTGCCGTGACTGACTGGAGGCAGTGTGTTGAATGTTCTCTGCCTCTTTGTTCTTGTTGACATTCAAAGAGTGTAGTAGGTTTTGTTGCTAGTGAAGTGCCAGAGGTGGATTCTATCTGGCATTATGAAGAAATGTGTTGACAGAGGAGTGAATTTCAGGAATACAAGTACAGTTGAGATTGTGTATGAACATTCATGTGTGTGTGTGTGTAGGACTAATACCCACAAAGGAGCCATGAATCATGTTTACACCCTTGGTGAAAATCTTTCATTTATCATTGTGGTGTGTTTGTGTGTGTGCAGGTTGCTGCTCTCCTAATTTGACCAGAGAATGAGCGAATGGTATCATTTCCCTGCCCTTGACCTGTTCCCGCACCAGTAGAGAGAAACAGCAGATTGAGAAAAAATTGAATGAGGGGACGGGAGAGAAAATTAAATAAACAGGCGGAAGAAAAGGGAATAAAGTAAGGCAAGAATAATGCAGCTTCAGGCATCAAAAGAACAAGACAACTACAGGGGAAGAATATTATAAATAGTTTTGTTTTATTGTCTGCCGAGGCTTTTTCTATCCTCGATGGAAAATCTAATTTTCAATAACACAGCATGTTGCAAATATTAGATCTCCTCCAAACCCAGGATGTGGCCATATTCATCACAAAGTGTCATCAAAAAAGAGTTAGCCTCAGTGGATGGATTAGCTTCAGTCTTACACATGCAGACTTTGACCTTTAATGTTGTGTATCGCAGATGGTTATCGGGAGCCAAGTGGAAATAGAATGGCAACCGAGGGGGGATTTGATCTCTCGGATAAAACTTTGAGCCTGTCAGAGAAGTTTGAACCCGTAAAGTTTGTTAAAATGTGTCCGTGTACAGGGTTTTTATCTCTTGTCTTGTCAGTTTTTGACATTATCAGGTGTTTCTAACAGGATTCTGGCTGATACGCATAGGTGTGTGCGCACGATCACGCACTTCACACAGCTTTTGATCTGGCTCGCAGTGAGGTGACATCCCGCTGCCAGTAACGAGGCCTGCTGTCGAGGAAGGAGAACCTGAGGTCAAAGAGGCAACTACAATTCCACATGCTTTCATTTAGCGCGCCGCTCAACCACCCCACCTGTCTTTGAGCCGAGATTAAAGACCTTCAAAAATAGACAGAGAGAAAGAGAAAGAGGGGTGAACGGGTAAGAGGAGGGGAGAGAAAAAGTTCAATGACAACAAAAACACCCTCAGCTGTCAAAACTCAATGTCATTTTATCTCAGGAGGGAATTGGTAATTGGCCGGGAGAGTAGCAGGGAGAGAGGGACTGGAGACAACAAGGGGACCGGAGCGGAGGTTCTTCAGCTGTGAAACGCTGTTGAGGTATGCTGCACGCATCCCCTGTAGCCCCAGGCAGAGAGGCCATAAGAGCTGCTTCTCGGCATAGTTCTGAAACGCTATTGATGTCAAAAGGGGAATGAAACTCAACAGCACTTCCTATTGTTGCTTGGTGTGTAAAAGACAAAGTGCTACCCCCCACCATGTTGGGGGGAAAAGATGTTGGCATGAGTCATAAAGAATCACCCCTAGCTGCTCTATGCTTAACCAAATCACCTGCTGGGAAAGGGGGGAGGGTGTCTTATGAATAGGGACGGAAATATTCCAATATAATTTGCTGCTCCTAAACACCTAAATCTGCCAGGAGAAAGAAGCACTTACTCTTCACGACACAATGAGGCCTTTTTTTACATATGCAAGGACGACACTTTTAGGGGAATCCATGTTCTGGGCCCTTGTACAAGACAAACAAAATTGACTACAAAAGACCAATCCGGACCTCTTCCAATATCTTGAAGAATGCTTCGTCGCCACTTGGGAGTAACAATGATAGGGTGATGGCCTCTATTTATCCCTGCTCACTCAGCCTGCTCTTTAATTCCCATGTTACGTGTAGTGCGCGGCATAGGAATGCTTTGAGTTTAGAGTTCAATAGAGGACCAAGGCGAGCCGATCAAAGGGCAGACTAAGGGTAAGCATCACTTCAAAGGGGCAGCCCGGTTGTATGGAAGTGTGTTGGACAAAGGAGTAGCAAGGAGGACACTTAACTAGGTTCATTCAAGGAAGGTAGAATATAGACTAACGCTGGTAACTGAAGGTTGACTAAAATCTGCCATTTGAAAACCAAGATATTTTTCATTCATGAATCTCAATTCACAGTACACAATAATCCAAACCGTTCAAACTTCCTATCTAAATTAAACATATCAAAAGGGCACATTTCTCCCAAAAATAACAAGCTGGGCTCCAATTTAAGTGAACAATCTTCGCATTTAGTCATCATTGGTATCATTTTGACATTCCCGTCCAAACAAAGCTCAGCGACAAGGCCCCTGATTAACTATTAAACGCTACTTGTATAAAAGAGTGTTGACATAAATGCCTTTTGTCGTCTAGCCAAGACCTCAGCTCTCGCTCAACCAAAACAAAGCAGCCTGTCGCATGAAACATTTCATGATTAATATTTCAGCATTCAATTCAGGCAGGTTGAAAGCCCCATTGCTCCAGTGTCTTCTCCCGAATGCCAGATTGGTTGGGTTAAGCCAGTTGCACGTCTGACCCCCCACCTAATACTTCATTGGTAGATTTACTTTCTTTGACCATTTGGATATGCTACTAAATCCTACAAGGTTTATCCAGATGGTCGCCATCCAGTATGTGACGGTCTGAATATGCAATAAAAAGGACAGAGAGGATACACACAGATATCTTTGCAGCACTCTGCCTTTAATATTTCAAGGTTGTGAGCATAATACTTGCATGCTCTGGGACCGAAAATTCACTTCAAAGGAAGGGAGTGTTTAACCTAGAAAATATAGCAATTCAGTAAAATGATTTCAAAGTGTGTGTACAGGATTCTGTGTGCACAGCCTAGGGTTTGGCTACGAACCCAAATTCAACTGCACAGAGAAGGAAAGGTAAGCACATGACAGAACAGCCATCAAGAAACTGCAAGGGTTCACTTTTCGTTCCCCATGCAGGGTAGCCTCTTTGCATATGCAAAATGCACATAGTGTGTGTGTGTGTGTGTGTGTGTGTGTGTGTGTGTGTGTGTGTGTGTGTGTGTGTGTGTGTGTGTGTGTGTGTGTGTGTGTGTGTGTGTGTGTGTGTGTGTGTGTGTGTGTGTGTGTGTGTGTGTGTGTGTGTGTGTGTGTGTGTGTGTGTGTGTGTGTGTGTGTGTGTGTGTGTGTGTGTGTCAATACTAAGACAACCGACACATAAGCTCCACTGCCGCTTTTCAGCAAAGATGTTAAAATGATGCGGTCTGTGTGTGTTCCCTTTCTCTCAGGCCCTGCATCCACTGCCTCATCTTTTGTGCCTTTGACACGCTAGTACGTTCTGGGTTCTTTTTTCCTTGGCGCTATGTCATGATCAATTTACCGCTCGGCACATGACGGCCCCTAGCGCCTCAGAGGATTTAAAGGACTTTGTGTGCAATCCTAGCCTGCCTCGCTTTTTCTCTCCCACATACAAAACGGCCATTTGTATTCTTATCCCGCTTTGGCCGCCAAGCGAGATTGTGTCCCAGCTTTTTGCCTCTCTGATTCCAGGTTATTGTTTGGAAGAGAAATCGCACCGAATCCTACCTCGCAGACACCGACCGGCAGTTCCTATTTTGAGGCAGATCAAAATATTTTATTCCCACTCTGTTTCAAACTGCGTGAGGTCAGGGGGTCAATGTGGTCGTTTTACAGAACTGCGGCTGCCTGTTTGTGTGTATGCTTGCCTTTGTGTTCATACAGAGAGAGAAAAACAGAAAGCGCTCAAGCATTTTAAGAAACATCAGGCTCAATCAGTGCTCATTTGTTCAAGGACCCCGAGAAACTGAGCTCATAGTCTTCACAAAGCGACGGATTGGGAAATCGACAAATGTTGTTCTGTGCAGGGACACTATGTTTTATGCACCTGCCTGCTTTTTCATGTTTCCCACCAGCGCCAAAACCAAACACAGCTACGCACACGTTAAGCCACATTCTTCTAGATTTCTGTTTAACTCCTCATCCGAGCAGCAAAAAAAATCGTCTTGAGCTTCCTGATGAGAACACAGGAACATGTTATTCAGCTTTTTGCTTTGAGAAAGAGTGTAATGCAAAATAACTGGGTTAATAATCCACCGAAGCAAGAACATGCCGCCGAAGACATTTGCAATTCACCAACTGTCATCAGTGGTAATGCCTGCTATGTCAATCCAGCCAAAATATTAAATTATCCTTCTGCTTTCGTATGCGGATGGTGCTGCTGCCACTGGCAAGGCTTTAGCTGTCTGTGCGTTTGTGTGTGTAGGTGGGGGCACATTATTAAGCTGGCCTGGACTGAATTGCATTCACTCAATCTGGATCGCTCCTTGCGTTGCTTATTTTCTTTTTCTCTCGCCTTTCCTTCCTCCATGACACCGTCCTCCCTTTCCTCTTCAACCCTTTCTTTCTTCTTCTATGTTCCCGCAGCCACCTGGCGAGTGTCCCGTGATGGGGACTTTAGCCCTGCCTCTGCTCCTTCTTTCTAATTGAATAATGCAGTGTAGTATAAAATCCCCCTCATTAAAGGGGCCATCTATGGATTGAAATGCTGAGGCAAACACATTTTCTGCATGCCGAGGTAAGCTAATGTATTCGGTTACCTCCAGTAATGAAGTGGATTTCAAGGGTTGACCGATGGGATCCAGTTTATGTGTTTGCTAGAGACAAGTGCAGGTGGCACGCTTTGGCCTGAAGCTGCATGGTTTTAGGGCATTGCTGAATGATTCAGTGTTACGTGTATTTGTATTACGTTTTCTTCGATCATCATGCATGTCAGTGCTTTTAGAATGAAGCATTCATTGCTGTTTTTCCCATGACATTCAAATACACCCAAAAGCAGAATCTTTATTAATGCCTCAAGGAATATAATCATTAATAAATTGTTCGATTTGTCATTGCTGTAGCTTTCCCCAAGGTGTGGTGTACTGTATAGCAGCCTCATAGATAATAAATACAGCTTTTAATTTGTATTAGTACGGCCAATAATATTAGTTTGAATAAAGTACAGTTACAGCACTGCTTGCTCTGACAGTATTAGCAAAAATGTTCCATTAATAATTAACGGTGGCCAAATTGAATCCTGTAATTGGCTCATATATTTAAATAGCAAGAAGAAATCAAAGCATATTTCTGTTTATTGAATGTTACTCACTTACTTATTCTCGATCTATATTTGGCTTGGGACCAGGCTCTGGATTGCTCAAGATACGTTTTAAATGACATCTACAATTCCAGTATGCATCACCCTTGGATGTTACCAACAGTACAACTCCAGCTGAAACAAAACAAAGGGGAGTTGAGCGTAAAACAGGAAGAATTATGTCTACCTGTGTCTAGATTGGTGGCCCCAATTCTGGCTGACCTTAGACTAGTTTTAAAGCAGTGGCAGCTGTTTGCTTCCTCTGAGACCCAGATGTCTCATGTCAGAGACAAAGACCGAGGCTCTATCTTTTTTTTAAGCCTGGTTTTGCACATCCTGCCTGGTTTCCCAACAGCTCCCTTTTCCCTAAGCAACAAGCTAACCATCATTTATTTACATGGGCAGACGAAGAGCAACACGCCATGCAAAGGGTGTCAACCATTGAGAGACTTGAAACTGTATAATTTCAAATTAACCAACCTCCTCCCAGTAAGGATATGAGATTTCTTCGGCTAATATTGATATGCAGAGTTTTCTCATTATATCAGGCGCATGACACCGCTACAAATAACACCCCGGCAATCGTGCCGTGGAGAGGCAAAAAAGACCGAGAAAGAAAAGTTTAATTTCTGATAAGAACGCCCTGACTAATGAATTTTGTTTCCATGCTTACAGCTCCTTGTTTGGCTGTGTTTTAATAGAGCATGTTGATTTGGAAAAAATGAGAGCGGCAAGAGCAGGAGTGGAGAGAGGGGAAAAAGGTGTTTGTGCCGAAAAAACCCTTATTTGGAATTTTCTGAGCTGATCCGAACATGCTCTGCCAAAATGAGATGTTGGAGCTAAGTGTAAGACAAGAAACAGCTTACATGAGGAGTGCATTGCCAGAGGCATTTTAATGATCCAGGGGTCGAGAAACGTGAGCAGCAGACGGGGCTCCTCTGAGCCTTAGACATGAACTGAATTATTACTGTGTACAGAAGCCAACATCTTCTTGTAGCATTGCATAAATCTAGGCAGGAAAAAAAAAAGAGAAGCAGGTAGTCTCAGTGGCCTCAAAGATGTGAGGATATGAGTTGAAAAAAAGAGATTGCAGAGCGTGAGTTCATAGAAGCCTTTTCCAGTTTCTCTGTGTCAATGTGAACGACCACTGTTCAGGGAAAGCCTTCATGTTGCAGCAAATGCAAGGCCACCAATACTCTGAATGCAGCCATTTGAATAAAGAATATAATAAAGTAATATCTAAGGAACTAATGGGAAAGGAAACTATTTAAACAAAATCTTTCAACTACTCACTGATGATAGGGACCAGAAATACTGTTGCTCGGAAATGGTATAACTTTGCATAATGCTGGCACTTTGTTAGGCTGAATATACACTGAACGAAACCTTGACCTTAATTAAATGTATCATGTCATATGTATTTATTAGGTTAGTTGAAAGCAATTATATTAAGTTTAGATACCATTTATTTATTTTTTACATTTAATCCAGTATTGTATTCAGTGTATAAACCAAAAATGGGCCATTCTGCATAATGAATATACTTGTACTGTAGTTTGATTCTCATACTTTTGATTACTGTCATGTTTAAGTACCTTGTAATGAAGAGTATTTCCATTGTATGCAACTGTATATGTATTCAACTACATCTCAGAGGCAAATATTTAATTTAAGTACTATTACGAGTGAGTTTATAAGAGTATCTCTGATAATTCTTGCTCATTTTAGATTTGACTACAGGACTTTTACTTGAATCTTCTCATGACTTTAGTTAAGGATCTGAATGCTTCTTCCACTTCTTGGGCGGTTCTCTAAATAACTACAGGTACATACCTTCAAACCACATGAAAGCTGCTAAATTCTATATTGACAGCACATCTCTTACAGCATTGACACACACAGAAAGGAAGGACGCACCCTCTCAAATGCAAAAACAACATCAGCAGTGAATGTTGTCTTACCAGCTTTTTTTGTTTATCTTCTTGACAATCGATTATGTGAAAAAAAAAGCTTGCATGTTTACTTCAACACCCAACCATTTCCAAACCCTTTCACAGCAAAATTCAATGGATCATTATTTCAGTAATCCAGAATGCATTACCAAAAATGTAGGTAATCTAAATTCAGCCAAAGGGGAAACACAGACAAAGACTAAAGGCATGTTGTTTCCTTTCTGGTATCAATGCTGAGGCGTGCTTATTGGGAGTGGAGGTTGTGAATGGGTTGTGGTGGAGGAAGGCGGAGTGCCACGCTCCAACCTGGCAATGAGATGGCCTAGTTAGGGCACCTTCCGTCAACATGAAAGCGTCCTTGTTTATTCCCATCACATTTCCCCAAATTGCATGCTAATGCGTCTTCAAGCGGGGTTTGAAAACTCCCAGCAACACTCTTAACTTTGACATAATTCATTACTTCAAAGATTTCCTACGCATGACTCACATATCAGTGTTTGTTTAATAAAATAAAAGAGATTCATTTTCACACACACATAAATCCCCCGGAGGATGAGAGGCGTGTGTTTGTTCCAACTTATCACAATAAATGTAATTACACTGGGTATTTAATGTTTTTCCATGGTGATTTTTTTCTTTTTGTACTTGTTTTTTTTACAAGCGCATTGTCAGTATGTAATTAGTGATCACTGAGAGGAATAAAAAAAAAACAAGACCAACTTGTTTTTGTTGAGCTCCCGCTTCCCTTCTCCGTCTTCCCTTTCTCCCCCCAAGGGGAAGACGCCTCACACGCAATTGATTCAGAGCTGAGAGCCGAATCCAAACTCACTTGACTTCAGACAACGTTAACTCTTGGAGGGTCGCGCACCGTGTATTTACAACCTGTTACGTAAATAAAAGAAGACGTGTCCCTGGTAAGGAGAAGAAACCTAATTGTGTCACTGACATTGATGTCTTCCTTTTTATATATTTTATTCCTGCACACATTAAAGACCTGGGCGGCTTCAAAAAGACCTTTGTCTCTGTGCTTTGATACATATAACTCAAAGTTGACACGATCAAATGCGTCGAAAAAACCTTCAGGGCATTCAACTTCCTCTTTTCATTTGATCAGGTACTATATTCAATATTTAATTAAGGCAAATGAAACAACAGCTGAAGTATTCCCAGAAACGTTATTTACCTTAGCTAGTTTGAATATTTTCAGCCATCTGGTTGCGGTCTTCCTTTTTGTGTCTCTTTGCTGCTTTTTAGCCCGCTCTTGTAAAAGTTAAGCTAAACTACTGCTCCTCTGACAGTTGGCCCCTCCAGGACAATTTTCTGGCCTGAGTTTTTGTTTATTAAATCATGGTCCTCTTAGAAAACATAAAGACAACAGTGCTACGGAGAAGCTTTGGACTGCTTGTACTCGGAAAAGGTCAAGCATGTTTGGCTACCAACAAAATAAGGCAAAGAAGTGACAAACCAAGAAGAGGAGAGACCTAAAGCAGCCGTAACATCCTCTGGACACAAACAGCAAAAACATTGTGAAGGTTTTGACGGATAAATATTTTCATCTGAGGGGCTAAACTCAGCATTTCTGTAACATGAACTGATGTCACAAACCGTGGATTATATGATGATGATGTTTTTTTGGCCAACTGACTAATGGATATTTCAATACAAGTTTTTCTGTTTGTCTTATCAAACCCAAGGGATTTCTAACCCTGAAATAAAGGCAAGGCCGTCTTGGCAGAGCTGGGGTTGGGGGGGGGGGGGGCTTTCAGTGCTCTTTATAAACACTATCATTAGAGATAGGAACTGGCACATGTTTGAATAACTTTCAAATGTGAGAAGCCTGGTGTTTATCCACCATTGATCCCCGCTGTCCATTACCCCTGGATGGGAGGACCGGCGGTTGTCACGAGCTACCATTACAGGAAATCTATACCTAATACCTTTCTTATTATGAATGCTCATTCCAAAACTTCAATAAGAGAGGAGCTGCAGAGTGGCCGGTTATCATTATTCCTGAAGGGGGAGGTGAGGAGAAGGGATTTTATAGACTTTGTTTATGTTATTTTCATTCTCCAACTTTTGAAAACACCCCCTGTGGTCAGAATGTTGGGATGCAAACAAAATCTATGATGTAATATGCAAGTCTTCTTATATGCACAACTTGGTAGTGCAAGGAAACCAACATTTTTCAGGCACTGCAGGGGGGCTTGTGACTGCAGTGGTGTGGAGCAAAACAACATCACCAAGGGAGCAGGAGTTTTAAATTGCAATGTGTATTATAGACGTATAGATAGTTAGACTTATAGAGTCAAAGCAACCCCGGGAGCCATTCTGAGCCGTGGGAGCTTCCAAATTTAGAGACAAGCCGGCTCTCCCAGGAAGCATCTCCATTTGGGCTGGAATGGCAAGTGTGACCCTCATCTCTCTGCTCCTCACCTCCTACTAATTGAATCAGGCTGCTGCCCAGGATAGTCCTGTGTGTGTGTGTGTGTGTGTGTGTGTGTGTGTGTGTGTGTGTGTGTGTGTGTGTGTGTGTGTGTGTGTGTGTGTGTGTGTGTGTGTGTGTGTGTGTGTGTGTGTGTGTGTGTGTGTGTGTGTGTGTGTGTGTGTGTGTGTGTGTGTGTGTGTGTGTGTGTGTGAGATTGAAAGAGGTGTGTGTTTGCAAGAAGTCCGTTAAACCGTGTTTAAAATCGTTGAAATGTGTCTGACCCTCACTTCAGATAACCATCCAATATAGTTTGACGTGAACGGAATGGGAATATCCTGTGTGTGTGTGTGTGTGTGTGTGTGTGTGTGTGTGTGTGTGTGTGTGTGTGTGTGTGTGTGTGTGTGTGTGTGTGTGTGTGTGTGTGTGTGTGTGTGTGTGTGTGTGTGTGTGTGTGTGTGTGTGTGTGTGTGTGTGTGTGTGTGTGTGTGTGTCTGTGTCTGTGTCTGTGTGTGTGTGCGATTACAACACACCAGCCTTTACGCCCATTTCTACCAAGACCCAGAGGGCATATATATAACTCCACTACAAAGTCATGAGAATCTCTTTTAGAACAGATCTATTCAAATCCCTCATGGACATTCCCCGGGAATTGATGCATTATAAATGTGTCTGCTGCTCCCGAACCCGGCTCCTGATGCTAGGCTTTCTACTGTATTCAGATGCATGGATTTAATTAAGAAACAGCGAAATAAACATTAAAAATGTATGACTGGAAATTGCCGCAAGTTCTAGATTATTTTCTTCCCTTTTATACCGCCTTCCGTTGAATATGCGAAAACATTATTTAAGCACTGTTCAGAGCCTTTCCCGGTATTAATTAAACATGTTTTTTCCCGGTGAAAAACCAATATGTTCTGGTGGAGTCTTGGCATCATCAAGGCCAGCCACGGACACAGGGGGGGGAAGCTTGAGGGAGAACACTATTTCTCGTAGCTCACCAGCTTCGACACCGGCAACCTCATCAGCGTGCGAGATTTAAACAGGGCTTTGAGGAGCTTACGCCTTATAATTAGTCAGTAGACTGCTTTAAGAATGTTGAGGTAAACAGGGTTTAATTAGGAAGGGGAGAGCAATCTGGGACAGATGTTGTGCAGGAAGGATCACACTGTGACTGTTTTTTAGTTTGTGTCGCAGTGGTAAAAAAACATTCTTGCTGCTCCAGAAAGACACATTAAGTGGTGAATAGTACATTTACTCAGGAACCATACCTATTTGACATACTTAACTTAAATATATTTCATTTTTATGCTACTTTATACTTCATTTCAAAGGCAAATATCATCTTGTTTACTCTACTTCATTTATTTAGCTCTAGTAACTGTTTACTCATAAAACAAAATTAAGAAGTATTCAGATCTGTTACTCAAGTATGAGTAAAAATACTTGATTTGAATAAATCCATTGCTAGTAAAAGTACTGATATCAAAATGTTTCTTGGCAAAACCAAAGTACGATCAACACATTCAGGACTCTTTACTTGTACTTAGGTATTTTAGGGTCATCGTGTTTCTACTTTTACTGAAATAAAGGATCTGAGTACTTCCTACCCAGAGTAATTGTTTTACAGGAGCTTTTTTACACACGCACACATACATGAGAAGTTGCAAGCATGGTCTTGTTGTATTGTTAAGGAGCTTCTGATGAATATGTTGGACAGCTGCACCCATGCAAACAGAATGGACAGAACACAAAAGCCAGAATGAGAAATTCCGATGCTTATTGCATAGAGAACAATGTTAGAAAATGCGTGCTGTAAAGAGCTTATGTCCACAGCCCTGCAGGGTGAGTCCTCAACAGTTTTCCTTGGGGGGGGGGGTGGGGGAAAAACAGGTATCTTGAGAATGTCTTCCCAACTTCCCCACTAAGTGGCAGCTGCACCACTTAAAACCTGCTGATGGGATCGCACGGCTCCATCTAGGCTTAAGACGCCACTAAACCACATGAAACTGGCCTCTGACGGGCAGTGGCTGAACGCGGATCAACAGCTAACAATGTGACAGTCTCAGCACCATTTTGGGAAAGTAACAAAAGCAAACACACCTAAGGCGGGTTTTATGGATTCTAAGCCTCAAATAAGCATGTCCGCTAAGCTGTAAGGAACAGAAGAGGGGGAGGATGGCAGTGTGAGAATGAGAGAGAGAGAGAAAACACACGGAGGAGGCTATGTTGGTGAGAGAATGGAGTGTTAAAAACAGAGATGATGAGAGAGGAGAAGCGAGCTTTAAAGGGGCAGATGATGAGGGTGACAGCAAGCAGTGGGAGGGGAGGGAGAGAGAGAGAGAAAAATCACGGATTCCTGACAGAAGCAACATGGCAGGATCACACAGCTATTTTTCATTCACACTCCTCTGCATTCGCACATGATTCCAAAGGTACCCAAGCCCCAAGGAAGCCTTCCAGCAAACACTGTTTGCCAATTTTTCAAACCTGTCACTCCCTTTCGGTGTATCATCCGCACAAAGACTAGTACTGTTGTTGTCATTGTGCCGATTCGAGGTAAACACGTGAGGCAGCGTCGTCCATTCCACCCCTACACAATCACTCTCGGATGACACCGTAACACTACTGTGGGAGGGACATTTTTTTATTTCCTTGCACTTGCATTTTGACAGCACACAATATCCGAGCAGCATATTTTAGTAGGTGTTGAAAAATCACACTGGAAATACAAATGGTGTAAATAAGCGGCGATGGCCTGAGCAGTGAGAGGATGTTTGGATTGCACAGTGTCAGTTCAACAGAGGCAGTTTGAAGTGGGTTTTTTCGGTACCTTACCCTTCAGGCTCAACCTTTTTTACACCTTCTGGCTGTTAATAAAAACAGCTGAGCCTCAGACTCTGTCTTTCACAAAAAGCTGTGAGAAACCAGAACAGGCAACTGAAGGCGGGCAGGTGGAATTTAGTCGGAAACAAGTGTTGGTGCGCTTGACGCCTGAGGAACATGTCTCCCACATGCAAGGACACACGTGACAGCTTTGTTCTCCTTCACACACATAGGTGCACGCCGTTACTGCCCACAGTGTTCATTATGAGCTTTGACAGAAACTCTACAGAGACGCTGGGGCTATAATCAAATAGGAGCCACAATGTTGCTGGCAACCCCGCTTTAAGGTGGGAGAATACTATATTTAAAGCTCCTACTGAGGCCTTAAGAACTCCATATACCTGAAGTTGATAGTCCATGTTTGATTAACATTTGCATATGTTGAGAAATTGTCATCCCTGAGACCAAAAATCATACTTGTTCATACTGGACGAAGGCGTGAGCTAGTCCCTGAAATGGTGAAATACGCGTGTTTAAAAAGTGTTTATCTTTAAGCTGTGTAACTACATAGAGGAAGACGTGTTAAAACACCGCAGGCAGCCCCGGGGTGATTTCTGGTGACTTACAATCACACACATTCCTGACGCAATAACTGAGGCGAAGTCCCACTTCATTAAGATGCATGCGTGCCAAGAGTCATTACAGCGAAGAGACACACTCCAGCTAGATTCACACACACTTCCCTGAGCTCATTCCTGTCTTTCTAGCTTCTGTTTAAAGCTGCGGGCTGATCAGTCGCATGCATACCTTTTGAATTAGATCCGCCGCCTTCCAATCTACATAGCCTACACTTGGTCATTTGGTTTGTTCCTTATGAATACATTCCGTATTTATACAACGTTGCTCCTTTTTGATCCGTGACACCAGTTCCTTTAATCTGTCTGAATGAATTCATTGCTATTCAGCTGTCATGCTCCTCAGATACGGGATGAAATATAGAAGACTTGTTTCATCTGTCTTTAAGATTCATGGCTTATTTGATACTCCGTAGCATTGGAAAACACTAGATTCCCTATGTAACACATAGTATTAATAATACACTTGACCTTGCGAGGCATGTCATTCCTCAAAAGGGTTGGATGCTTGGCTCAGATCTTTCTAAATGCTTTTGTTTAACCAACCTGCTTCAATATATGTATATATGGTGGACATATTGTAATGAAATTCACTTGTGGTGGTGAGGGAATACAAGGCTTTAGTTAAACGGGGATATATCATGCTCATTTAAATTCCCATACTTGTTTTGGGGGTTTTATTCTAGAACATGCTTTAATGTTAAAATCACACACAATTGTTTTAATACTGCCTGTCTGAATATTCCTGTTCTCACCATCTGTCTGAAACGCTCCGTTGTAGCGCCCTGTCTCTTTAAATAAAACCTGAATGCTATGATTGGCTTGCGAGAAAATGACCAATTACCAAAATAACCATTGGGGAGATTGTGGGGATGAGTTTATTCTAGTGAGCATGAATGTGACATAAGAATGCTAGCTGAATCCGACCGACTTGTTGATTTCCACATTTTCAGATTTAGAAAAAAAAAGCTTGGTGGTCTTATTTCCCAGTTAGTGGGTTGGTAGGCACTCCAGATAACCTAATGTATGTGCACCAGCACTAAGTGTTTCATGATATGTCTTCTTTAAAGAGCAAAGTATTGTTCAACCCTTCACTGTCTAATTCGATCCAATAAATCAAGAACCCTAAGTGGGGAAGGCAGTAAATTACGAGTCCCTAAGGAGCTGTGACACAGGGAAGAGATGAGCCCATTGTAATGAAACAACTACTGCCAGTTTAGTGTTCGAGGACCTTCATCTTTGAAAAGCTCCCCGCATGCCCAGGTGGCTTTATCAAAAGCATTTAGTGGGACATGACGTTCCCACGCCTCATCCAACTTTGGGCCAACGCTGTAAGAATACTGTGCTTTTTTTTACGGGAGGATGTTGCCCCTGAGCACCGCTTTTGGCATTGATGCGTCTGAATTACGGGGTAGAAGCACGATGAGGGATCAGTACAAACCTTTAAAAAAAAAAACCTCCAGGCATACGGCCATGGGAGAAGTTACTAGTAGGAGGGGGCGAACATGGCAGAGGTATATTGCCATAGTAACAACGGATAGCCCACGAAGGATTCCTGAGTAAACATATGGTTTAAACAGCGACTCAGGACCCTCCGCCAGTGTGCCTCCTTGTTCAAACAAAATCATGCTGGCACAGATAACGCTGGAATTTGAATCATAAATTACAAGGTCTCCGATTGTCATGTCATGTCCCCAATTCACTGAGAAAAGAGGCTGCCTTGGCAAAGAAAGGCTTATTCAAAAAGAATCAAAGAGCAGACACACACATGCACACGCCCTGACATATATCTTCAAATGTGCAGAGGAAGGCAAAGGAAGGGGAGAGCGGTTTGCATGTTAAGCACATTTACATCAAACGATAGTAACGCAATTGGCTTCACTGGGGAAAATAATCTGCCCTGCTCAAACATTTGCTGCAGCTCCTGCAGAATTGTGATGGTGGTTACATAGAAAGTAGAAGTCTTCCCCTTTTATAAGTCCGACTCGGGGATCCGCAAGACACTCTGGTAAATGTCACCCATGTAGGCACTTAGCTGCTTGTCAAAGTCGCTATGAGCTCCCCTCATGTCACCGGTTCATAAGAGCTCTTCACTGGGTGATCGACTTCCTTTATGCACTTCTGTTCCTGGTATGCCTCCTTCCGCCGAAGTCTGTTATTAATATATCATCATGGACGGATTAGACGTGATGCATCTGACGTTAAGTGAAGCTTATTAAGTAAAGGCTGGGTTGGAAATAAAGTTGAGGTAAAATATGAAAAAATGCTGCTCAGGTTTAAGTGGCTTTGTTTACCATTATTGTAATCATTTTACCGCCCCCGGACCTGTCAGTTTGATTGATGTGCTTGCCTTTCCCCCCAATCCCAGACCTCATCACCCTGTAAAAAAAAACAACAACCAATGTAACAACATTCCCCGTTCCCCCGCCTCAATGGACCAGCTCCCCCTCAAGGCAATTCTCGCCATTGGATCCAGTCTGTAATTTACAATTGGCTATTGTGTCCCAAGTGTTGCATCGGACCAACTCAGAGTAAATGAAGCATGTCAAAGACCGGCCTTTCAGTCTTGATTACACATCCCTGTTTCTCTGACTCTATGATTGCTGCAAACTGAGCAACAGCTATTATTAAAGCACCCGAGCTCACCCACTCATTCACGAACCAAAATGGCGGCCTTCTGACAGTGGCCGCTTTGAGTGACTATTTGAAGTTGTTACTAAGAACATTGTTGCTGGGGAGAAGAAAGGGAGGAATAAGAACTCCATCTCCTGAGATACTGCAAAGAGAAGAAGTAAAAGATGAAAGCAAAGCGAGATAATAAACAGGCTATAGGGCAAGGGGCCGCAAATCAATACCTGAAACCATATTGAATGTCTAGAGCGCCTCAATCCGCAGAAGAATTTGTCTGACTAAAGCCAGCATTACAGTCATCTCCACTTTATTTTGCAGGGCTGGCCGATGGGGATATACAGCGTATGAGGAACTGTGTTTATACTGTATACACACAGTTCCTCTGTAGAGTTCTGCTATAAGAAACAAACCTTTATATCTAAAAAATGTTTCTATCAAACACAACACATCGATCCAATCAGTTAAGAACTCAAAATGTCATTAAAATGCATACATTTTCATAGGTATAGCTACACAAAACAATCGGAAGAGCAAAGGTTTATGCAGATGCACTTGTTTTTTTGACATCAATTATTTTATTCAACTGTTGGTTATCAGTGAAAAGTAACAAAATAAGAACTTTATAATTTCCCAGAGCCAAACATATTCAGTTTAATATAAATCATGACAGAATAAGCATAAAATCTTCACATTTAAGACGCTGGAAGCTGTTTGCTTGGTGAATGGCTCAATGCTACATTTCCAGTCAGTCACAGTGATTGAGTGATCCTTGAGGTCCAAGGATAAGCAAGAAAAATTCCTACCAGCGTAAAACAAAGGGTGTATTTGTCTCATTTTACTGGCAGGACCACCTTATTGTTTGTCCTTTTAAGGATGTCTAGAGGAGTCTCTGTCCCTTGTTATATAACATCACATCATTATTGGGTAGGAGACGTAAAATGGAAAAAAACACTAAAGATGTTTCGAGAAAATTCAATATATCAATGTCATGTCCAACGTCTGTAAACTGTCTGCAGGAAATGCAAACTCCACCAAGGCTGTAACCTTATTTCCAATGCAATTCCCAAATCGCTGCATGGTGAAAGAGCATGCTGGAGAAAGTAAACAACAAGGAAAAATTAGCATTTGAAAAAAAAACAAGCCTGACTTCATATTTCATTTGATTTGATAGTAGCTTCCTAGCGAGGCCGCTCGTAACTCCAGCTGCCCCGTGACCTTCATTCTTCAGCATGCAGTCAGACAAGAGTTATTGGGCCCGACTAATAGCCTGCTCTCTGCCAGGTAAGGCCTCATCGATACATGGGCTTCTCCTGCCCCTGCAAGCACCTCTGCTAAGGAATATTTCAGCCCTTTTGCACACACCTACAGCGTTTAAATCAGGTGGTTGAAATTCATATTAGTAGTCCCAGCAGTGTCCAATAAATAGTTCAACCGGGGCAAAGTATCTCCCTGTGCCTTGCTCGAAGGTGCTCTGCGGTTACCACGACTCATCCACTTCTCAAGCTTGTCATGGGGTTTTTTAATAGTTGGAGATAAAGCATTGCTCAAGCCTTCGGGCTCCATCTGTGTGTAGAGAGTATATGTAATAACCAGACACATACAAATATAATGAACCGCATTCCTTGGGTAAACACAGCAGCACACAAACACACACACAGGATATTGAAACCCTCTCAGGCATGTCGCCGCGCGTGTGCCTGGCGTGCAGGATGATGGAGAGGCTGAACTGTGGAGGCCCCGTTTGCTCACAGGATACGCAGACACACACTTTCCTACTGTACACCCACACGCTTTATCACACCCTCACACATGCACGCACGTAGCGAGTGTACCTGCTGAGTACACATGCACAAACTTTCACACAGGTCCCCCCAGGCTTTGATGGATGGTCGGTGAGTGCTCTACCTCCTGTTTCATACACACATAATCTCATTTGGGGGCCACATGGTGGAAGCCGCACCAAAACAGGGCTAATAGAAGCAGTCTAGCTCTCCTCTTCCTCCTCCTTCCCCAAGTCAAGTCATATCCATTATACGCCGCTGCTTAGCAAATATGTTTGACTGCAGCCTGTTAATAAAAGGCTAAATATCTCTTTGTAGAAGAAAAAAGCTTTTGCATGTATTATTTAACCCAGACGATTCTTAATGTGCCTTACGCAGCCAGGAGATCTCAGCGCATGTTAATATTTCAGCACTTTTGCAATACAAAAGAGGAAGGTCAAAGTGAAGAGGAGGGGGGGGAGTATGGGGGAATAGAGAGAGAGCAGGTGCATGTCTGTCAGAGCTTTGGAGAAAAAATCAATGTGAACCTGAACCTCGGGTGAAGGTTGTACCTATTAAGTACACTTTGATTACAGAGTTGAACTTGTTAACTTTTCGCCTGTCAACACGTCCTCCCAATAAGCCTTTCCTTCGGAAGACAACATGTTAGTTAAAGTGTTTGTTTGGGTACTTAAAAAGGGGAACAGCACTTGAATTAAGAAGTTAAAGATGTTGTTTCAAAGGCTTAAAGAGTGTTTAATATATATGTGTGCGCATGGGCCTCTCAAAGCCAAAAAAACAAAGGGTAAACCTTGTGATGACATCAAGAACAACTTTGATTCCTTAGGGAATGACCATTGTTTTACACGTTTTACTTGTTCACGTCAAACCTGTCAGTTTTAGCACTCTAGTTTAAGGATTGATGTCTTAATCCATTGGCCTGTCCTGTATACAATTTGTTTTAAATGGCCGTGGTTCTTCTTTAATAAACACATTTATTTTGCACAGTTTTACAGTTGACTGCCGGAGCAAAAGGTGCCACTTGGTGGTAAATCAAGAATCAACGTGTCTTGCTTTCATGGCTCATATTTTCATTTTCACGAAGGCCGCGTGTGACAACGTGGCTGGATGCTGGATGTGGTTTAAATCGCCGCTCCCTGACGGGTGGGCCACGGACCCCGCTGGCAGTTCCCTTGACACCCTGGACCCATGTGAGCAAGACTGACAGGGAGTGATTCATCTGATTCATCGTCATAATTCATATCGTGAAGGGGGGATGGAGAGAGAACCTCTCACATGTGGAGATAAAGTTTGTAAATCTAGAAGAAAAACAGATGCAAATAACCTTCTTCTACCTGTATGAAATCAACATCAAGACAACAAACGGCCAGAGACCTTTCTTGCAAAACAACAAGAACATAAAACATCATCACGGAGCTAACCCTGCCAGACATTTTTGCATTTTTGATGAGGTACAGTGTCACAGTAAACAAAACACTATTGTTTTGCCTATTAGTCTCGCAAACAACAATCCTCACATCTGATCCGTGTTGTGATCCAGCTCGTCGACAGAAGACTATTCCCCTGGGCTGTATAGCAGAAGAGCCAAGCGATGCTCTCATTTAGTGGGTTCTAGCGTGTGCAGTCGATACCAGAGGACAGCTGTAGAGAAACAACAAGGCTAGCATTGCATATCATAGACCTTGGGAGCCTTGTAAAAGTCAATTTACTGCACAAACTCCTCCACATGGAAAGCAAGTCTGCAATATGGTGAGTATGCCCTGATTGATAGTGCAAGAGGAAAGGCAAATCTGCAAAAATGAATCAGCTTTATCCTGGTGAGCCCTATCTAATGCGATCGCTGCCGAGTATGAAATGAAATTCCATTTTCGATGACAACAAATTGAAAGAAGCGGCGAGGAGAAGGTGGCATCCCTGACACTGCCACTTACAATCAGCGGCGTGGAGAGCAATCAAGGTGGCATGCGGCTTACATTTCTAGTCTGTTTCTGTGTATTTTGGCATCTCATAATGGCAAATGTTGGCCAATAACAAGCATTTGTTTCAATAAGAAGACAACTGAGCTCATTGGTTCATCTATTGTCTGTCAAGAAGACAGGGGAAGACTACTACTTCATGTTACAGGAAGCAAAAACCTCAGAATTGACATATTATGCACAGTAATATAAAAGAAACCCGCTATAGAAATCTCTCCCCGACTTTCGCTCTCAGTCCCCACCACTTCTGCCGGCGAATCAGGTAAATCTAATCCTTAGATTAGTAATTGCCTGAGAGTAAATGCATTCAAATCACCAAACCAAATTATACCACAAAATGCTGCCCGCTGCAATTTCATGAGTATTACCGTGCATTCTTACTCCTTCCATTTTCCTTTCAGAACATAAACAACAAAAGCCCGAGCAGCCATCTATTGAATTAAGCCGTAATAGATCCAAAACAATTTTGATAAAATTAGCCACAGTCGGCGGTTCGCAGCAGCACACAAAAGGGCAGGTTAATAGTAATGGGGCAATAAACAAACCAGCTCATTCCATATAATCTCATTTCTTACTGAAGGCAAGGTTTCCAGACTGTGTTTTTTTCACCTCTGTCACCTTATCAGGAAATTCAGTGAAGTTGCTATACAAACTGTTTTTCTATGTTGCTCTTCTACAGGATAATCAGCAGATTGCTTAAGTGACTTTGCAACGTACTTTCCTAGGAAGTCAGATCCAATGACAATTAATAAAGAGTTTCTCAGTTTACTCGAGAAAACAAGCTGACCTGTATCAGCAGCTATGGAGGGTGGGGCATGTACAAACATTGTTAAAGCTCCTGTGGAACCTCTTATCAAGTAATTACCTTATTGAGCCCAATGAGGGACTGACTGCCACATCAGTTCCACAGATTATATCATGCCATCAGGGGAGCTAAGTGGTGATGACTTCCAAGGAAAATACACAGAGGTTTGGACAATGGTTCTTAAAAAAAAGATTGCTTAAAGGAATACTTTCCCCTCAAAATGAATGTCTTTAGTTAATTACTCACCCCTGTTGCCTTACATGAAACAAAGCCTTTTTGTGGCTGCTTTCCAAACACATGTTTTAACTTGAATCTTAATATTGAATCAATTGTGCTAGTCAAAGCTTTCCACAAAACCATATGAATGGATGATGACATGAGACTTGGATTATAGTGCTCAAGATGTTTTGATTTAGTTCTGCTGTTGTTAAATGTAGGCCACATTTACTTTACCTAAACGACTTTTCTCAGTTTTGGTTCGTTGGTAAGTTTTCTTCCAAGAATTTGAGGTAATATTGGATGAGTAACTGATATACAAAATGGGATTAAGTAGGTAAAGTATTACTTTAATCTATGCACAGGTGTTCAAATAAAGAAACCTGATATGCTGAGTAACTGGGACTTTTAGTTTCAATTGGGTCAGGTGTGGCTTTCTGTAGGTTGGCAGCTACATTTTGTAGGTTAAAACAAATGAGGCCTGAGGCAAAGTACTGCATTTCCATATTGGTTTCCTGATCTGCCTGGAGCCTGAAGGGCAATCATATCCTATGTTTTGGCCACAAACATCGTCTAAGTGACCTCCATTTGCATGGTGATATTGTTCGACGGGGTGAGGATTTGCCCTATGCAAATCAGATGTACTCGGCTTGTGTTTGAGAGGTTGCAGCTACAATAAGGCACAGGGGGAACAGCTGGCCAGAGCGCGGGTGGCGAACACAAGGGGCTGGGTTAAGGACAATGTCCAGTTTTGCTTGCTGCATCAGCCCCCGAGGCAGGATAACCTGGTATAAGAATGTGGGCCAGGGTTTTTCCTGCCCTGAGGGGCTATGCTGCGAGAGCACAGAATACAAGCTGCTGTGGCTCACCACTGATTAAAAGTGATCCACCTGGGCACGAGTGGACGCTTTGAAGTGGGAAGATAAAACAAAAGCTGATGGCTCGTGCTAATTCGAAGGCTAAATGATTTCATTCCTCACTACATTACAGTTGGAAGGCATTATTTTCTGGCACTGGATAGAGCGGTAGCTACTGCCAAAAGTAATACAGCTAAGTGTTCTGTGAAGTGTGCGCACAACTCATCCGCCTTTGGATGTAAGCATCTGACACGGGTGTGTAAGGAGCAGATACACCAAGAGTAATGTGGCCAGCTAAAAACAGGAAATGTGAAAAGTCCAAATCAGTGAAGTTACTAATAAATGTCAAGGCTGTTGCACGTAATGTTCAAGCCTCAACAGATGCTAGGTGACAACTGGCTTCTCCTCACAGTTAGATCAGCTTGATGAGTGTTTAAATGTCTGAAGGGCTAAAAAGAAAGGCTTGCCTCACCGATTAACTCCCTCAGTTGCCTGGTTACCTGCCCGAGCGAGTTGCCTTTGCAGTTATTGTAAGATTAGGTAGGCGAGGAGAGAGAAAGACGGAACCCGATACCTCAGAGATTACAGTCAATGGTCAGCACTATTCTCCTTCCCTCGCCCTCCCCGTCTCTCTCTCTTTCTCTCTATCTTTCCACCCGACCCCCGAGTCCCCTGTGAAACAGTAGGGGCCATTCTCTACACCGCTAACAGGGCCGTCTTTCTTGTGCCTGTCTCTATCTCTTCCCATAGGCAGACAAAAAGAGAGGGAGTGGGAAAAGAGAAGGGTTTGTGGGCGAGGGAGTGTATGTGCACACACAATGAAAAACGTCCCCTGTCATTAATTTTAACCATGCACAGGTTCAACTTGTTGGTGGCTAAATGTGATTAAAAAAAAAGAAGTCACATTTCAAATATAACCTCTGTGATTTGAATACATTCCAGACAAGTTGATTCCATCCATAACTTTTTACCACTAATCCAGATCTTGCCCAGAGGTTTCCCTTAACTGAGAAACATGATTGCCCTTAAGTCTTTTATTATATCTTTAAACTGTAGGACCACTTTCTTAACAACAGAACATGTCTAGAGGCAGCATCCCTAAAATCGAGAGCATGACCGCTTCGCTACTTAATCTAATGCAGAGGTGGCCGTTTAATGCCATAATTGGAGCACACAATGCGCACCTTCTCCTCAATTAGCTCTCTTGTGCAGCCATTAAATTAAACCCTATTCACCCCAACATAATGTATCAACAGTGAGTATTTACTGAACCCATGGGATATAAAAAGGCTTTTTGATTACCTGCTAGCTATTGTAAATTAAATACCAAACAAGCTCAAACACAATAAACGTGGATATTGCCCAGTAGACCAGTAAACACTTTCTTCAGTATTACAGTTTAAATATCCAAACAGAACGGACTAAAATCACAAGATCTCTTTGTGCATTTTGGTTTTCCCCTGACGATGTCTTCTAACAAACGCACAGTCCATAAAAGTTACCGCAGCATTAATGTAGGGAGTAAATAAATAATTATAAAAGTGGAGCATAGTGACACACAATACATGCTGCTGCCGCAGCAGCAAATAGAGTGCCCTTTTAATTATGCAGGAGACATCGGAAAGCAACAGCACTCCTCACACTCTGGGAAACAGCTCAGTGAATACACCATATTAGAAGCTGTTAGAGACAGAGCAGGGGTAGAGAAGGGAGGGAAGTAAAAGGGCAGTGAAATGATTTTAGAAGAGGGGAGAGGGATATAGAGAGATGAGAGTGGAGATTTAAAAAGAAACCACTGCAAGAAAAAAAGGCAAGACAGAGAGCACTAATGTAAAGGGTATGAGGCTGAAAAAAGTGAGGAAAAAATGAATACAGTGGGAGAAGCATGGCAGCACGGGAGGAGGCGAGGCAAGCAAGGATGCACTACACAAGACCAGAGGAGAGTTTGAGGTGCGACAGTTGGCATGTACTATAAAAAATGAACAAAGGGATTTCTCAAAAAGAAGAACGAGAGAGAGAAAACGGAAAGTTGAGGAAAAAAATGCAACAATCCAGCTGTGTTCTGAGAGAAACCGCACTCAAAAAGGAGTATTGCTGACGTTAGATTAACATAATTAGCCTGGCATAGACAACACATAAAACAAACAAAAGGGTTTTTTTCCTTCCTGAAAACGCAAATCAGCTGACTTCATTGCATATTAACTTCATTTTCGACTGTTGTTGCACATCACAGCCCAAATCTATAAAGATTAAATTAATAAAAGCCCACATCTGAAAATCCCATCATTCCACCTACACCTTTTTTTTTTTTCCCAGCAATGCAAATGTAAGAAAATAGTTACTGGGAGAAAGGAAAGCGGAAAAAAAAGCAGTGAGATAAGACTTGCTGGAGGGTGGAGGATAGTCGAAGACAAGCAGCTATAAGATAGTGGACATTTATATATGAGGATAGAGGGAGTGAAAAAAGCTGAGGCAAAATATGGGAGGTTATATAAAAACGTCCACTTTCACAGCTAGGTCAATGAATTGATGCAGAAGAATGTTCATATTAGATCCTGGCCAGATGTTCCTACTCAAGCCGAGCCTATAAAACTCAAAAAAACCTCACAAAGCCATGTTTGTGCTGCATTCACCCGCCATCTACCTTTCTCTCTTATCCTATTTAGTTTTTGTTCTCTCTTCCACAAGAAGACAAGGCACCTTTGTCAGGCACAGAGGGGCAGGGCAGGGCTTGACATGGCTAAGGGGGAGTGTAGATGGCCCCTGGCATGCTCCCCTCTGGGATAAAATAAGTGCAAACCAAACCCTTATGTGAGCTGTCTACAACACTACGACACATTGTTGCTAAGGTTAGTAGATGTGACACTGCGGGCGGAAGAGGTTGCCTCAACACATGCCATGATGAAAGGGAAAAAGTTGGACATGTCTGGTCGAGTGGTAACAATACGCCCTACATAAGCTAATCTAAACCTTTCTCTTCCCTTTCAATATTACATGTGAATGGCACTCCAAACCAAAACAGATCAATACCGCTAACTTGACACACATTAGCACCATAAAGGCAACAAGACTACTGAGACTAGCCCTGTCAGAAAGCATTATGGTAGAAAGAACACTAAGAGGAAGAAACAGAAGACATTTAAGAGTGGTGGTGGAGGGGGGGGGGGAGAACAGAGGAGATTTGTCTTCTTACCTGTTTGTTGTACTTGTTGATAGTTTGACTGCTGTATTCAGAGCAGTGGTCAGATCCAAGGGAAATGTTATCTCCGGTGCCAACAAAGGTGTTGGCAGGGGGCAGGTCCTGAACTGCCTGGTGCTTTTTTCCAGCTGTCGGTGACTGCGGGTGAAGCTGGACAGTAGGGAGCGGTGAACTTGACTTGTAGTGCCGGGCCAGATCTGGGCTCCCCGGCCCTCCGTTGACCGATCTGTAGCGGCCCATGCCAGGGCTGTCCGACAGCTTCTCGTTGACGCCATCGTAGCGCTGCCCGTTGGGTTTGGAGGCCTCTACGGTGACTATGCTGCTGTAAAGTGGCTGTTTGGACTTCTGTTTTTTCTTATCTTTCTTGGGCTTCTTAGCCTTATCGTGCTGCTGTGGCGTGAAGAAGTCTTCATGATCCTTCTTTCCTGCCTCGTAGCCATTCTTATTCTTTGGGCGGCAGTAACGGGCCATGACGACGACTAGTATAATGAGGATTACGGTCATGATGCCCGAAACTACTCCGATTACAATGCTCAGACGCTGCTTGCTCAGATCATAGTTGGGGTCACCGGCAATGTTGGTGTTCAGAGATGTGCTAAGGCTTCTAGCCACCTGGGCCTCCACAACTGTGGAGTTGGAAAGTGTCTCGTTGACAAACACATGGACTAGCGTTGTGGTGCTCTGTGAAGGCTGGCCCTTGTCGTTCACCTGGACAACAAGTCTGTGGAGGCCATAGTGCTTCTGCTCCAACTTCCCCACCAGGGAAATGACACCAGTGCCCCCATCAATCTCAAACAGCCTGAAGGGGTTTCCCCCAATGATGCTGTAGTTCAGGTCTGCGTTGACGGCGCTGTCCGCATCAGTGGCAATGACTGTTCTGACTACTGTTCTGATGTTACTGGAGGGAGGAAGAAGGGTGTAGGAGCTGTTTAAGGGGAAAGTCACTGTTGGGGCGTTGTCATTTTCATCCATGATAGAGAGTGAAACTGTGGCGGTGGCAGATCTGGAAGGGTCACCACCATCTACAGCTTTTACTCTGAACGTGTATGTAGTTTTCTGCTCTCTGTCAAAGGACAAGGTGGAGAAAATAGTCCCAGTGTCATTTTCAATAGAAAAGTTTTCCTCCTCTTCCTCAATGAAAAGACTCATCTCTGCATTTTGGCCTTTATCTGCATCAATGACTGTGACCATGCCAACCGGGCTGTTTGGCTCAAGGTTTTCTTTGACGTAGAAGGTGAACACATCCTGCATGAACTTTGGCTCATTGTCATTCTTGTCTGCCACAAGGACGACCACTGTTGCAGAGCCCTGTAGAGTGTTTATGCCCTTATCTTTTGCTATCACTTTGAATTCGTAGCGCTCTGTTTGCTCTCTATCCAGAATGCTGTTTACTCGGATGTCTCCACTGTCTGCATCGATAGAGAAAATCCCATTTACAGATGAGTCCAGGGAATACGCTATTTCAGCATTCTTCCCACTATCTGCGTCGATGGCTGTCACTGTTGTCACCCTCTCGCCGGGGGCATTGTTTTCCAGAAACGACACCTCTACTACATTCTGGCTGAAGATAGGAGGGTTGTCGTTAGTGTCGCCAACTTTGACGATAAGAGAGTTATTACTTGCAAGACTGGGGCTTCCGGAGTCCACAGCCACTATGACCACATTGTATTCCTGTGTGGCCTCAAAGTCCAGCGCTGCAGACGTGTGGAGGAAATATTTCTTTTTATTCTGCTCACCCTCCATCTCGCTGGCTGGTTTGAGCTGAAAGGGAACATCCCCCACCACTGTGCAGGTGACAATGCCATTTTCTCCCTGGTCGCGGTCTGACACCTGAACTAAGGCAATGGGTGTGTCCACCACCACATCCTCAGCCACGTTAGCAATGCCATCTTTTAGGAATATGCGTCCAATTTTCCTAATCTCTATAGCAGGAACGTTGTCATTCTCATCCTTGATGTTCAACACCACAGTGGCCTTGTCCATTTTCGGCGGCTGACCTCGGTCACGGGCCATTACTGTGAACCTCAGTTGGCTCACTTCTTCACGGTCAATGCGGTGCAACACACTCAGCCACCCTGTGCTCTCATCCAACCTCAGCAGCCTCCTCACTGACTCGGTGGCTGCCCCAAACACATACTCTATTTGACCATTAACCCCCACGTCTGCATCAGCCGCTTTGAGCTGCAGTATGGGGGCACCAGGGGAGCTGTTTTCTGGTAAGTCAGCTTCATACACACTCTTCTCAAATCGAGGGCTGTTGTCATTCACATCAGTGATCATCACCCTAAGAATGGCTTGGGAGGAGCGAGGGGGGTCTCCTCCATCCCTAACACGCAGCGTAAGCTCATAGGAGTCTCTCTGTTCCCTATCAAGGGCCCCTTTAATGATAAGTTGAGGCTGCTTCTCTCCATCAGTAGTGTCAGCAACTTGCAGTTCAAAGACGCTGCTCCTGCTTGCGCCTTCCTCAAATCTCCTCTTCCCGGAGAATGAATCCCCAGAAGAGCCCAAGCGCCTAGAGTTTTCCCCATTATCCTGAATAAGCTCATATCGCTCTATTCCATTCCTGCCAAAATCTCTGTCTGTAGCTGTGGGCAGCAGATAAAGGGTTCCAATGGGTCTGTTTTCCTCCACAGACAGTGTCAGGACAGGGGAAGGGAAAGATGGGGTGTTATCATTTATATCTAATATGATGACTTTTCCCTCAAAGAGGTCGACCCAGCTCTGGGCTGGCCCGATCACTGACACTTCAAAATCTATAAAACACTCATTTTCGTCAAATATCATTTGGCACTGCTGTAATTTTTCACGGTCTATGCGCCTCTCGTTGGTGGTGAGCTCACCTGTAATGTTGTCTATTTTGAAAAAATCGGAGCCTGATTCTAGCGTAAATGTCACCTCACCGGACCCGGCAACAATGCCCAGGTCGCCGGCCACGTTCCCTACTCTGACATCGGCAGGTCCCTCCTCAGCCAAACGGTACCGGAGCACTTGCTTGGCAGCCGGCTGATGCACAAACTGCAGGATGAGCATGCAATAGTACAAATAGTCCACTGCACCAGTAGTCCTCATTGTACCCCCTTGAAATAATGTCCACCTAGATTAGAAAAAGAAATGTCCAGGAAAATTAATCACTAGCGGAGAGTCCGAATATGGAAGGAAACAAATCGTTTTCATAAAGAGCAAAACCCTCTGCTGCGGGATGCGTGAGACTTCATCCTCCGGACGACTTCCTACATCGCTCCTGCTGCAGTGCAAAGCAGCAAGTGCACGTCTGCTTTTTCTTCCTCCAGCACAGTATGTTAGTTGCTCTGTCCTTATTTTAGTAAAAGAAGAAGGAAAAACTCAACAGAGAGCCTCCGTGTGCTCCCACAGATATCTGAATTGGATGCGCGTAAAAGCAAAAATGTTATAGTCCGAGCATCATTTCAGCAGAAAGTCCATATGCCGCCGTTTTACTCACAGTCTGTGGTTCGAATCTCCTTTTTTTGGGTGAGGCTGCAATATTCCGATATGTCCACATATGTCAGAAGATCATTTAAATGCCCGCGCAGTTTCCAAACTCGTCTCACGGCGAGTGTTGGAGACCTGTCAACTCTCGGATCTTGAGGATTGTGAATATAAAATTACTTGTCCGGTTGCTGCTCTCTTCCTCCAAGTCACTTGCAGCCAGACAGCAGGCAGTACAGTTCTCTCTTCTTTTATTGGAACTCCACAATGCACAGATTGCACTCAGAAGAAAAATCAAAAAGGATTAACAATGTATATCCGTCACTGTTTTTCATTTAAAGGATGAATTCCTCAGTGTGTTCCAGCACATTCAGCCTGTTCGCTCACCTGCAGACGCGCCGCATGTGTTGGCAGCCCCTATCTGCAGCACTGTGAGAAGGATTCACAAATGATATTGCAGTCTCTCTCTCCCTCTCCCTCACCCTCTCTCTCTCTCTCTTTCACTCTCCACCTCCCTCCGGTTGCTTCTACCCCAGAAGTGCGCACGTAAACAGGGTCGGACTTGGTCTTGAACGCCGGGTCCAGACACCGGCAGACAATATTTGTCAAGAATTGGACATAGAAGAGTAATGCCTAAATAATAATCTGTGTCGTTTTACTGTATTTCCTCGGAACGTGGCACGGCACTTTGTGAGCACTGTGTCTCTGTATATGCGTAGTGGGCAACACGGCAAGATATCCCACCAAGAAATACTAGTTATAAGAATGTATAGCGTTTTTGACCACCAAGCAGAGTAGTGGGTAAGTGTGTGCTTCTGCTTCGGGAGATTTATTGTGTGACAAGAGATTCAACTTTTACCCACTCATAGATTAAAACAAGTTTTTCTTTTCATGATTTCATGCGATTCAGTTCGGAATCCCTTGCCCGAAGAGGACACACAGACGCTGCAGGACATATGCGAGACAGGGACGGGGTAGCGTGTGTGCGCACTGCTGTGGTTTCCCTGTGGTTTAGTAATATGAATGCGTGTGGTCGCCAGTGGCTGTGCTCCCCGGCGCAGCGTGCTCCGTGTCTCTCACCCTCATGCTGCTCTGTCCACTCCAGGAAAGTGAGACAGTGGATTTGAATTAATTTGCGTAAAGAGGAATAAAGTCAGAAAAGCCCCTTCCACGTTAGCTTATTAGACGATCTTTTTCGGCCACTGCGCAACTCCATGTGTAAGATTAGTGTGCACGGTGTGTGTCCTACTACAGCTGCATTTCAGTACTTGTCTTGGGTACAGTGTTGAGCAAACAGTCATTTGATGCTGCCGGTCACTCTGGCCACATTTCGACTGAATTTGTTTTCGTATCCACAGCACGTATACGTATTTGCTGCTTAAGAAAAAGAGGGAACGTGTGCTTTAACCCGCTTCTGTGAGGGTCTCCTATAACTTGGATTTGGGGATGCTCTCCTCTTTTATTATAGAGGTAGTGCGTCGCTGTGTGTGATGTTGTACAGTGAATGGGTGAGTGGAGGAGTGAGGGGCAGAGTGAGCGAAAGGGGGAGGGAGTAGGGAGCAGGTCTCAGCAGCTGCAGCTCTCTCAGACGGCTATCTGAATTCCAGCAGTGGCTTTATCCTTGCTTACTAGCGCCCTCTATCGTCACATTAAAACAAAACCCCTGAAAATGCTGTAATAGAAATCCTGTAACACCATTTGTGCATTGTGGAACTGTTGTTTGTGTCCTTTAAATCAGGGGTTTTCAACTGGTTTTGTCCCAGGGACCACCATTCGGACTAGAAAGCAATCCGCGGCCCACTGATGTGCCTGCGCGTGCGCGTGTGTATTTGGTGTTACATGCATAGCTCAATGCATGAAACATGAAAGAGAGGCCACGCAGATTTTATAATAATAAAAGTAGATTTATTAAATTAAATTAAATTAAAGATTATTTTAAAGAAAGAATAAAGAATAATAAAGTGTTGTGCAATTCAGTATTGGGAAAAGTAACTAAAAATGTCATGCAAAGTCAGTCTAGGTGTGTGACAAAACAACAACGGAGAACAAAAATCCAACAACACCGGAGAACCAAAATCCAACAAATGAAGACCAAGGCAGCCTCAACTGCTGGCTGGTCAGGGCTTTTATAACCCAGCCAGGACAGACCTGTCACCAATCACCTGCTGTAGAGACAGAGAGATTGAGAAAAGCAGAGAGAGATTGAGAAAAGCAGGGAGAGAGAACAGGCTTACCATTAACACAGGGCGGGGCCTAAACCCGCCAGGGTCGTAACAGTGAAAACATGGGAGAATTAGGCCTACCTGTCAGTGTGATATCTGGGCGTGGTGAAGTCCACACAGCCTGTCTATTCGTGGCGAAATGGTAGACAGAGACAGTCTCATGTCATTCTCTGGATCAAGCCTAGCCCTGTACTTATTCTTTAAGTACGCCAGTGTAGAAAAACCACTCTCACACAGGTATGTGGTTGGAAAGGGCAAAAGACACCTCATTGCTTTTGCAGCAAGCTGTGGAAATTCTGTCTGGCAACTTATCCAGAATTTAACAAGGGGCTGTGTGTCGTACATATGCCTCCTGACAGAGTCTGTGGACATCTCAATCAGCTTATCCTCTTCCACAGCCGTCAGACTTGACCCTACTGATGCATCGTCACTGAATGGGAGCAGGATCCACTTGCTGTCACGGCGCCACTCTTCCGAATCAGTGAAGTACTTTGCGAATTGACGCACAAGCTTCCTCAAATGCTCACATATAGTGTCGTTGATGTCAGTGCTGTCAGGGTATTCCTCAACTGAAGGAAACATCGCCAAGTTATTGCTCTCCACTCGTTCGATCCACTTTGACATTTTTTTCACAAATGCGTCGAGCTTCTCGTAGAGCTGCATGACGTTTGCATCTCTCCCTTGCATGGAGCTGTTCAACTTGTTCAGCTCTGCAAAAACATCTGTGAGGTACGCCAGCTTAGTTAACCAGTAACTATCGTTGAAATTGGAAGCCAGATCAGAATGCTTCTCGCACAAGAACTCGTAGATAGCTCCGCGTAGTTCAAACACACGGGCGAGCACAGCGCCGCGAGACAGCCAACGCACCTCTGAATGATAAAGGAGAGAGCTGTGTTCACTTCCCAAGTCATGGCATAGGGATGAAAACAGGCGTGTATTCAATGCGTTTCGTTTTATGAAGTTGACCGTCTTGACAACGACATCAAACACACCACTGAGCTCAACACTGAGATCTTTGGAGGCGAGAGCCTCTCTATGAATCAGGCAGTGTGTCCAAATTACCCCCGGAGCCACCCTCCTTACATGCGCAAACAGTCCAGTCTTGCTGCCACTCATGGCTCGGGCCCCATCGCTGCATAATGCAACGCACCTCTGCCACGAGATATTGTGCTCCGTGAAAAAATCGTCCAGTGCTTTAAATATTTCTACACCGGTAGTTCGCCCGGGCAGTGGTTTGCAAAAAAGAAATTCCTCGCACATAGTGCCACTGTCCTCGTATCGCACAAATGTTAACAGTTGCGCATCATTAGTAACATCTGTCGTCTCGTCGATTTGAAGGGAAAACAGAACTGTCTGAAGTTTTGCCATCAGCTGGTCTTTGACATCATTTGCCATTTCCCCAATTCGTCTTCCGATTGTGTTGTCTGACAACGGAATAGTTTTTAATTTGTTGGCACATTCTTCGCTTACCATAGCTCTGCACATATCTATGGCTGCTGGCAATATAAGCTGCTCTGCAATGGTATGGGGCTTCTTACTTTTTGCAACCCTGAGAGCGACCAGATACGATGCTTTCAGTGCGTTTTCATTTATTTTTGCACTCTTCCTCATGGTAGCCTGCTGTCCTTTGAAATCACGCAACATCTGTTGCATGTACTCAACGGGTTTGGCCTTCAAGTGGACGTGATGCGTCTCCATATGCCGCGTAAGTTTCGACGGCTTCATAGCTTCATTACAGAGAATTGTTGAACATACGAAACACAGTGGTACCTCCTCTCCTGCTCTGTCTGTCGTCACTGTGAATCCATATTTAACATATTCCTCATTGTATTTTCTTTTTCGTCTTTTTTGCGAAGTTGACGCTTCGGAAGCCTGTCCTTGCCCTATCGTGGCGGCCTGTCCCTCTGTCGTGGCAGCCTGACCCTCTGTCATGGCAGCCTGTCCCTCTGGCACTTTCCTCACTACAAAACGATCCATTGGTGCTAGATATATAGCTAGACTAGTACATATGTAACAAATGTTTGCTGTACTACAACCTATCTTAAAATACTCTCGTCGGCTATGCTTATAAATGTGTGTCAACTTTGCTCGCAAGACTGTACGTAATGAATAATAAGTGAGGTTAGCGACGCAACTCATTACCATTAGCGAATCACAGGCTACCATAGACTGGATAGGCGCAAGGCTACATTCTGTCAGCTTGAATTTCCTTTATATTATTTTAAACATATTTTTCACGATATGTAACGGTATTCTGGAAATGTGTTGAAATATCAAAGCGAATTTATATTAAAAAAAAACAATGGTGAACTGATCAACATAGGCTCTTGTCACGGACCACATGCAATGCCGCCGCGGACCACCAGGGGTCCGCGGACCACCGGTTGAAAACCCCTGCTTTAAATGACTAGGTTTGCTCTTTGTAGTATTAAGAAAAGCACAGCCAACACAATAATGGGTTGATAGACCGAGGGTAGTATATGAAGGGGATCCTTTTTCTATGTGAATGTAGTAAGGCAGTGGTAATGAGAAATGTAAATATATAATATTCTATATGGGGAAGTGTGGTCTAACATCTTCAGAATTATATATATGAGTATTCTCTGTGATGCATGCTATTGATTCAACCACACTGAACTATGATTCATGAGAAATGTACACATATAAAAAGTAAACATAATCATTAATAAATAGCAAGTCTAAAGAGCTAGTACAATAACACATCTTCCTACCTTAACATATGTGTGGGTCAAATCTGACTCAATAATTGTCCCTGTTTGTATGTCTGTCTTTGTATAACAGTGACACTTATGGTCTCCTTTTTGGAGAGTTTAAACTCGACCCTTAAGGCAATTCAAAACATCCAAAGACTCATATTCAACACATGCGTCTTTCTTGACAGCCTGGAATGCAGCAGCCAGTATTTATTCACTCCGTCAAATAAGAATCACAGGAAATAACAACTCTGTGTCCCTAGGCCTTTGGTATAGCCACATACAGTGATGAGCTGAGCTTCTAGGGTGTTTACTATCAGAACCATGAGGATGAAAGCCACACAATCCTCACTGGGAAGCGTTATCATCATTGTGTGTAGCATCGATCTTGCTCTTGAGAGGATGAGTGGTCTAAAATGATGCTAGGGAAAGCACTCGACATTGTTGCAAAATAACCTCATCTGCAAAAAATGAGCTGTTTGGAGAACGAGATGTTCAAAAACACTGACTCATACACCCACGCAATGACCGACAGCATGGAATTAAAACAAATCGAGATGATGCATTATTCACTTCTTTTTGCCCCAAAATGGTATTATTGCTTCTTATAGACAGTCTATAATTTCTTATGTAGTGAATAGTTCCGGCTCTCCAGTCTTTCAGCAATGCAACACACACTGTCTACTATTATCACACAATCTCCAACAGTGAAAACTACATTTTGTCACACACACACAAAGTATTCAAAAGCTAATAATCACGTATACTGTGTTATAACATCATGGGATTTATCTGTTATTAATCCTGAATAGTTTCTGACACTGTTTTATTCTGTCTGGTATGGTTTTGATGTGATTCTATTGCTATTTTAACAACTTTGTATTTACCTACTTATTATAGCATCGATTAGTGAAGTTGCAAACTTAATCTTATTAAACACATGTCGTTCTCCAAATGTTCTCAAGAGGTACATTTCAAAGCATACAGTAGTAAAGGTGTGACTCCCCTGTGAATATAGATGTTAAACAACCACTAAGTGTGAAGGAGACGTGAAGAAAAAGCTGGATTATGAAGTGTTTACTACCTGGTAGAGAACATTCTTCACACCTGGGTAGACTTTGACAAAATGATACCGGCAAGATGTTATTCACACGTACGAGGAGAATGCAGTTGTCTTCCTAAAAGCTTCAAAACAATTAAGTAATGGCAGTTCAAAGAGGCCTGGGGAGTTTACTTGTGAACAAAATAAACGTAAGAGTAGCATGAAATCTGAATGTGTTGCCCATTCATAAAAACAACGCTATTTAGCGCCGCTAATGGTCAAACACTCCATAGGATACCTTTAATAAAGTGCATACATCCTACTCACCTGTCAATTAGACATAATTCAGTCCAAGAACTGTCAAAATAGGTAAAACACTTCATATTTCCTTCGAAGTATCCACGATATCAGCCATTTTTACACAGGTTGCTCATATAACTGTGAAAAGAGGCCAATTTCTGAATACAGTGTCTAATGCATCATTCTAGGGGTAACTCTGTGATGAGCAATCTACCTCCTATAGCTTGGCCGCCATCATTACGACTGCATGGAACTGGATGCTGGCAAAGGAGTGGTGGTTGGATGTTGACATCAGGAGCTGGAAGCTGCACACTGCAGGTGTAGCTAAGTGGATTAATATAGGGGACGGTGATTAGTGACGGTAATATTAGCCTAATTTGATTGGGTTGTTTCGAACCAGGATGTCTTAGCCTCTTTAGAAAAATATATGAATGGTTAAGAAACGAGAGGATAAACAGCTTTGCTCTTCTTCTTTGACTGATGCTGCTCTTGAAATTTGAATGCAGTGGATTTGCCCACCATTGAGCTCTCTTACATGTGTTGTGTCGCTTTGAATAAATCACATTCCAATTGTGTGATTGCAAAGTCTTTCTTTGAGACAGGAGAATCCCGCTAATTGGCATTCAGCTTTGATGGCAGTAACACAACGTTGGAATTTTCCTTCAGGTATTTCTTGTCTCTTTTCTGAAGGGATTTCAGATCACACGACAAAAATTGGATTTGACATTGAAATACCAACTTCAAGAAAGTCCTCAATGAAAATAAACGTTTTCCATTTTGTCTAGAAGCAAACAAGAAATGATCGATTCATAACAGCTGAACATGACTAACATCCTTTATAAAGATTAAGATGTACTTGATAAATCCCATGGGGGAATTCAAATGATCCCTCTGTTGTTATGTACATTATATCATACAGATTGGCCCGAAATACAGACATGCACAAATACAACCTATGCACGTGTATTAGTGGAGGTGTCAGAGGGAAGAGGCTGCCAATGGTTTGGCGCCATGGAGCAGTTGATATATCACAAGATCGGGTTGATTTCCACAGAAATCTCATCTGAAAAGAAAGATAGCAAAGATTTTCCAATGAAGCAAAAACGAGAATCCGTCTTGTTTGCTGTGTTTACAGCTCTGAAAGTGTGAAAGTTAGTTTTGAGAAATGTGTGAAAAGTGTAACTGTAATATCACAACCATGGGAAGCCGTCAATCTAAATCCTTCTTTTTTTCTCTCCATCCTCAATTTAGTTTTTATTTTCAGCCTGTCACAGAAGTTGGGAAAGAAACTTTCAAGTGTACATTCATTTTGTATGATTATATTATTCCATCCCTTAAAGGGGCCCTGTTAAGATCAGAATCAGGTTTATACTTGAGGTTATTTTGAGCCTCTACTGTGACATGTTTACATGCTTTAATGTTCAAAGGGGTTTTATTTTTCTCATACTGCCTGTGCTGCAGCACCTCTTTCACCCTCCGTCTGAAACCAGAGCCCAGTCTGCTCTGATTGGTTAGCTATCCGGCTCAGCTGTTATAAGTTTAAAAAAAAGAAGAACATCAAGAAATGCGTCTCTTTTTAGAACAAAGCAATATAGTATTCATCCCCATTACCACCAATACAGGGCTTTGTTGAGTTCATCTGCAAGTGTTTTCTTATTGGACTGTAATTTACACTTCGACCTCGTAACTATTTGCAGGTGAAGCTATTCCAGTGTTCGTGAGCACGGACTGGAGGCGGAAAGATGTGTTTAGAAATGCTTTGGACAAATCCTCTTGGTGAACTCCAGTCTCCTTTATCAGAGCTATGAGTGTAAAGCAACCACACACACTCTTATCAAAATTCTGCCAACAACTCCCGATGCAGGAAGAATCGGCCTAACCCTTAACATAGCATCGATGTACGTGTGTGTTTATCTCCCATCCTCCGTATACGTCTTTGCATGTGTGGGTGCAATCATTGATTCACACTTCCGATGCATATGTGTAGGTTTTTCTGTGTTTGCTGTGTCAGTCACTGTCCTGAGTTGGGCTTATGTGTAGCCCTTCACTGTGTAGTCTCTGATTGCAAGCCCCCAGGGGAGAAATACAACCATCCGTCAACAATGTGTAAAAACTGAGGCAATGGCGGCCAGCCAAGGCCACTCTCAGGCGACTCTTTGTAGTGCTGCCCTCTCCGTAATATGTCACAGCATTCCTCCACCTTGAACGCCAAGAGAGAAAACATCAACAAGGAGTGACTCAACAGCAGGAGAAGAAGTGTCCAGCGCTGTGGTGGTGGTGTAGCTCGGCAAGCCTCTTTTTCTCTCCAACTCCCTCTGGCGAGTTGCTATTTTGGGACGCCCGACGCCTTGTTCTGCCTTCTCCCCCCCTTGGGCTTTGCAAGAACTGTCGAAGAGATCACAATACACAATAGAATTGGTTCACAAAGTTTCAATTCCGCCCAGATCATTCAGGTAGTCACAGGGGGTAAAATGGATGTTGCCATGCTTTGAATTTGAAAAGGAAGTAGTGTCTTGTTCTCGTTCGGTTGAAAAAAGTGAAATCCAGTGGGATTATTGCTGAGTTCATGAGTCATATTGACCTTGATTTTATGCCATGAGTGATACAGATAGTTGGTTTGTACTAAAGCCCGTCTTATTACAAAAGAAAACTGAGCCCTGCAGCTGTGGAATTCCCTACCTGAAGATCTCCAAATGTAAAAATGGTACTTTCTACAAGATGGCTTTTTGTTTGTCTACTTTATCAGCTTTTCATATACAGTCAGTATTATTCGTGTAGAATGTGAGGCATCAAAAATTGGGAGGCTTAATGTCTTACTTAAGGGCATATTGATATGTGGCCAAGTGTGGATGGAACAATCGACTCTGTTATCTGGTATTAAATTAAGTATATATTATACCATATGAACAACAACTTCAAACAGTATGTGTGTCATATTGTTACCCAACATCCTTAAAGTGACACATTTTTGTATGGTAGCTTGAAGCACCGTAGAAAAAGTTACGCTTAGCGGTGTGACGTGTTTAAAGTCTAAAAAAAAGTCACATTTATGAACAAAATCAACTAGGCCACAGCCAGAAAAAAAGACCCTAAATAGGGTTCAAAGTACATTTGTTACATAAGCTCTATGGATGTGACTTCATGTGACATTACAGTAAAAATACAGACTTCTGGTTTTACAGGGAACATGAATTCCGATGGGGAGTTAAAAAAAGTCTTCCTCCAAATAGGAAATGACAAAAAGATAGAGAAACACTGCGATACGTATGTATTTACTTGTTGTATGAACTGTTTATTTCTATTAAGTCTTTAAATCAGTTTCATTGTTCTAATGGAGAGGTTTCCAAAGGACTGAGCACTTACTGATTCATATCCCTCCCATCAGTACAAGGGGCATATACATTGTAGGCATTAGTCACCCCCCACCCAGCTAGTCTGTCACAACTTAATCACTGACACCAGTGACACACAGCTTTTCAAAGCCCCTCGAAGATCAAAAGGGGCCCTCTCAAAGCAGCCATTCAGAGTCCCCTTTTTTCAACAGGACGAGGGTCGCTGTGTCTGCCATGAATGGATTATTTTGGAGCAAATGTGGTCTGAGGCAACTTGTATTGTGATAATTCCAGTGTCAACACTCCGATCCTCAATGAGCCGGGCTGTTGTCGCGGAGAGAGAGGGAGAGCCTTGAAAATCTGACACTTGCAAGGGAAGTTTGGCACAACAACCCTGCTAATTCCTCACCCCCTACCCCCACCCCCCCAAAAAAAAGAATGAGCATGCAACACTGGCAACATTATTAGGATCTGTTGAGGGAATAATAAGGATGAATTACCCCTCCCTTTCCTGTGACCTAAAAATCGCAGAGCATACTGAATCTTGCCCCGGTGTCAATGGCTGCCAGTTATATGAATACATTACAGCAAAAATAGCAGCTCTGTTTTGTGACACTCATTTTGTGATAGTCACACTGTGTCCCTCTCTCTCAACTTCAGCAGACGCGTGGAACACATTACAAGTGAAGGGCAGTCATTTCCCATGCATAGTTACTTGTTGACTGCTAGGAAAATATGCATGTGTGAGTGTGTGTCTGTTTCCCTGTCTGCTGGTGTGTTTATCTGTTTATCAACACAGTGTTTGTGGGCACTGTCCAACTGTTTCGGCAGGAAAATAAGAAGACACCTGCTCAGGTGATTCGGAGCTGGCTGTCAAAAAACAGGAAGAAAGTGCAGTTGTAGGAAGAATAAAAAAAAACAGGCAGCCTCGAGATATATCTATTCTGGCTCTCAGCTTCCCTCAAGCTGCCGGTAGGAGACTTCAAAATGGCTTCACTCCCCACCACAGAGTGGGCTCTGCCCTGTCAAAATGTCTTTGAACGGAAAGGTTTTCTCCCTCTCTCTTTTTCAGTAATTTTTCCCCCTAACCCCTTCTGTCCATCCTTCATCACACACAGAAAATGGCATCACACACTCTCCAGTGAAGCTCTCATTGAATGCAGCCTTTGCTCTGAGAAAAAATACTTCCTCGCTGGAGCCCCGCCAGAGCTCTTTGTCTCGGTGAGGTATCTGCCAGTCAGTCAGAACTCCATTCTTCACTAAAACATGATGTCTATCTCCTGGGTGCTCTCTGAAGAACAGTGCAGGTCTTGCTATCTTTTGTCAGTAGCGATTATGATCTGCGGAGACGACAGAATCGCAAATAAAACTGAAGTGAATAAAATCAATTAGTTGTGCTCCATTAACGGGGGAGATTTGAATGTCTAACATTGACCAGATTAAAAAAAAAATATTGACTTCATGGTGAACATTTTGGGATAAATAATACCATGAGCAGAATAACTGTATCATTTCCTCAGCTCAGCAATTTCACATTATTTTGGACAAAAGTTCTTACAAATGATAATGTAGAGATCTCGGCTTTTTGCCATTCATTCCCTTTTGAATAGTCCTTCCCCCTTAAATATCTACGAATAAAAGCAGAACTTGTGGACTTTTACTTTTGCTATATTTGTAATGTGTCCTGAACTGATGGATTTCTCTCTGACGAATCTGGACTTGTGTGAATGTTTGAAACATTATATCAACCAATGATCAACCAGTTTTCTAAAATAGCTAGATGGAGGTTCAGGAGATGCATCTTTTGAACCTTCAATTGGCAGGCATATAAAGACAGAGCACAACACAGTGTTACAAGTTCTGACAAGGGAAGAAATACAAAGATATGAACAGTAAAACATGTGAATCCTGTCAAATCTCTGGCTATAAATCCCCCACATACAGTAGTGTATATCTTTGTACCATTTAACTAAAATATTGAGTGCAGCCTTGTCATTCAAATGTTAGCCATATTGGGTAGGCCACTATTGTGATTGTATGCTGGTTGTATACCTTCATTCATTGGATGGATAGATGGATGGACGGATCGAAGACAGAGATTAAAAAAGCAAGGAAATAATACAGTACATTACGTAATACTATCACCAAGCTTAAACAGTGGGACGATTCTTTTCCTTTCAACGGTTAACCAAGGGATTTAAGAATGTGTATGATCAGTGAAGTGTCATGAAAAACATGAACAGAATAATGCTTCACTACAATACCATTAAAAATGTCATTACACGTGTTGCCCATTCATCACTTAAGAAGCCAATCATGGTTCCTTTTGATGGTATGGACACTTGAGAAATCTATCGGCTGAAATTTGGTCCCCAAGGCATCTTACATTAACGGTTAATCTAATACTTCCCCTTTGTCCATGTCTAAAAAGCCCATTCTGCTTGTACTTTTCCCATTATTTCAGGTGGCTTCATCACCTGTGGCCAGAAGGAACCACCTAATGGCCATTTTTATTTGATAATTGGTTATCTTGACATTTGAAATCGGCTCCATAATTTGTTCATCTCTATTGTGAGTGGCTCGTTAATTAGAGTGTGTCTGTGCTTAGCTCATCATTTCCGAAAAGGATTTGAGGTCATTGTCGAATTACACGGTTGGCATTCTTCGGACACGTTCATTAAAAATGGCAGTTTTCGCCAGCCTCACATGGGAACTTTCGGAACATCTGATAATCCTAACCCTGGCGACGAAACACGGAGAGAATATTAATGTTGAAAAACCTGACCGATTCAAGCGGTGTTTATTTAGATACCTGCATTTATGCACCTGCTGCAGTGAGATATAGTCTTCAGGACGGAGGGTGATATTTGCCCTGACAGTGGTGAGATCCATGTTCGCAGAGTTAACTCCGAGGGGGACAGAGTAAATGTCCTTGTGAAAGTCTTCAGATGAGTGATGCCTCAGACTAAGCCTTCAATCTCCCCACAATGCCCATCTCAGTCATAATTCATTCTGCATCCTCAGAAATGGAAAATATTGATTTTCAATGAATAACACCACAAACCAGCATGCAGCCCAAGATTGCAGGTGGAGTAAAAAAAAAATACTGCGCCCTCTCCGCCTCAAAGAAGTACATCCCATGCTTCCACTCAGGGCGTGATAAAGCATACGAGTAAACACCCTAAGTACTTATTGTCATTACAGCTAATTAGCAGATAAGTCCTTGTTGCGTTCAAGAGGCTCAAACGGGCAGATAATAAATTGCTGCTGTGTTCATATTCGCTGTTGTTATTGTTGGTGTTTTTTTCGCCCGAGACACAGCTGTCAACAACAAAGTGGGGAGATCTGGCGAGAAATTAAATTCTGGAAAGGTTGAATATTTATTTGGCATTTATATTCAAAGTGTCTGCTTAGTCAACAACCTGTTTGTGCTGGCTCGAACAGGAAGAATGGCAACATGTGCTTTTGAATTCAGTTCATTTTAGTGTAGTGATTTCTCTCCCTATATTCCCATTATTGTATATAATTGGATTTCTATAGATCACAGGTATGGCTAAGATGTGTCTGCACCATTATACTCTCCTTTCAAACCTCTGTACCTTACAGTAAGCCTCGCATTGGCATATATTCAGCTCTGAGGGTATAATCCATTATGTAGCTGTATCAATGACAGTGATTTGCCAGGATTAATGTGTTCATCAGGATTGATCAATAAATAATCTTAGATTAATGTTTCATTCCAAAGCTGCCTTTTGAATCCCCCATTTCAATCGCAATAATATCAACTTTTCCGAATCTCAAACCTTCACACCTAGCTCCTGTTTACCATCAGAAAGAGAATCCCACTGTGTGATACGAGGTTTCCATCTTTGAAAAAATAGCAACAGGATTGTTTTAAGGGATGAAAGGCTCCGGCTTTACTGATGTGATGAGAATTAAAAGTATAATGGTTTAAATCCCCTCGATGATCTCTTTTGTTTCAAAGCATGCGGAGATGACAGACGGATTAAAGGACGTTGTTAATTTTTGTAGATCTGTGTGCATCAATTACAGACAGGCCTACTATTATACCGTTTAGTATTAATAGATTCAGAAAAGAATGTATTCTGCAGACAAAGCTGCTCTCTTCGCTGTTAGGCGGACAGAATTTAAAATCTGATCTGTGTGCACTTATGGAAATTGGCATCTATGTCATTCTTGCTTGAAGCTGGGGACTGCAGTTTGATTCAAGGAGCTGGATTTTAATCAATAGATTGAAAGTTTAAGTTGGGAAAACATCTTACGCAAGAAGTAGTTATTTTGTTAAAAAGTTTGTTGCTGTTGCGAATAATTTGTACTTAAACATCTCCCATGCCAATTCCTCGATGTAAACATTAATATTCTGGATGAACGTTGGCCAAAACCCAACCGTGTCGAGACTTACCGTGTTTTCAAACATCAATCTCTAAAACTTTGTCACCCACACTAAAGCATCACTTTTACAGAGTCTAAAGGAACTTGATCTTCCTTGACTTAAATGCCAATTGGCTAACCCCAAAATAGTCAGTCTAGAAGTTACAGTAGCTCTTGAGCAGTCAGTTCAGTAGTTGGATCCTTCAGTCAAATCACATACAATTAAAATGAAGGAGTTGGCCTGAGTCGTGGATGGTTTAATCACTGGTCACTCCAATCCTCCAGACACACACACTTGTATTCAACCCATGTAGAAAAGAGACATCAAGACATTGTGTTTTATCAAGCAGATCTACAATTCCCTTACCGTTTAGCACCTAGCTTAGCATCAGTCATTCCCGAAAGCTGCAGTGCATAAAGTCAAGCTGCCTGTGACTCACTAAATGTGTAAACACAATGTAATGCTTTGCTTTATGTGCTACTGAGTAGTAGGTTTACTTGCTTTTCAGATTAAAGCTTTTGTTTTTTAGTTTCGATCAGATCTGTTATTTTGTCTTTCAGTATAACATACAGTGAATTCCTGTTAAGAGAAGCAAGAGCACAAACAAGAGTATACTCATTGTACTCAGAGTCTACCTGCTTACCAAGGTGAATTATTTTGCATTTTGCACTGAACCTCTCAAAGAAATGCTATAAAAAACACTGCATGGTTAAATGAGGGCCATGAACAAAAACTACAGCATGAATTTTGATATTCAGCAACGACTTTTCAATTCTTCTTCTTCTTTTACTGTTAAATATGTAACAATTCATCAAAATAACAAAATACGATATATACATCTATATATATATATATATATAAAACACATAGTGTGTGATCACCTGTTGATATGCGGAGAAGAAGTGCTTAAACACACGTCTATATAAGGTTTGTAAAGTGGTCCAAAATTGGCTAAAATGGTGCAGAGGACACAGCGTGAGTCCCACTGTTTGCACATAAAGGATTTACTGCTGGAAAGCACCAGGCAAAGCCCTCTTAAATGACTTTGCGGCTTGTTTTCTTTTCCATCCTTGGGCCAGGCAGTGTCTCACTTTATACCCACTAAAATCACTCAACTCGTCCCTGGTTACCACATTCCCCTCCTAGCCCTCACACTGTCTCTTATCTGTCCCCTCTCCCCCGGCCTTTGCTACACCCCTGTAGCCTCCACCAGTTCCCCAGGAGTGCAATCTGCTGTCCACTGGTATTGATCAGGCACACAAGGTTTTGATTAGCACACTTGGCTGGATAACGGGGGCTTCACTGCATGATTGTTCTCCGCCCTTCCACTGTCTTGTTCCTCTATTGGCCGGGGAGTACTTCACTTCATTGGAGTCAGTGATTGGATGCACCCCGGACCCCGCTCCTCTTCCACGATATGTGGTAAAAGATCCAAGAGTCTGATGCTTTCTACACTTGACTGAGTGTTTTTGTGTTGGTTTTGTCACATGGAGGCAAGTTAAATGCAGGCAGCAATGTGCAACCGAGAAGCGGAATAGATCCAATGTCTCAGGGCGAAAAAAAACTGATAGCGGTAGCTTTTGGCAAAGAAATCTCCACAGGAAATAAAGAATTTCACAGGCGATTCAGTAGAAAAGAACCCAAACAAAAGAACAGGCATGAGGGGAGATGTGAGGGTCGATAGGGATGTTTAATCAAGAGGGACGTTCAAGCTTTTTCTCATTTGCGAGAGGAAGAAGGAGACAAGGGCAAGCTGTTATACGGTCAGGCATTTTGACATTGCAGCCTAAGAGTTAGCCACCCATTGGCCTATTCACTGGTCAGCCAATTAGGTGAAGGCTGTTAAGGTTTAATACCTACAGTTAAGGCTACCATTGTGTGCCAGCTAATGCTATTTCAGGCTTTCACTCACTTTGGAAGCTTTCATTAAATCCAGAAGAATGCAAGGCTATTCACATGGAAGGTTGAGTTAAAAGCCCTGCATTTTTATATTTCTTCAACATTCAGACCCCGTCCTACCCATATTCTCCCATATCCATATTCAAAGACACAATCCTTCAAACAAAGTCGCTTGTAAGAGCAAAGAAAGTCGAATTTTTCATTTCACTTTTCAGATGTCTGGGCTGCAGTCATTCTTGCCTTCACAGGGTCAGGATGCTCTCATCGCTTTAAACTTTTACAAACTCCTACTTCTTCAACAAGCCCCTCACCCGGGATCTTCATGTGATTCACTGACTTTCTCACACAAAAGTCAGACGAGAGTTCGGAGTGTGTTCCCCGTTTCATTTGAGAGGTTTCCACAAACATTTCACGGTCATCTGACTTGATGTTTCCGCTCCTTGTTCCGCACTGAGTCATTGTAAACAGTGCTCCTATTGAGAGTGAAACTTATCAAACAAATAGGCAAGGGACGGGCACTGGCACATTCCTTCAGTGGTGTTCATTAGTTGCACGCTCGCTGTGATGCATGCTGGGGGATGTTGGCCGGGCTTGGCCGACCACTCGAGCATTCAGCGCGCCAACAGATGTAGCGTAGCCTCGCCAAACAGAGGGGAGCTGACTCGCTCAAACTTGGCCAGGAGTCTGGGGAGTTGTTCATGGAATCGCAAGAAGACACGAGGAATGAGAGAGAAGGGTGTGCAGAGAGAGAGAAAAAAAGAAAAGGAGAGAGGGAGATAAAGAGAGACAAACAGAGAGGGGTGGGCTTGAAAGAAGAGTTGTTCCCCAGAGGGATCACTCTCGGTGTCTCACTCCACTGGTCCTTCTAATGTGTGACGCTCAGGAGATTGACAGACTGTGTAAAACTCAGCCCACAAGAGAAAACAACAACAGCACAAGTCAGAAACATGAAAAAGGCACCTCGACCGGGCTGTGGTGAGAAGAGACTGCGGTTTGGGAGTTGAATGGACAGCATCACTGGTTGATGTAACCTTTACATTTTCTGGGAAGGTTAGCGGGCACGTGAATTGTTATGTGATTTACACTCACCTAGCACGAGTTCGAATCAGGAAGTTGCAGAAAATGAAGCGCGGAACTGTACAGTAAGTGTTCCATGAGGAAATGCTGTCGTTACAGGGCCTCACATAAAATTGGATAAAGGTAACAGAAAAACTGCTTTCCATTTCCTCTACCATATAGCGCCCAACTATATGTAAAGGGTCAGTTCATCTAAAATACATATGTTTCCACTTTCCAGTTCTCCCATGTTGCAAACACAAAAGAAATGCCAGTTTTAGTTAAAGCTGGCCTCTTATGTATGTGCAGTATCACTGTGAAACGAACCAACCGTGAATATGTAAAATGTTTGTAGATATAGGTTTGGTTTTGCTTCCACAGGTTTTCGCTTTATTTTTTGGAGCAGTTTGATGCCTTTTTCCATCAGAGATTTGGACAGTAAGTGCTTTAAATGTGCAGTCTTAAAGTGGCCTCCAGTAGGTAACTCTGGTGTTGCAAAAATAAGTCAAATTTCCCCAGAAAACATTTTCAGGTGAAATTAGACCTATGCTTTTGGGCTTTGTTACCTCGTCATTGACAAGCTGCTACCACGGATGGCATTGTTCTGGCACCTTGCTTAACAAGCTAGCATAACCACTGTCTTGTTGACTGTTGGAAGAGATTTATGCGTTACTGTAAGTGTTTTCATACTGTGGTTTGCAATGGAATGCATCTGGGACGTGTTCTACGCAGTGGATGAGACATTTTATGTGAGAGGAGAATGGGATATGGTTTGTGGCGCTCTTTCTTCAAGGAACAAGCCACAGACTAGCTCGCTGTAATTAGCTTTTTCCAAACAATGTCTTCATTGTGGGGAAATACTCCTTATTAATATTAATGGAGTGTCCTGTGGATTGTCTAGCATAGCGAGATATTATTTCATGTTTTCTCAAGTTTCATTTTTTAATGGTTTGATCAGCACAAATGGAATTCCCTCCACTTCCACTATTAGCATGATTAAATACCTCTAAATGGTAATGAATATAATCATGTCATTTTGTTGATCCTTTAAGACATTATTTATTAACCATCATGATTAGGTGACCTTGACTTGATTCCCAAACACCATAGTAATTTGAGAAAAATGGTGTGTTCACAACAACACACACACGGAGCAGTTACCTCTTACTGTATATCTTACTATCTTGTTCACAAAAACCGTGAAGACAGAGAGTAATCAGGATAAGCCTATTTTATGGGCCTATCCGTTTTCCTATCTCCCGATTGGCACACCTCACATGATATACCTACATATCAAGCAATGTGATGCTCCTACCTTAGATTGGAAAATACCATAGCCCTCAACAATCCAACATTCACACATCCACTCCATCATGTCCTTGACACATGAACATATAATTGACTGCAAAAAGGGGAGCGTTTCATTCACATGTATCTCTCAGCTTGACCTTCAGCAATGATGGAGTGAAAACCGCCGAATGAAGATAAATGGCAGGCGCAGACAACTCCATGACCCAGTGCTCCTCCGCCTCACTAGCAGGTATAATACGGCCATGGGCTAATCCTTATTTAGGAACCATCATCGCCACCATCATCACACACACTGTCAGAGCTATTAATCAAGGTTGTTCGGGGAGCATTTATCACACACAAGCGCAGACTTGTACACATACTGTGTTGTGTACTCATCATTAGCATACAAAACATGCATTTCCACATGCACAACTGGATATGCAAACAGAATAACAATGGGTAAATAAAAAGATATTTATGCATTCCAAAATGTTTCCTATCTCCGGTTGGGTTTTTGTTTACTGAAAAGCAATCCGCTCGGCATAAGGGTGAGTTCAAAGTACCAAACATATCGTACTTGTTTGGCTTGATTTAGCATTTTGTGTTGTTATTTTATAAGATATAATCTCCCAGAATTATGATAACCATTTTAATATGCATTCATTTTATTCAGTTTTATATTCAGATGCATGCTGGACCTCACGCAATATAATCTTAATGAATTGTTAAAAGCAAGCCTCGACTTATGTTCAAAAGGTTAAATATTGATGTGGCCAAAGCCTGTGCAAAAAAACATTGAGGGCTTTTGGGCTAAATCTCTACTTTATATCATTTCGAAGTCTGATTCATAGTACTGACCCAAATATCTTCAGTGAGTTGATTTGTTTGCTTATTGATTTCTAATATTTTGCTAAGATATTACGAAATCAATCATTTACAACAAATAGTTTGGAAGTGAAAGTCCCCGGGATGCACCTGCATTTCCAACTGGGCCCATTGCGATTCTTGAACTGGAGTGCGTCATACCCAGCAGCTGCCAATGTGCCTGTGTATTTGTGTGTTCATGCATGTGTTGGACGCCATATTTGTGTGAGTGTGTATCTGGGCTATAGCCGACACCACGATGGCTGCCATATGGGAGAAATAACTCCATTAGAACATAAACAGTATGCTAAATTTGCTCACACACACACACACACACACACACGAAGAGTTTCAAGTGCACTAATAAACTGGTAGCCCATTAACAATGGCTGTTAAAGTCTGAGTGTATGTGAAAGCGTGATCTGTGACTAAAGCAGTGAAACATTTTCAGTAGTATAAAACCACACACCATTATATCAGAAACTATAACAGAGCATTTTAAAGGGGCACTTCGCCGATATTACAAAACCATATATATTGTTCCTGGTACATGCTATCTGAGCACGTTTTGTTTTGTTTTAACCTGTTCCATCCAAGGTTAGGGTCATCCAGCAGCCATAGCCTGAATATAATGGAGGTAACGATTTGATTGGGTTGCTTATAAATTGGGCAAACATTGGGGAATAGAGCTTGGAAACATTCATGTAACCACCCAACCTCCTTCATTGTGACCGTATTAGATTTTTTTTCATCCGTCTTTTTACTATTTATTTCACTTTGTCATCAACAGACTTCACCCTCTGTCTAAAAACGTTCCATTAAAAAACTGTTCGGTGTTGTATATGTGGACTATTTTGGGTAAGCGGTTGCAAACAAGGTTTGAAAATGCCATTTGTGATGCTTTAAAAGACATTCCATTCATCTCCATTATGTTGAAAGCACACTTTTTAGGATAACACACAACAAAAGATGGAGAATCTTTTGAGATTTGAATGTGTTATTCAGCTTTCATGGCATTTCACATGTTACCGTGTGAAAGCCTAACCTAAGCTCATGCTACATGTCAGTTTAAATACCACAAAACAGATCTCTGTCAAGTTGGTCACCATCTTCGAACATGTGTGTACATTTTCAATGCCTCTCTGACAGTCCTCTCACATGTGACACCCCAGCTCATGTGCACGTGCTGTACATGTGACACATCTCCCATCAGGAATCAATGTGTCAATGCCGCCTCTAAGACCTGTGTGTGCGTGTGTGTTGTGTCTGCACAGTGACCACTCATGACACCCACATGCTGAAAGTGAGACATGAGCACAATTTCAACCGCGTGTCACCCATAACTTGACTTTTCCCTGTCACGTGACAAGGGCTGTTGTCGAGCTGGCGGGCAAACAAAGCATGCGTTGTTTTGCCAGCGCAACAAGAATGCTGAAAATGTGTATTCTCTATTAGCTCACAGTATTTGTTGAAAGATGATAGCACTGCATCATCGCTAAATGCGTGCTCGTCAGAGGACTTAAGCCTGCCTGAACACTGGAGAGCAGGCCAATTACATTGTCTGGATTAAACGGCAAATCCCAGCTTTAATGAGAAGCAATGACAACGGCTGCAGGGTTTCCTAGCAACCGGCAGCTCTCAAGATGTTTGTTTGGGCAATGTACAGAAATATTGTTGTTGTTATTATTGTGATGAGAGGCTACACGGAACAAACAAAAAAAAAGCGACAGAGTATAAATAAGTTCTGGGTGACAAAGAGAAGGCCAGAGAGGGAAATAAAAACAATAACATTACTGTGAAGTGTGGGAACTGACAGGCATGTGAAGGGGGATTGAAAAGAGACATGAAGGAAAGACACGCTGTGCGAGGAGAGAGAGAAAAACAGCAAGACAGACAGAAAAGGAGACGAGGGAGAAAACATCGTGGGCTCTAGAAGGAATTAGGCAGCTTAGGGGGCATTATGTCAGTGTACATAGGATTTAGAGTATAAATCTGGATTATGGCCTTTTGCTTTGATAGAAAATGCCACCTTATAGGCAATGGAGCTGTGTTTTGTTCTCCGGGCAGATATCAAAGAGGGCACCCCGTTGCTTTTTGGAATGCACAGTCAGAAGGTGGGCACTCAATCCCTTTCACTGGGGAATTTGGACGGGATTTATAACGCCAACCACTCCGTTTCTAACTGTGTGGGGCCAAATGGACCACGGTACAACAAACTAAAAGCAGCTATACAGGCATTCAGACAAATAAATGGACTCATGCATGGGCCAGGCAGTTTGCTTTGAATTGCACTTCAACTTTCAGTTTCACTTCAGTTTTTTTTTTGCCAAATTGTAAACAGAAAGTGTGGATGCGAAAAGGGGACATTTACAAATATGGGGAAAATGTATTTGACATTTGCACATTAATATCCTTATTTCAAATGTCACACAAATACACATTTAGTCCTCACACAACTTTGTGTATATATATATATATATATATATAGACACAGTATATAATCAGATTTGCTGTCATCCCTACCAACCAACACCCTAGAAGTGCCGCTTTCCACTCTCCCTCCTGCGTGTTATTGTCAGCCCTATGAAGGACACCGTATGATTTGGCCCAAATCCTACACAGTCCTCCTACACAGTAATATGCAGAATTGCAGCGCTCTTTCAGGTGCCTCAGTAAATAGGGTCATTGTGCGGAGTGCATTACCAAAAGGTTTTACTCCCATCTCTCCCCAGCGGTTTGTTGGTGAGTCTCATATTGGCCTCACTTTTCAATGCTGCAGTCAAACGCCTTAATGGTGTTAGGGGGCTAGGAGAAGGCTTCGTATGTTGAAATCGTGTGTTTCAAAACACTACAGGAGAAAAGTCCTGCTTTATTCCTCTCCGTCTTATTGTAAAATGATTAATTGCACTAAGCAGAAATAAATTATGTGGCCAAAAACTAATTAAAAAAACATATTGAAGCTTTTGCATGTCCTAGCCCATTAACTACTAATTATCCATGCTACGATTTTGCCAACAATTTTTCAAAGCAAACTTTGCTTTAAGATGGATTTCATACCCTCTGGGCAACTGTTGGGTACTATTTTCTTGCTTGGCAGCAGTGACATTATCCTACAAGTATATATGAAGTTTCTTTGCACAGAGAAACTTCTCTTTGTGGTGCACTCAAAAGAATGCAGGCAGAGAAAGAAATTGTGGTTTGGAAGTGACTATGAACACATGAAGAGGGAAAATTCAAAAGTTCAAATTTGAGACTTGAATCTATTTGAAACAATGTTAATTTGCCACTCCACTTACCAATGGTTCTCAAAAAGGGGCCCATATGGGAAATGTATCATACGTAACAACCACAAGGGGCAGTGAAGTGCACGTGAACACCGCTGAATCCCAAAATCCCATAAAAGTCACAAAACACAACAGTACATCAGCTCATTGGATACAGATTTATACAGATAATAAAAACACTAATACTCTTGGGAGATTAGAAATTGGAACAACAATGTAAACAAAAGCATCAAAAACGAAACACTTTCCTAAATCAAAACCAGGGAAACAAAACAGCAAACAGCCCCTCACTAACCCACACAGCACCGCTGGTCTTGTTACCATCACGGACAAAGCTACAGTCTGCCGGAGTAAGGTATAAAAGTCAACCACCAGAGCCTAACGTGCCACTACCTCTTTGATTGTGGAGACTTACCGGAAACGTCTCGCTCGAACGGGACAGAAGTATCAGGTGTCAGCTGTTTGTTTACCAGGTGAATGGAATGCGGAAGTGGGCGATACCACTTAGCCGCAATACTACGGTGGCCAAAAGGTGGTTTACATTTATGGTCGGCTACATATGGTAATAAATCAAATGGATTATAGCTGGTTTATTTAGTTTTGAGTTAATATATTTTGTTGGATTTAATCTGTTAGACCAAACACTCCAAAACCCAAATATTCTAATTATGTTTTTACTAAATCCTTGTTATATATAGCCAAATTAAAACGTGATCATTATTTTTGATGATTTATAGCTTATTAAGTGTTATAAAATTAATGAGTGAGCCTTTCAACTTTACTGCTATTTGCTGTTTCCTTACAGTACATACTGAACTGCGCAGTGCTTTCCCTCAGCTCAGTTCTATTATGTTTTCCAAACCACATGAACTTTACGGTCAGACACAGCGAGACATCACCTTCCTCCCCCTTTAATATCTAAACTCGGTTTACCACTTTTGTATTTTTATCTCACTTCTTCAGAAAAGAGTTGGAGCAAGGAAGTCGAAACTGTCTGAACTCCCAGAACGAAAAGAAAGTTATAAGGGTGATGTTACCCTGAACGAGTCGCCCCATCATGGCATGACTCACATTTACACAACCCCTGAAGGCATGAGAGCTCTGATGTCTCCCTCTCTGTGTTTCTGTCTCTGCCTCACTCTGTCTTTCTCAGCGCTGCAACTTGATGTCAAATAGAGTCAGTGCCCACACCACAGGCCTGAGGGAACATAGAGACAAGTCTGCCTTTCTGCAGTCTATTCTCTTCTTCTTTCCCCTTGACTTCCCCTTTTGCGAATACAACAGGGAAGAATCCACACTCTGAGTAGTCATTCTAAAAATGTAATTCCTTTCATGCCATGAGAAACATACAAAAGAACGAGTGTATTGATCAAAAGGATTCCAGAAAAGGCTTTTTATTCAAATATTTTTTCTCCAATAAATGTCAATTATGCTGATGATATTGCTGATGATTGCAACAAAAGATCAGCATGCATATAATGTGTATTTCAATCTACGTTAACGGCACTATTTTTGGGATATGATGAGAATAGATTGTTTAATCAATATGAATGGTTTTCACCAGCTGTCCTTGTCCCTTTATTTAAAGGAATATGACAATGAAAGAGAGCACATCGAAGGAAATTGCAGCTCGTGTGTGAGTGGGGAGGGATTTGTTAAGAGACAATAAAGAATGGGAGTGGGTGGGGAAGGAGGAAAAAATAGACGAGGGGACAATTAGGAACAGCCAGTGTTAGAAGCAGTCAAGACACAGATTGAGAGTAGCGAAGGAGTGAGAAAGAAGAGTCTCTTGTGATTTATTTGGTTATTATCTCTCGCACTTGTGGGCGTGAATGGAAGCTGTCATGCATGCACCCTGGCAGGTCTCCTCTCCTTGTGTTTGGGGAACGTGGCCAGTCCCCGGGGCCTAAAGTTTGGCATTAGCATTCTGCACGGTAATGGTCCCCCATTTGCCGCTTGTCACCTTAAGATCGGTGGCTTCATCCTTGCCAGAGTCCTTCCAGCTGAGCAGGGGCCCGCGTCCCTGTGGTGCTCAATGACCCCTCTCATTCTGACTGTCGATTCCCTGTGCCGCTTTCTTGGTCGCTCGCTTTCCTCTTACTTCCTCCCTTTTATTAAAGCAAAATGAAATATAAGAGCCAATGAAAAGGTTATTCTCTGCCATGAATAAGCATGTGTTTTCCAAACAAATTAAATCTGAATGGCGCCTTGCAGTCGGTGAACTCCGCTCATTGCCGATCTAATCCCACGTGGCCCAAGGAGAGCAGTTTATTTTCCGGATTCATGCGGTCATATTAGGGTTCATGATAGAACAGATGCCGGTGTGTGTGCAGGCTAATGAGGTAGCAGAGAAAGGTTCAGAGTTCGCCCGTATTCTCCACCGTAGAGACCTGAGTTTGTTTGGAGCCATGCCCTCAACTCCGTATCGCCCTGAGCAGAGGAGACAGAAGATCACTAAGGTCTTGACCATACTACAGCAGAGAATATTAATTGGAAATTGGAAAAAATAATGTCTTTTTCAAAGCTGAGAAGGATTTGAGAGGTAAAATGAGGTGTGTAATGGGATGGAAATGCTCCGAAATTACATCCCAAACATATAAAATCACCAAACCATAAGAATTGTCTTGCCTTTCCTCCAACCAAAGTCGGGTATTATAACCTAATCTTTCTCAACATATTGTGTATTAAGAGCACATTTCATACCCTAAAATCCAGTATATGTCGGAGATCAATGACTCATCAATTTTGCATAGCTGATCATTAGTGTATGCTCCATAATGGCCACGCTGCTGTTCCGTAAAAGCCAGATCGCTCACAGACAGAGTCAATGTATTGGCTGACATGTTGTCCTCATTTTGCTCAAATTAGAGCTTCTCTGTTCAAATATGTACAATAATGACGTTCACCATATGTCTCATACATGTTTTCTGTAATCCGTTTGCTTTTGCACATTCACGGCTTAAAACTTGACCTCGAAAGGGTCACACCGATAGAACGAAGAGGGGAAATCAAAGTTGCCTCGTGATGGCCCATATTACGGAGTTTGAAGATTAGCTGCTGATTGATGCTCTATGTGAAGGTGAGGCGAGCGACTTGTTGCCCCGCTGCCTTGGATCCGTCGGAGCATAATACAGAGCGACAGCCAGCCCGGTGTTTGTAGCGCAAGCCAAGAGGGATTATGGGTAGTGGGCTTTAATATCTGATTTTAATTAGCAGTTTAACACAGTGATCACGCCTCATTAGGGAACAGGGGATGCTGAGGATGTGAGTACCAAGAAAGTGCGGAGAAGAGAATATAGATGCATGGGAGAGGACTCGCTGTGTAAAAAGTCATTACAGCAGAGGAATTTGTTTAGCTGACAATACTTTCATCACCAGGATTCAAATCCCAAACCATATTTTGGCACGAGCAAAATGTCAGGATGTAAATGATAGTCTTAAATGTGATGTTTTATGGCTCCACCATCTGCGGCCGGCTGCCAGAATTCCTGTTTGTGTGGAACTCCCCTCGGCCTTGCCCTCCCATGCCACTTAGGGATTTAGAGTGTATCAAATCTGTGAATAGTCCTCTCTCGCACAGGATAAAAAGATTAAGGCATTTTAACCCCGTCAGAACCCGATGCCCTCTTGCTCTTGCCATCCAGGAATCAGTCTGGCTCTTCCAATTGTGTCCATTTCTTGGTGGTGATGGCGCGGCAAGGCAGTGGGACACTAGGCAGGCTTGGCGCTGTACCAGAAAGCAGCATGGCTGAGCGAAAGCAGGACCCCTCAGTCTCAGTAATGGTATAATGGGAGAGGAGTGGGGTTTGAAATGCTCCAGTGGTCAGCTGGTAACACACCACTGCTCTTTTTCTCACTCCCCTGTGCTCCTTTTCTTCATCCTCGTCCCACTCGTTGACTCACTCCAAGTCCCCTCTCTCCCCATCGCTGTCCCCGCTGCGCCACTGGCTGTCTATATATGGTGTGATGCATTCAATCCACTTTCAATCCCTTGGGTTTAGTTCAGGAGCCATGCTCATTTTGTCAGAGGCAGTCTCAACCACCTCTCTAACCCCCTTGTATTGCTCTCTGCCTTTCTTCCTCCCATTCCACCCATTTTGAAAGGGGAGCAAAATAATGCACTATATAAATCCTTGGAGATATCGTGCAGAATACCAAGCAGTCCTCAGCAGCAACACATTCAACATTTGCATGAAAGTAAAACTGTTTCAATGGTGCCAGAATCCCACTTAATTTCTTTGTTTTTCTCGACTTGATGATTGCAAATTAATGCCTAAATTCACACAAGATGTTCCTGGAAATCCCCTGTAATGCTACTTAAACAAAGAAAACAATTGGAAAGCTCCAGCTCTGAAATGTGAAAAGGAAAAAGTCTAACATTAAAGTGTACTAGAAACAAGAAGGGAAAGTATAAATGTTAATACTCTAAAGAGCCCATTAAGCCAGGGGATGCATGGGAATTAGAGCCAAGATTAGTACAGCAAGAAGAGCGAATAGTGGGCCTGCATCAGAACTCAAAGTAATGACCGGCGACCAGAGGATCAGATCCTTTGCACCAGATGTTGCTCATCTCTCATAACATGTTTGTGTCACTCAGTCTCTCTCTCTCTAATGCCTTCATTTGATACCCACATATCCAATGTTCTCGTTTTTTAAAGGCCCTCTGGTGTCTTCCAGATATAGACCAGCTCTATCACAATGATCATCTGCACGGTGTGATGGATATCTGTCTGCTTTGGGCTCACACAGACATTTGAGAGGCTGAAATGAAAAGATGTTTCTGCACTGTCATTCATCTTTATTGTGAATGAATATCAATTGAAATGGATTATAAGCAGCATGTAGCGGTGTGAATCTCAAGGCACCGTTCAATTTGATTCGCTTCAGACTCAGTGATGCAATTTAAAGCGTTTTATTTCTATATGTGATTTATTTTTTTCTCACTGTGTGACTTCTTCTTATTTGTTAAAAAAACAATTTGTATTGAAACACATAAAAAAGCCCAGTTTAAATAACACTTGGCCATCCTATTGGTTCAGCCATAAATAATGTAAATATGATGCAGTGACACACATTTTTTACATTGCATGTTATAGTGTTTAGCCCAAAGGAACGAAGAAACAGCGCAGTAATGCACCGGTTTACGTTAAGTATTACCACCCCTTTTATTCAGTCGTAAGGAACGTAAACATCAGGGCACAGGACTTCTCAATTTTGTTTCATCAGTCTAATGGTTCATTTGAGCGTAGATACATCCGGAGTTGTTAACTTTTCCTGGTTCGGCCCTCAGGAGGTGATGCTTTTATTTTGGGTTTAAATTGATCTCAATAGGGATCAGCCCTCATTCCCAAATCCTATTTTACTTTTTTTCAATTACATGACTCTTTCCTTAGGGACACAATGCTGCCGTTTTCCTTGTGGCGTAAGGTTCCTCGAACTAAGGCATAAGCAGCATTGTTTAGTCTAACCAACTCCCACTGTTGGCCTGCAGAGCTTAAGTCAAGAGGTGCTGTCTTTTCTGTGCCTCATTGAGCTTGCCTTTTAACACCACCTTAATTAGTTTTTACCCAGCCTCCAGCCCTAGGTGTCTGGTTTTGTGGTCCGTGTCTCTCACAGAATCGAACCTGTCTGGCAAACAGAAACAAACTGCCCTGCACGACTCCCCTTGTTTGTACGCCTCCCTACCAGATTGCTTATTGAACAGCGGGCGTGACAGCTTAAGGGCTAGAAAGGGCAGAAGGGGGGCTGGCAGATTCACACCAAACACAATGTTTCAGGACACCTCTAATTTTTTCATCATTTAAGTTGTCCTGTAATTAATCTGCCTGTACATTTAATTAAAAAGAAAAGTTGAGGGTGTAATTGAAAGCAATGCCAGCCCGGTGAGTCTACCCTGAGAACAATGTGAGCGGTAATGCATCTTGACAGTGGGAATGCATCACGTTAGTTAATCTGAAGTTGACCTCAGAGCAACTTGAGGAAGAGGAGACTCTTGACTGCACCAAACCTCCAGCAAACAATACAGAGAGACATTTATTTGTAAAAATGATCTCATTCACCTAAATTATTTCAAGGACCAAATCAATGTGACACTTTAGATAGGCTATTCAAATAATGATAGCAATGCTTATATTATTAATTTGCTGCTGAGGTGAATCTGTATTATATATAATAAATACATGAAAGCAATTTCTTTTGCACCTGAAGGTTATTTTTGTTTGCATTGAAACCAACTTGTAGGCTCAAGATGATTCATCCTTGTATTAGATCACTCTCTGTCTAGGTTCATAACAGGGCAAATGCACCCTGCGTCAACAAAACACTTACTTCTCTGTCTGCATTACTTTGCACCCCTCAGACAAAAAATGAATAATGGAAGAAAGACTAAACCTCGCACAGTCAGCTCAATTGCTAATGGCATGTCACGCTTGATTTTGGCATTCAGCCATACTCAGCCCAACAACATCTGTGACATGAGTGTGCAAGGAAGAGGAAACAAAGCAATTTCAGAAGTCATTTGAGCCGCGTCAGTGAAGGTCCAGCGACAATGTTTTGCGCTTGTTGTTAGGGGGGGGGAAAAAACAAACAGCGGGGGCGAGTCAATGAGAGTGAAAGAACGACAAGTGGCAGGCAATACAAATAACACTGAGTTGATTTTACTGCGTTGGTGAGCCAAGTCTTGAGAGGTTGTTATGTCACGCGCCATGGCATGTTTGCCCGTCATGGTGGAGATTTCACTACTTGTCCTATTTTCGCATGTGATTGGACAGTGTGTCTATAATTTCAAACAATATCTGGACATTCTCTGGTCATTTATACAATATGATTAGACATGTACAGCTCTCATATTGCTTGTAAAGGCCTACTGTATATGTAAATGTGTATTAAATGATAACCAATCTAAAAATAGTTACTGCACATACAGGTGTTCCCCAAGGGTCATTCCCGGGTCTTCTGCTTTTTTCTCTATCAACTAATGATCTATGATCAATCTGCGGTATAGTCCTCCGATTTTTGAAGATGATCAACCAGTTGAAGAGACACTGTCCAATCAAAGCTTTTAAGGTGTAATTTAATAAAGCAACATTGAGCTAGCTACATAGCTTGCTAGCTAACAGGTATCTCCTTGAAAAATAGGGTCAGGGTTAGAAATATAAGAACATTGGCAAGACATGTAGGTTGTCCGAATATTTCTCAATCACAATCAATAAATGTAGATGTTACAGCTCCCACGGTTGTTTTGGTGTAGCTTGCAACCCTAAACCACTAAAATCAAACTGAGATGATGTTCTCATTCCAAACTGCACTAAAATGGAGAGCCCTTTGAATTAGCAAACAGGAAAATCAAAGCAAACTATCTTAAGCTTTCTAATGGCCCTGCAATTACTGTAACTCCCACATTCATACAAACAGCCCCGGCACCAGCCATGAGGCATTAGGATCAATTTTAAAGGCCGAGCACTTGCACAGAGGTGGGGTGAAGAATGAGGAGTTAGGGGGGTTTTGTTTACCTGCACTTCACTGGCTTATGGGCTGTTAAGAGGATTGACTAACAAATAAAAAGAAAGCTGTTTCATGCACAGGAAAACAAAGTCCAGTGAGACAAACATTTATCGAGTTTTAATTATATCTAGCTAATTGCAAAATGATTGACTTTGCTCATAGTTTGTCCTGTTTAGTATGCATGTCTCTTGTAGGTGTCTCTATCATCTTTTTGCTTGGCTGGAAATATCCCTGAGACGTATTTGCATGCTCATAGTTCAGGCTGAGGTCTTTCTCATGCCTTCCACCCTGACAACGCTCTCTTCAGCAGAGAAATATTGTCTTTATTTACCATTGTTTAATCAAGATGGTGGATGGGTTGAGTTTAATTAACCCAACTCGACGATAAATGCAAATGCCAAATGTCTGCCAGTGCCACCGCATAAAGCTTTTACGAGATAGAGGCCTTTTCTCTGAAGGGTATAAAGCAGCTCTGCGCTGACCCGCTGATTCTGGAATGGCCCGAGGTTGGTAATGAATATTGTTACGAGTTAGGGGAAGCAGTGGGAAATTTTACCTGTAAGTAGTATGACTCACAGTTGCATTTCAAAGTGGAGATCTTTGAACACAGTTATAATGTTATCAGACAACGTTGCTGTGTCAAAATGTCCCATGTGGTTCAATTAAAAACTGATTATGGTCTAATGACGGTGGATTATGGTGGATTGGCTCAACAAGCAATAAGTCTGCATTAGTTTGACATTTGACATTTGAATTCCCGAGAGCTACATGAGAAGATGCATACCATTCTAATATCCATGCTATATATAGATAATATGTAGCTAAAGCCAGCAGCTGTTTAGCTTAACTAAGCATAAAGACTGAAAATTAGCCCGTCCAAAAGTAATGAAAGGTTTCCTCTAAAGTTCAATCATCTAAACATCCCATATGTGCTTATTATATGTGTGGTTATGTGCTTATGTCTTTGCCGGACGCAGTTCGCTTCCTCGAGTCTTGTTGTCACTGAAGTTGCCAGGCAACTAGTGGATTATGGTACATTCGGAGTGGTAGGATATTGATCTTCTCATCTAACCCATGGCAAGAAAGCAAATAAGTATTTTCCAAAAATGTCAATCTGTTGCTTTAACCTTTCAATTTGGAAGGTCAGGTTAAAACGCTGTGCTCTTATTGGGGAAATGTTTTAGTTTTCATATCATCTCGTTTCACTAAATCAGTTTTTAATGAGAATTAGCTCTTTGAACAGATTTTAATTATAGATCAAACTCATGCCAAACTCGCTTTGAAGGATGTCTAAAACATTTGCACGTTTTTGTAAATGCATGTTTGCCTAATCTGAAACTTAAAATCCTTGCTGCCATAAAACATGAACCAAGAGCTCACTGGACTCTCTAATCAGTGCCGCTGCTAGCCATTTTGGTGCCCTAAGCATAATTCCTTCATGATGCCCTCCCCCCCCCCCCCCCCCCCAATAAAAAAACATTATGAGTTGTGATGAGTGAGTGGGGAGGGGAGGGGGGCACCATCGGTACCTTTGAGTAGTATGCCTAAAAAGTGCCTCATATTTCTATAGTCTACTGAAATAATTTCGGCCTTATAATTATTATGACGATTTTTCATTAGGCTATTTTTGGTGGTGCCCCCTCGACACTTGGTGCCCTACGCACAGCGCGTAATGCGCGTTATGGGAGCGGCGGCACTGTCTCTAATAGAGTACAGTAGTCCCAGCCTGGTATCGAAAGTGCCTGACGTGTTGCGCAGTGGGATCGACCTGCAAGAAACATGTCTAGACTGTACGACTGATGTTTATCACAGCTGGCCGAATGTGTCCTTAACACCGCCAGGGTTCATAAGACCAGTAGGCTATCTTATAGTACTTTATCATATTTTATTGATTTGTATTATACATTTTTATAATAGATAATCTGACAAGTCATATTCAGACAGTATTGCTCAAGGAAGAGGAGATTTAGCAGATTCCTTTCATGTATTTTTCTTCACCTAACTGCATTTAAGCTCCCAAAATCATTTTCAGACTAATAATTCTCATCCTGCATCCCCTGGCTCTCATAAAGGGGTGGGGGGAGCAGTAACAAACGAAAAATAAGGTCTAAATTTGAGTATTTATGTCTTTGTTCATAAGAATTATTCTTGTGTCTCATCATGGGAAACGCCTTAATAGCCTGGCTCAATCCTATTTGATTAATATTTTGCAGCAATCTCACATTTCTAACTCAGGCATTTGGGATTAATGTTGGGTTATGGGGGCGATAGAGCTTTTCACCCAGTCAACCACCCACACACGCATACAAATCTACGCTGTGTCGCATTGTGAAAGGATTATGATGGGTTGAGAAAAAATTGTGAGTCCCTGCTGATCTCATCATGCAAGCCCTCACACATCCTGACCCCCCGTGAAGAGTTCAGACCCGGCGGTGCCCCGAACCTCCAGCCAGACAATACTGAGTCAGGACCGTCACAGTCTGAAACTCTGCCTCTCCCAGGTACAGCACCAAATGAGGCACTTTTCAAAGAAAAGCGTCTAATTTAAAAATGTCATTACATTTTCATGCATATATGTGAGGCAGTATTTATTCACTGCGTCATGATAGACCCTGATAATTGCATTTGCTTTATAAGGGGAATAACCCATTAGCATATGAAATGCTCCTTTCTGTTATTGAACATAATTTCTACTTTGCAAAACAATTACTTGAAACATGCAGCGAGGGGTTCAAGATGGTCAGCACAATAGGACCACTTAATTAGAATCCATTCCATCCTGCACTCAAGGGGCATTGGGCTTTGATCAGTATGGTAATGGTAACTTAAAAAGGGCATCAAAACATGTGGGAAATACATAATATGAAAATCTGTATTCTCAAATGTTTTATTGCACCTCACAGCTCCATCTATAATTCATGCAATCATCACTTTAAGTTCAAGTACCATTCACCGTTATTGTATTCAACACAAGAGTCCATTAGAGCTAATTTGTTATCTTGTTGAATGCAACAATCAAAGCATAAATATCCAACAAACTGCGCTTATAGGTGACAATGTTTGGTTAAGCTATCAAGCTGTTTCATATTTTTCCCCTGCATCCTCCCAGCTGCCTCTCTTAAAGCAGCTTAACGACTCTCGGGGCCATTTTCACACCCACACTTGCTGCTGTACCTAAATTCAGTTTGGGGAGTTTCAGGCAGTTAACTTACCTGAGGCTATTACAGCTATTTTTACTTGCCAAGTGCTTGCCACTGCGAGACAGTCCCATCTCCAGTTTTCCCTTTCCTACTGCCTCACCCCGGTGCTGCTATTTGATCAGGGCTTTGTCCGTCAGATTTTATTGGTTTATACAGATGCAATGGGAATGAATGAGAAACAGGCCTGCGAAAAGGTCAGGAGTCAAATGAGAAATATGAATATATCTCCTCCTCTGTTTGCTAGAATGATATTGCGTGATATTTTGAATGTTTTCTGAATAATTCATGGCTTAGTGGGGACAGTCAAGTGGAGAGTCCACATACCAGCTTACTGTCAAAATGTTAAACTCCTCCAGCAAAACAAACATTTGAAAAACATGGAATTAACATGTCTTATTTTTTATGGAATTTTAAATTAACCAACTAGCATCAGAGAAATCCATTTGAAGGCCATCTTTTTCTATCATGTCAGGGCACAGTATAAGGCGGCTCTTTTTTTCTCCGACAGCATTCTCCACACCAATAACAAAATTGATCCGTCTGCATCCTTCAGCACTTTCAGAGTAAATACACACTTTATTCTTTTTTTGTTCACTCAGGGAAATTAAACCAAGAAAGGCTGTGCTAGAAACTTGCTCCCACACATCTAAGAACATATCTTCAAAACTGCTCTGATCTAAGGCAACCTGCTGGCTGCATATAAGCAGTTCATGAATCAGTATTGAAACACACAGAATGTATTTAAAAACCCACATGGCATCAAGAGGGGATGTGTGTTAACTTATAGAATCAAGACAATTGTCATTGTTATATTTCGAGGTTCTCCTCAGTCTGTCTGCCTCTTTTGCTGCTTTTTCTACCATTTATCTCCGCTCCTTACCCTTAGATTAGATAATCATCTCGAACACCCCCTTCAAGACCTCCTAGACTTCTGTTTCTGAACGCATAACTGGATCTGTGCCTCTTTTTTCCAAATGAGACAAGACCACTTCTACTGGCTCCGGGGGGTCAATCTCCCGGGGATCTGATTGGTCCATAATTGAATTTGAGGGGTCAGATCAAAAGCTTGGCTCTTCCCCTCGACTGCTACCGTAACCTCCCGAGAAAGCAACGAGTGGAATGCGGAGGCGAACTCCGGCGGGAGTAGGAAAGATTAAATCTAGCAGGTTTGGAGTGGGGGCCATTTACTGTACGTGTTTGGGTTGTATTGAGCTTTCACAGGGGGAAGATTATGTTAGATGCAATAGATAGTATGCATAATGGAGAAAAAAAAAAAGACTTGCTAGATGAGAGAGCAGGATTCTTAATGGTGTTGCCGGGGCGAAGCGTGTCAAATCAATTTCTCTCCCTTCATTAAAGCAAAGGCCACCTGAGCCTATTACCAGACATGCCTACGTACTCATCTTATCTCTTTAAAGTCCAGGATGTGACCTCACCGTTCACTTAGTGACCATCATTGTAGACAGGTTCAGGGGGTCACCAGGATATATATCATTGCGGATCATCTGGTGGATAGAAGTCTCTTCATAAGCCTGTGCTCTCTATAAACCCACCGAATTGGATTTTGGTGTGCTTTCTAACTCCCATTACCAATTCAAGTCAGTGCTGTTCCTCTGGTGTCCTTGTTTCAGGACGCATCAGTGAGTAACTTGATGTTTATCAAATGGAGTTTGTTTCAAGGTGTGTGAGCAGTCAGGTTTTTTTAATTAAACATCCCTCCATTAGAAAGTAAAATGTTTGCATTACTGATTGGTATCAGCAGGCCTTTGAGTATCAGAATGTCGAGTTAATTCAGTTGGAGTTTGAATATATTCATTGGCTGTGATGCTTAAAAAAAAGAAAGAAGAAAAACAACAACAAGGGAGCTGCTTCTACTTTCATATTGAATGACTTGTGTATGGTACCATTGTCTTGTGCCTCTCAAAAGCCTCCCCTCCTGCATTAATGGACATGTGCAAGTTTAAAAGCATTTCAATCAATGAGACTGAGTCCTCTAATGGGGCCTCCTTTCAGGAAGGGGAGCGGGAATATACGTTTTCATTACAAGGAACAGATTGCGGCGTTCACTCAGCGCACTCAGCCCTGTATTGAAATGAGAGGTGTGCTGCGTGATTACCGGAGAGAGTAAAAAGCTTCTGAGAGATAGAAGATAGTGAAGATGGATACACAGGCTTTTTCCCCCTTCATCCTCACTTCTTTGACTCACCTTTTAAGCGAAAGGAAGAAAGTGATTTGATAATGGCTGGCTTTCATGCCTGATAATGTGGAGATGATGTCAATGCAACACAATGTTTAGATTATATGAATGATTACAAGTTGATTCTGAAATGCAGGACAAAGTAATGCATCAACCTACTCAAGCTGTAAATTCCAACGTTAAAAACAAGAATGCAATATAAACATTTGTCTTGTTCATTCTTAATGTGTCTCCTGAGTTAAGGCCTTGTCTCACCAGGTTGAAGCAGAGCGGAATTAATCGTTGTGAAATATTTGGCCATAGTTGGTTTGTGAAATAGAGGCTTGCAGGACTAGCAGGAGAACTAACTGGAAAGCTAATCTCTGATATGTCGGAAAACATCCTAATGCTAGTCATAGCTCACTCACTTTTTCTAATATTCTCAGGACTGTACCATTCACTCCCATTTTGTGATCAGGACTGGTTATTTATACACCAATTAAGAGTTTTGATGAATATGAAAATGGTTAAAAACCTTCTTGGTAGATGTCAGTTAGCAATACAGGAGCTAAGTAGCTGTCAACTAGCTAGCCTGTTAGCTTGGCTGCTTTAGAAAGAACGTTCACATAGTTTATTGTAAACACAGGTATCATTGACTGCTGTTTCATACTTGTCTCTTTTGTTGAGCAGATTTTACAATAGTAGAGGAGGTTACCAAATTGGATGGTGACGAAGTTCCTTTAGCTTTCCCACTTTGGCCTGTCCAGCTCTCATTTCACACTGGCAGGACAGCCAATGTTGATTTGGCCTTGAGTTGTTGCTTCTTGTAATGCTACTGTGATCAATCCTGGGGGCATTTAAACCTAACAGCTGTTGTGTATATTATCATTACTAATTATATCTAGTTTTCATAGATCAGAAAGGATGCCTTTCAGTCACGCCTATTCAGCAAGTTAGAAGTAATACAAGCCAAAAGCAGTGCTCTGTAGGGGATAACAAGCAGGTATAACAGCCATGAGATTCTTTGATGAGAATAGAACAGGTGTTGTTAAATGAATGGGTTTTAAGGTGGTGTGAGTGCAGGGTGTAAACAAAGTGAAAATGACTCCTTAGAACAGCAACATGTTGAGAAATGAGTGCATGCTGCTATCAGTCTTGTATCTCATTGCCAGTTTGTGGTGTCAACGTTTGCCCCATTTCCCTCTCCTTCTAGGCTTTCTCTTTACTTTTTATTTCCAGTTTCTAGAAGCTTGCAAGGTAATTCAATTCATGTTAATGGCCAACCCTTTTTTACACCTGTTTTTTTTTTTTTTAACTTTGCTAAATGAAAATATCTCCATTAGGTATAATTGTAAGTGAATGAAGTTTCAATTTCCCAACTTCCAGCAAATATAATTAATCAAACTAATTTGTGACACATTTAATGAACTTGAGTTTGCCTTCGGTAATGAATTGCACTTGAGCAAAAAAATTAATTACTCTTCCCTATTGTGGCGTGCAAATACGGAAATAATTTAATTAGGTCTGGGGACCCGTTGCCAAGGCTATTGTTGCAACGGTCTGCAGGTTTGCTAGGTTTACTCAGTCTACTTCAAATGTAGCCAATATAACAGCTATTCGGCTTATATACTGGGAATGGCACATTTTGGAAGCAATTCCTCTGTTGATATAAAATAAATAAGATACATAACATGGCCACATATAATAGTAGAGCACATAACTGGTGGCTGCAAACACATTTATGAGTCATGGTCTGTACTGACTACCAATAGTCTTTATATCCTTATTTAATTGAAGTCCTTTAAGAATTACAACACTAAAACAATTTTAAACTTTAGTTCTATTTCTTTCCATCCTATATTTGAGAATCACTGCCCCTCAACAATTTTTTGTAACTACATATGCAGAGTTTTCCAAGGCCCAGTGACTATTAATCCATAATGACTTTAATCTCCACAATGTGATATTCTCATGCACACATTAGCATATTTTACCTTAATGTGCAAAGTGTAGATATGCCAACTGGGAGGTCTGTCATTAGTCATCTGGTAGACAGGACATTTGATATGTAGACGGCTGCTTTACTGAATTTCTCTGCGGGCATTGTAGCCAGTGTGACCCTGCTGAAACTTTCATTCCCTGATTATTGGTAGAAACTTTAGCCTATGACTTGCGGGCATGCATTAACGAAAAGTTCTTGCCCACTTATAAATGGCTTGTGGACACTTAAAGAAAGTGCTGGTCCTTTTAATATGTATTATGTTGATACATTTAATCTGAATCTACAGTACTAAGCCTGCCTTACAAAGTACATGAGCTGAATGGAGGGGGAAAAACATGATTTTTTGCTTCTATAATACCATCGCACATTTTATTTTACTTTTGATAGCCATTTCCCATTATGTGGTCTTATGCCGGCTGCACACTACATGCGGTAATACGTATCCGATTTGACCGGAAGTCATTCAATGTCAATGGAGATCCGCACTCCGTATGCGATCAGCTCCGGTCGAGAGCGGTGCGGAAGAAACACCGCATCCGAGGCCCTCCGCATACGTTAAAAATATTGAACTCCTCCGGTCAACCGCAAAGCTCGACCGTACGGCTGGTAGGACCGGAAGTTGTTGTTGCTATGGTGCCAATAAACAAACGTAAATTACTTTGCTGTTATAATAATAAAAACAACATTACAAGTGTAATTGTGAATATTTTTCATTCATAATTTGAAGTGTAAATTAAATGCTACTGTATTTAATGTAAATAAAGGTTGATGTTCTCAATTTGTTGCTTACCACGTCATTTTTCCTCCAAAAATACAAATGAAATAGTCATTTATTATTTGTGCTACACATAAAATCTTATTTTATCACATAACATCTTTACATGCCAACATACGTGTGTTTTAAAAAAATATATACACACAAATAAATTATGAATGAGCATCCAGCGGGCAAAATATGTTTGTTTTCCCTCCAAAAATAAGCAAAAACCATCCCGGCATTGTTGCCTCTTCCTTTCTGCATCCTTTCGTGATGGCGAACTCGCGTTTGGTTTTGGTTTGGTCCGCCATGTTTTTTTTTTTTTTACCGGAGCCTCGACTTGTACGGATTATTTTTTTAGGTAGTACGGTGTCCACTAGATGGCGTATTCCGGCCACCGGAGTCATTTTCCGCATGTAGTGTGCAGCCGGCATTACACCGACATACAGTTAAACATTGTGTCTCTAATGTCAGGCCCGTAGCCAGCATTGTGGTGGGGGGGGATCTTTTCCCCCCGAAAGTGGACTTCATTTGGCTCCCTACTCCAATGCCCCCTAAATACACCAGCACACTTCAAATCTTTTAATTTAGACATATTTTATTCATCGTCAAGTTTGTTGTGAGTCTGTTGTTGCTGTCCTTCATTTTTTGTCTGTTGCTCCCCACTGTTAACATAAATGGACATGAATTGCTTCAATTGAGCTATCTCTATAGTCATTAAAACTTTAACAAGAATGAAGAATTTGATATAAATGTAAGTGTTACTCAAACTTCCTACATCTGTGATTGTCTGTCTCTGTTGCTCACCTCAGTTGTCTGTTGCTTTCTTCCATTGCCTGTCTGTTGCTGCCCTCCATTGTCTGTCTCTGTTGTTGTTCTGTCTGTCTGTTGTTGCTGTCCTTTATTGTCTATCTCTCCACTGTTGACATAAATAGATAAGAATTACTTCATGAAGTACACTATCGGTATGGTCATTAAAACTTAAACATGAATTAATAACGATATAAATTGAAGTGTTCCAGAAAAGAGCTTTCAAACAGCATCAAAACCATCTCTTTGTAATTTAAATTGACATAATCAAGGTTGAATGTGTAGTGCCCTACCCTCTTACTTAAAACATTCTTAGTCCATTTCTCCCTTATATTAGTGCCAGATTCATGCAAATGCAGTTCTGGGGTTCTACCTTACCACTAAGAAGGCACACAAAGTTTGATTAAAATCTGTGTCGGTTGGGCCCCAAAGTGTCTGATTTCACGTGAAATGACCCACCCCCCATGTCTCCCTCTTCTTCTTCTATGGCTTCTATTGCATCAGAACGCTCATCAGCTCCAATCGTCTTGGGTGCATTTTTGAGTATAGATCGACAGCTTCATCCAGATCCAGAGCCATGTCGTAGTGGGTATGGATGAGAGCCAAGGATGACATGCGGTCCTCTCCCATGCTGCTCCGCATGAATGTGTTGAGTCTCCGGAGAACACTGGCAGACCTCTCACATTCGCAGGAGGTCACTGGCAAGGTGCATGCAATTTTCAGGAGTTTGAAGATGTTCGGATACATCATCTCATCACACTCTTTGATAGCTGAGGCACATGAGCTTGGTCTTTGGTGTAATGCTTTGACCTGCCACTTCAACTTCCACCGTTTCAGCTCCTGGTCAATGACCTCTGGTGATGGCAAGTCATCTTGGTACAGAGCGACTGCTTCAGAGATGTCCACCGTTACATCTGAGTTGCACTGGACAGATGGAATTAGGCCCATGAGCCTTGATGCGACAAAGGCACTGTAGAAGTGACTGTAGGCATCATGCCGTGCTGCCCATCTTGTGCGGCTGAGGTCAATCAGGGGCTTCCGCTTTCCGGTAGAATGTGCCTCCTTATCTACAACCTCCTTGAGAAGGTGTTCCCTCTTCGGGCTGCAGGTGAAGAACATGACGATGTACTTCATCTTATCAATCATGTTGCGCACAACTGGAAGAGCACAAGAGCGTGCAATGACAAGGTTCAAGCAATGCCCATTGCAGTGCATATAAACTGCCTTAGGCGCATCCTTTTTTATCAAAGCTTGAACGCCAACATTTTCGCTGCTCATATTGCTGGCGCCATCGTACCCCTGGCCTCGACAGTCAGCAATCTCTATGCTTAGATGACTCAGCACATCTTTGATCGCGCTTGCAATGTGGCGACCTGTGATCCGTGGCAAAGTACAAATCTCAAGCAACTCCTCTCTGATATTTAAGTCTTTGTCCACGAAGCGAACACACATTGGCATCAGCTCTTCATTATGGGATGTGACCTCATCAGCTAGGACTGTGTACATCTGATCTTCCACGATCTTGGCCTGAATCATGTGCTTCCCTATTACATCAATCATTTCATTTTGGCTTTGAGGTGATAGATATGTGGCATTTTTTAGCTTTGGTTTCTCCAAATGCTGCTTCAGCTTTTCATCGTGATTTGAAAGCAGTTTCAATAGGGCCAAGAAATTCCCAGGATTGCCACTACAATGCTGCTGCTCAGCTGATCCTCTCAGTGCAATGCATTGACGGCCACAGTAGAGAACAGCCTCTGCAACGCACTTGAGAATGTGCCTGTTCTCTTTGATGTTGGTCTCCTTTGCACTGTCCATACGGACTGATATCCGGGTATTGGGGTTTTCATGTGACTGTCGAAACAGTTTTGCTCTTTCAAATGCCACTAAATGGTTTGCTTTCGATTGGTGGCTTCCAATTATCTTCGTTTTCTTATGCCATTTACTGAAGGGCGCATTTATCAGTGAAGTTGACTGTTTCCTCTCTGTGGCATTGAGAAAGAGAGCACAGCATATGCAGAAAGCGCCATCGAGTTTCATGCTGTAAACCAGCCACCATCCATGCTCCTCAAACCAATCATACCTGAATGCCCTGTTGCACCCACCAATAAATGTAGTTGGGAAAATGAAATGTTTCGAAGGTCTGACGTGGTTTTTCACCAAATTGTACTTTTGGCCATCAGACATCTGACACACAGCCTGTGCTATTTCCTCAATAGATTTGGTTGCATCTATGAAGAAGCCAAGGTCACTGTCAAGTACAGAGCTCGGCTGGGCTACCTCACATTCTGCTGCCTGTCTCACTCTCACATCCTCAGCCACTTCAGGAGCTGCTGCATCTCTCTGCTCTTCCACTGCACTGTTACCTGGCAAGGCTTTTTCATTGCTGCTACTACTAGCTGCTGGTATGCTCAACCCTCACATGCTGACTCACTAATAAATACAGCAAAAGAAAGACATTTAAGTCAATTTAGAGTATTTCAACCAAATGATTAATCAATTTTTATTCCACTTTGAACTTAGTTTATTTTCATTGTGCCAGAGAATTGTGAGGTTTGGCTTGAGTTTCATCATAGCAATGCTATTGCATTTGTGCATAAAAACGGTTTGTGTAATACAACAATACATAAACGTTCTGATCAAAAGATGCCTTATCACGCTAAATCAGCAACGTTAGAGTAACAAGCAAAACGTGATTGTACGGGATAACAAGCAGGTATTAACCCCATGATTTTTTATACATAAACAGTGTTGTTATTTATATGGCTTTAAGGTGCGAGAGGCAGGGTGTACATAAAAATACCCTAGCTGGAAGCAACAGGGTGAGTAAATAGTGCATGCGCTATCAGCTTGTATCGCATTGCCAAGTATTTGTGTAACGTTATTGCCACATATTTTCCTTAGCATATCATCTACTTTCATAAATATTAGGTTTCAGAAGTGAGGGGTAATCCCTCATTAATAATCCTTTTTACACTTTTCTCGAAATGGAAAGATCTCCAATAAAGAAGGAATGAAGTTCAATCACTGCCACATAATAATTATCAAACATTTGGGACACAAATTAATAATTTGGGTTTATGCTCAGTAACTCAGGAGACAGACACTAGTCAAAAAATTAGGGAACTTCACTATTGTGGCTTTGCAAATAGGATAAGAATAGGTCTGGGGAGGAGGACATTGAAGCAACGAGTCTCAGTTAACTCGCACTCAAATACCCAATACACTTTTAATACAATGGCAAATTTTGGAACTTCGCTATGTTGTCACTACAAAAAATGACAGTAAGTATGGCACTTATTTAGTAGGCAGAATGGTGGCTGCAAACCTTAATGAGTCATGGAACCACTGACTACCAATAGTCATTGAATGCTTATTTAACTAGGTCCTATAAGTATTAAACACAAAGAACATTTTAACTTTTGTCCCTATTTCTTAAGTCACCAATGTTTGGAAATGTGCCGCCCAACTTTTTTGTTTACGATGCATGTTCTTCATATTACCCATGATTGTATTCCATCTGATCTTCTTCTTCCCAATGTATATATGCACACTTAGGCTATTTACCAACAAATGTGAGATAGCCACACTGGATTGGTTAAAATCATCTGAACAGACATTTGAGATATTAACGCTTTTACTATATCTCTGCGGCTTGAGTCTACCTCTTGATTATTTCATTCTGGATTTTATTGGTAAAACTTTTAGATTTGAGCATGCATTACGAAAAGTTCTGCCCACTTTGGCTTGGCATTAGAAAGTGCTGTCTTAATATGTTTGTCATACATTGAATACCTACACATACTAAGCTGCTTGTACATGACTGATGGGGGGAAAAATGGGTTTGGCTCATTCCGAGGCGATGATAGAACCATTCCTTTGTACACCGCTAGTACGGCCTGATGTGTCCATTTCGCAAGGTAATTTCCTTAGAATAACCAGTAGTTTAAAGTTGTTTCTCGCTTCCATAAATATGATCAAAAATGGGTTTGCTGGTGGGATAAAAAAATTAGAAGATTAGAAGATATATTCTGTCCTGGCTGACAGCGAACCAATAAAAAGAGACCCAGTAGCTTTGGTTGAGGTTGATTTACTGAATCTTCTCAGTTATGTTTTTGGGTAAAACTGCAACACAGATGAACACACATATTACAGTACAGATACATGAAATACACTCATTCACCACAAATGAAGCTCAACAATGAACTAAATTAGCCATAGCAACTTAACTAGCCTCTTGCTAACTGTTAGCGTCGCGATTAGCATTAGCATAGTTAGCACGGTTTTCGTAACTTAAAATAAATGCCTCAAAATCACCTTAAAGATCACAGTGCCATAAAACAACTAGTGCATCTCTACTCACTGTTAGTTCCACTCCCAAAGCTCAGACAACCAACTTTCTGTGCATGAACACTGAACACTGAAGGTTGTGGTAATTAAAGCTGCAATAACTCAGAAACACCACCAGGGGGAAACTTACTTTTTGCAGTCACTGACAGGAGTCAGAACAAGATATCTTGCTTGAAAGAAAACTCAGGGAAAAATTAAAAGCACTGACTATTTTGCTTTGATTGTAAGTTATCTGTACAGAATAAGTTCAAGGATGTTTTTTTCCTTCCGATTTCAATACAAACATGTCAAAAAGTAGATTCACAAAGAAACACAATCTCGCTGCTGAAAACAACAGATATCCGCAAGATGATTTATTTCTTATGCCACTGAACATTTTCCATGAAATGTGAGTCCTCACGGGGGAGTGTGTTGAGACAACTGTCATGCATTCATGATCAGTCATCTGTTTTACTGAACATGCATTTCTGTCACGTACTGCACTTTCAGAACATCAAGTTATGTTTGGCATAATCGGCAGCAGGGAATTAATCTCTCAGAAATGTTAGGACTAATACTGTACAGAAGAGATTAGCAACAGTGATGTGTGTGAGAGAGGGAGGGAATTTTAAGTCCGTAAGGGAGAGTGTTTGCTGCATGCAGTATATTTTGTGTGTGTGTGCGTTACAGTAAAAGCTCACAGAGCCCAGTAGGGGTTGTATAATACCTCACCAGCTCACTAGCACCCCCTACTGCTACACCTCCACAGCTTGGTGACATCCCGATATTACAGCTCTTCAACCTAGGTGGATGCATGTTCTGTGTGTGTGTGTGTGTGTGTGTGTGTGTGTGTGTGTGTGTGTGTGTGTGTGTGTGTGTGTGTGTGTGTGTGTGTGAGTGTGTGTGTTTTTGTGTCTGTGTGTGTGGTGACCTGAGACCCTTTGGTGTGTGTTGCTGAGCTGCTTGCTCCATGCAAACAGTCTTCAATCCAAGCCGGTAAGCAACAGCTCTCTCTTCTTCTGTGTTTTTCAGACCCTTTTTTGAAATCCCTTATATGAAACAGTGACTTCGTGTTTGAACCTTGAATGGTGCACATGTCCAAGTTGGCACAGTTGCTGTCAAAAACACATTTGCACGTCATTCGGTGCATTTTTGCACATCGATCGAGTTGTTGAAGTCAATATTGTCCTGAGCTGTAAGTCACGTGCCTGCCTGTGCGTATTCGCGTATGTGTGTGTGTGTGTGTATTATGGCTAATGAGGGAGGGCCAGTGCACTGCCCAGGGGGCCCTTCCTGGAGCGGCACTCCAACTCAGACAGCGGGATGATTAATGGAATGTAAATGTTGATGGATTATTGAACAGGGAAATGATAAAGTTGGCCCTGGCTCCTGTAAAAAAAAAACAGGCAGCGCAATCGGAGTTTATGTGCGCGCGAGTACAAGAGTGCATGTTGGTGTTTATGGGAGTAAAACCTTATAGCCTGCAGGTTTAAAAGCCACGACCCTTTAACCTGCCTTTTAAATAGCTAAACAGGCCAAGCTGGTAAAAGCCAAATACAGAGCGAAATCAATGGGATTCTTAAGTGGGTCATCAATACTGTGAAAAACCCAAATTACGCCGATATGATGTAATTAAATCCTCAATTGAATAATCACATTAATTACAATGTTTTCTGTTTCTTTTTTCCTCGCTGTTTTTCTTGTAATTCGCTTATAGACTCGTATCAAGTGTCAAAAATGGAGTGAGGGGGAAAACCTCTGCTCTTTGTCTTATTCAATAGCTCCACATTAAGTCAGCTCAAGTAATTAATTTCTAGCAGAAGGGAGGCACTCATGGACTCAATACCAAATGAGGAGAAATGATATGCCGGATAATACGCGGCCTTATGAATTACTAGATGCCCCGGCTAATAAGGTGTATTTTTCCGGGGAAGAATAAACTCAGTCAAGATCAAAACAAATATCTCATATCAAACTATTTATGCTGTGGTAATTAATTCTTCCTTTTCATGTCTTATGGCTCAAGGTTGGGTGTCTGTGTTTCTGTAACACACTGTGCTGCACGCTGGTGGCTTTATTGACTATATTCAGAAGTCATGAGAGAATATAAAGCAGGAGACAGGCATCAAGGGAGATGCATTGACAGTTACGTTTTAATATGACTAGATCGTAACTCCACATCGATTCAATGGTAAACACCCTTTATACCAAAGGATAAAAGTTGAAATATACAACAATATAAAGAATCCTGTAACTTGTTTCCTTGACTTTGAATCTCACACCGTGGTATCTCCACATCTTATCTCTTAAAGTTCAGCCCAGCGGATTTAAATCAACAGACAAACTTCAGGGGAAGAAAGAGGATTAGTCGATTGTTGCCCCTCGCCACACTTGAACTGAATACAAGAAACCCTGGTTACTCTGGGCACCCTGTGTGTTGCTTTTACTAGACCTCCCCTACAGGAACACACACCCCATACCAAATGAAGCTCCTCTAAAGGCCACTTGCATAACTCTTCAGTTGAGAATGACCTTTTATTTCTTACTTGTACGACACCAAGTCCCAGCCAAAGACTGAAGAGTGTAATAAGTTTCATGGCTCACAGTTATTTATAGTGAACCATGATTCTGTCTATTTTGGACACCTTAAATATATATATTTTGCTTTTATTGTAGTCAAATAAAAAAGATTGCACATTGGATGGTGGGATCAATTTGAAAAGTTGTAGTTTTAGAGAAAGTAACTCCTCAAACATGTCTACACACACTGGATTTACCTCTGGATAAACAGAAATAAAACATTTTTTAAGAAAATTCTGCTTACATAAAGATGCATACCGTCGAAGAAGAGTAGTATATTAAAAAAGTCAAATTATTTAAAATAAATGCAGGGAAATGGGCCCATTTGAGTCCAACCCTAACCCTAATATATATACTGTTATTGTTGGCTAAGCTAATAACATCTGCCAAGTTATCAGCAGGATTACGGAATAACTACTAACCTGATTGACATACAACTTGAACGTGAAATGTTGTCGCATAATGGGGTAGCATAAGCCAAGGAAGAACCCGTAACAAACCAAATTACAGATAAACCAATTACATTTCACTTTGGCTAATATGGCTAGCTAAGACGTTTTTGCTGCATTCAGATGTGTTAAGGTAACTAGCTGTCAAAGTGTAGTACAGTGACAGTTCCTAAAGGTTTTAGAAGGATGAAACAGCACAAAAATGACATGAATAATGTAAAAGTATTTCCAAATTAATGTAAATGCACTCATTTACTTTCAACAGATGGACACGGGAATGTACACACTGTACAGTACAAGTATAACATCAGATACAAGATGTCCAAGACATTGTTGTCCAGGCTCAAATGAAGACACAAACAAATCATGTCTTTTTCCCACTGATAAAATATGTTGCTCGGCATGCAGTGCCACCCTTAAAAACGTCCCCCTGCCAGCCCGTGGCAGATGCTGCAGTCTCTTCCTGCCTACATGTTGACAGGCTTTGGCTCTCCAGCTAACAAGCCAGTTGTGGAAAAGTGCAGTTATGGCGTGAAGTCCTCCCCAGCGCTGTGCCATTACCCAGCTCCCTGCAGGGTTGAGGGAGATCATCATTTTCACATAACAAACTGTAGATTATTATTTTTTGCAGACTGTTTCCTCAAGTGGAAAATTAACTTCCACCAACCGGGCGTCTTTCCGCCCACAATCACCGCCAACGGTTTACCACGCAAAGAAAAGCCGCGTAAATTGAACTAATCGCAGGAAAAGCGATCCCTACCTTCTGTTGGCAGAAGCCATCATCCAGCCCCGAGATGGGCTGCTTATGACTGTGCTTCAGAGAGGAGGGGGAGTAAGCAAAGAGGGGCAACAAATTGCAGTTCATGGTACAATTTACCAGTTTCATTTTGTCCAATTCGTTTGGATGCACAGATGATGGCATTCATTATAGGAATGTCTTTTGTCACGCTTGGATTAAGCAGCTGGTGTTGCATCTGTAGTCACCGGCTCACTTTCACATGCAAAAGTATCCAAAATACAGCTTTGCATGTATTGTGTGCGTCCCGGTCAAAGTGCTCCATCATTTCCTTAAACTGTCATACACGTGCAAAATTAACCTTGAGCTCGCATTGAGATGACTATGAATGAGCGATTGATTAGCCCTGGTCATTTCTTCTGACTAAATGATGGATGGTGTGAGCGATGTGTCAGAGGTGGGAGGTACGCAAAAATGAGACATGACAGGTCAGGCAGTTATCTGATACTTGAATGTCAAGGGAACATGGCATACGACTTTAAAAGGGACAATCTGATCAATGATCACGGCTAATGCTAATCATGTGCTGGTAAAAATATTCATATAAAATATTGTGGTCTGATGCATCTGGCAGTGATGAAACTTCAAGAAGGTGTTCACTTTGAGATTCATCTATGATATTACAGTGGAAACACTCGCCACACACACATCAGATGATTCGGCGAAGTGCTGCAATCTGGCATGCAGTGACTATAGAAAGCCAAAAACATGTGGTATAGTTCAACTTATAGGTACAAATTAAAGTGCCCGTGCCCAATCAGTAACCATGATGTGTTGTCCTATATAACAAATAATTAATTTACACATGAAAAACAATTTTTATTATTGCTGCCGGCTGAAGTCTTGTTGTTTTCCTTCGTTTTTAAAGATGTTTTTGTGCAACCAGTGCTCTCGTTGAAGTCAGAGGGTCGAAAGGGGGAGACATAGGGGGTGAGACAAGGCCTTCACAGCAGTTGGGTCTAAAGTCTTCTTTTTATCCTATTTAGTTTCTTCAAACTAGACGCTGCAATGACGTATTGCAGTCCCTTATTGTTACTGATGATCCTTAAAACAGTTCTTTACAGAGTCTTATATGGGGTAGATATTCCATCCGTTTCTATATACCGTTTCTACATCTGCGTATATATTAGTGGATCTCTTGTGTACACGCTTTAGAGTCGAAGTGAGTAGGTCAATACTATACACATTACATAATCAACCTTCAAATACCTAGCTCGTTCTTATAATACATAAATGGTTCACTATAACTAACCTTCTGATTGCTTTAGTGTTCTGTTTTAAGGAGAATACTCTTTAAAGACAAAATTGAGCATTACCTTTTAAAAATATATGTGGTGTGATAATTCATGCTTAGTTGGCTGTCCTTTATTTAAAACCTGTCACTCCCCCTCTTCATCACATACCCACAGATTACTATTGAAGTGAGAGTCTTGTCAGAAATCAAAGGCATGCATCCTCCTAAATGATAGGTGCACATTGATGTCTCCATACAGAGAGAGCGTATTTTCAAATAGGACTTATCCTGGAATCTATGCTGTCCGGCTTCACATCCTGGTTTATTGTCCACTGAAGGTATGATTTTTATTTTCATTACTCACGACGAGTATATGATAACCTGACCTCTGTTCAATCATGGATCTGTTTTTCGTCCTTTGTGCCGTTCACAACAAATTCAATTGTACATGGTGATTGCTTTCATTGATTCTTACATTCCCTCTTCTCCCACAAGTCCAACATGTATTCCGCTTCACCTTCTTCCCCTTCACACACCTTGCTGCTCTCTAATAACGTGACCCTTTTACGAGAACCAAGAGGGTAAATCGGCGCGGCCTGTCGGGAATCCACCAATTTTAGATATTCATAGTGGCAGGGCTAACGTATCATTTTTGCGTTAAATCTCTGGACGAGCACCATACTAATTAATTGAATCATAGATACATGGGTAATGCCAGAGGCTACAGATGGAGCGAATTAGGCCTCACGGAGAAGAATGGAAAATCGCAGGAACATGGATAGAGGAGGATATGGGGGGGGGGGGGGGGGGGAGCCTTATGGGGATTGTGGCTTAGGGCAACCTTTTTCCAGGCAACAGATCTTCAGTGCATGTAATTAGACAGGCCAGGGTGCGGGGTCTTGGCAGCATTTTCCACTTAATATATGGCTGATGTATGTAAGAGAGGGAGGGGGGGGGGTGCGCAAATACAACCTAGCACCACTAAATTAAGATTTATTTAAGCGTGCAGATGGAATAAAATTCAAAGGATGGACTGGCACCAGGGGACCTGAAAAACGTGGAATGTATTAATGTCTTGGTATGTGAGCATAACTTCCATCTTTTATGAAGATAGACATTGGCAGTTAGCCATGCCGGCTACAGGAAGTGACACTTTTTGGTGAGAAGGCTGAGAGGGAGGTGGAGGTGGAAGTCAAAAGGGGGTGTGGTGACTCTCGCAGGGCCAAGCAGTTTGATAAACGATTGGTTTGTCTTGGTGAGATGATTTCATTCTTGCAAATTGGAGAGCACGCAGATATTAGGATGAATGCAGTTGGGCCTCAAGCGTAACGGTGATGCCCGATGATGTATGTTTGTGAGGTGCGTTCGAACAAAATACTGGTGAACGAAGAAGAAGGGCATATGGTCGAAAGCGGGAGATAATGTACCTCCCCATTGATGAGAAGCAGAAAGAAAGAATAGGTTTTCCGCGATGAAAGAAAGATGCGGAAACACTCTGATAACAGCGTGAGCAATGCACACAGGCTCTCCACGCGGCGCTCCAGTTGGTATTCAGTTCATGAGGGAGAGCAGGAGGGGAAGACGCCTCACTCCTCTCCCTTCCTACACCCCCCTTTTTCTCTCTCTCACTCTCAATTTCCAGCTCTCCGTCATTGTACGGATGATAGATGGAAATCTCAGACTGCTGTAAATTGAACATTGCGTCCAGTAGACCATTCATAACGCCGTCCCTTCCCCACTGTTATCATCGTCATCATATACCATATACACCGCTGACAGGCCGGGCTTTAATGGAATAGTTTGAAAAGCTCAAGTGTCTTGACAATAGTGCACATGGACTCGGGGTTACCGCTGCTGCTGGGGCAGTGATGGAAACCATGTTGCACAAGTTTTAATGGATCTGCCATCATTGGCCAGATTCGAAAATGTACACACATTTTTGTCATTGAAAGGGATTAAAAATTAAATTAATGTTTTTTGACCTTGATGGCTTGAGTGTTTATCTAAAAGCTGAATATCCCCCCCACAAAAGGATAAAGCCAAAAACTCTCCCCTCACAGCAGTCGCCTGCCTCTCCCTTTCCCTTTCTCTCCTCTCCTTCTCTTCTTTATCTTTCTCTGGGTGATGTCTCCAGTTCAAAGCACACACTGCACACGGACGGGGACTTAATCTGCAGAGCATGCTACAAAGGCGACCTTGAGGGGAGGTTTGATTGAGGTGTTCAAAACCCGGGTGAAAAAGAGGATTGATAGAATCAAGCAAGTGAGATTACTTCACATTCTGTACCACACCCACCCTGCTGACCTGGGGATAGTGTTGCAAATGAAGCAAGATTGAGAGAGTGAATGAGAACGATGAGAGAGAAAAAAGGGGAGAGAGGAGGAGGAGGCGTTAAGGACAGGAGAGATGGGAGATAGTATCGTAGGGGAAAAGAAAGGAGAGAAACTTTGCTTTTATACTCTAACTTCTGTTGGAGCCGCATGATCAAAACTGAAGAATCATACAGACAGTGAATATTGATGCCAGAGTGCGACTCTTTGTACTGTACAAAGTTTTTGATTAGTTCCACCATTCCTTAAGCTTAAGCGCCCTCATTTCTCCAGTGAATGGGTGAATATTGTTGAAAACGATGTTTAAATTTGTAGCTAAATTAAAAAACCTTGCATATTTGTTTGCTCATAGCTTCCTTTTCTCAAGAGGGCAAAATTGTTCGGCTTTGGAGCTATGCTAAGTGGAACACAGCTTATTTGATACATACTCCTTGTGTTGCTACATAAATGTTTCTTTGTGTGTATTTCCTCTTTTCATCTCTTGGGGAAAAAAAGGGGGAGTCGGGACGCTCTATGCACTACAGTCTCGGCTGCATTCATCAGCTACAAGAGCCTTGCAATTATTCCCCCTCTTCAGTCAGAAAAGTCAACCTGCCAGTACCGGCGCGCAGATGAATGACTGTTGTCTCCTCTGCCGGATTATTAGCCAGGAGATGTGTGTTCACCGACGTCTCAGACGCCTCTGTTTCACCCCCCTCTCCTCAATATGTTCCTCTTTGTGTTTCTCGTCGGAAAACAAAATGCTGTCGGGAGGGAAGGGAAAAGGCAGAGTGCAAAGCTTGATGAGAGGCTTGATGATGACAAGCATGAAGGATCTGATACAGTTGCCCCCTAGAAAGCTTTTTTTGCTAGCAGCTGATAAGACAAAGGAAAAGCACCTGAGGTTAAGGAAGCCAAAATGCCATCGAGCTTAAGAAATTACATTTATAATGATCAGGCAAATGTGGAGTTTCATTCTGGGAATTCAACTGACACAAACACACATTTATAACGACCTAAGCATTTCACGCTGCAATATATCATTAAGTGGTCGTGTAGGGGAATATCTTCCTACTATCTATCCACAATGATCTGTCAATGCCATCTTACTGTCCATAATTGAATGGTTGTGTGTGTGCTTTACCTCATCCAATTCCCATTAACAGTCTTTTGCTGTGTGTCCATGCTCTGTTGACCGTTAAGCGGTCAGCCAGGAGAAAATCCAGGCCGGGGGGCCCATTCATTTTGGTTACCGTCTTGTCTTATGGCCACACAATGTCCGTGACCGGCAATAAAGGCCAGAGACCTATTATTCGAGAAGGTAAAGGTGAAAAGGGAGTCAAAGAAAATGGGAACAGGGCTTAGCTCAGCTATATGGACACAGTCTCACATCACTGAGCTGCTGTCATCAGGGGGAAAGAGATACATTTCAGTTCTCCAAGGATGTATTAGAGATCATGCACAGAGAGAAAAGGGGATGGGGGCGAGTGGATGATGGTGTATTTTCAACGAAGGAAGTTAAAACAGGCTGCGGGGATAACATATAGGCCAACCAAGTAAGCATCTCACTGGTTCCCCAGGGAGAAGAAACAAACGGGATGTATTGGATTTTTGATTATTGCAGAAAATAACCTTTGTGGAGAACATGTTTGTTCAGGGAAATATAAGTATTAGTAAAGAGTAAGCTAAACTAGGATCTAGTGTTTAGCATCATGATGTTTAGCAGTCTCTTTAAGCCTTCTGTTAGCATCAGCCTTTCTTAAAGACACGTACAAGCTTCAAAATTCATAAGCTGTGTTTATGTTTAAGTGTCTTTTGTCCTTAAAACAAATGTGAAATCGCTTAAGCTTGACTAGAAAGGAATCTTACAGAAAACCTCAGAGTTTAAGTGCTAGAATGTTAACTCATTCCCTGGTTTTAGCATACCTGCAGTCCTTTATTGGGAAACCAGACTTGGGACAATAATGTGTAGAAAACAAGACTAAATGGAAACCCCTTTCTCGTCTCCTTAATGGATCTTCAACACATGGCTGAGATGCGACACTATGTTGACCACTTGGAGCAACATTGTCAAGAGGAATTAACATGGTCCTATATGAATCCACAAGGGACTTCTAGGCAAAATGCTGCAACCTTGAAGATGATTTCAAGATGTTGTGCTCGATGTGCTCCATGCTATCCGTCACGCTCCAATCCCCGCTCGTGTTTCTCCACCCGGCTGCAAGGCACTGTATCTCTTCATTCCTTTTATCCGCTACTCTGGAGATGAATCACAGCAACAATCATCCCACATGCGCTCAAATGACACCGAAACACAAAACTGACAGACTTGAACATAGATTCTCCTTTCCCCCACTCTCTTCTGCTCAGACCTTCCTCCCTTTTAACCCCCCACCCCCCCCTCCTCTTCCCTTGGAAACGTGCAGCAATTCCAAATCCGATTGTCACATCAGTTTCTGCCGGTCAAGGAAAAAAGAGGGAAGAAAAGCAATGAAAATGATGATTTCTCCTCTCCTCAAGTCGGGGCCTGTCGTATGCAATCTACTTCGACATTCCACCTCATCAGCTTCTCTATTTAACAATTTTGTGCACAGACAGGACATAAAAAAAGGCCGGCAGACTGGTGAGAATATGGTGGCAGGTGCCTATTCAAACACTGAATATTAATGGCGATGGGAGCGTAGCCTTGGTGCGCACACGATCATTATACTCTGCACTTAAAAAGCACCTCGGCATTAATTGTCATCAAATTTTCATATTTTGCCAATCTGTTTGTGCCACCCTGCTCATTCCTCACACTAAATGCTTGTGACACATCACCCACAGCAATGAAAAAAATGGGAATGTAAAGATATGCAGATATAGACGCGGGGACCTTGTCTGCAAGGATCACAAAGGCAGCAGCAGAGTGAATGGAAATGCACAATGGGAAGGCATGACTCATCTGATGGCTGCAGACACTGAATGTCTCACTTTTTAATCTGGGGATCGTATTTGATTGCGTCTCCGGTGTCTTGAGGGACTCTAAATAGACATGTTTGGCACTGGGTCAGTGATCAGAGGACGAGTCTGGCTATGAGTTCTGGCGTTGTGACTACAAGCTTGTCAGAGAGAAACAGGTCAGGCTCAGGAGACGGAGACGGAGACATGCGAAACCTTTGTCTCTTTGTCAAAGATATCACATAAAGCTGGAGGGACTGCTGAAGTGAGCAGCTTGTTAGGGATTTTAGTGAGCAAGACAAAGTCACATTAAGCGCTGAATTGAATCAGTTAACTGTTTTGAAATGCCACAAAGTCTCCTGGTGTATCCTTTAAAAACTCCCTTGGTTTATTTGTCATGTGTTTCTCCACTTAAAAGAGCAAACATCATCAAATAAAATATTCATTATCAGTGACAGAAAATGTATGAAATGGTGTTGCCTAGTGTTATTTTTTGTATTTAAAATGTGTGGGGAAAATATGTTTGTATACGCAGGTAGGGATATAAATTAACATAGTAAATTGATGAAGCACACATTTATTTTGTATTTCTCTTTTATTTATCATTATTAATAATTCCATGTTATGGTATAGTTTCTTGAAATCAATCTTTATTTTGTGTATTTTTGTATTTATTTTATGATTTATTGTTTCATTACTTCTGTTGGTTTGCTCTTAAATGTGATTGTTGTTTGCCTGTCTATCCAAATCAAAACCTAATATAAAGGGAAACACATTTTTTTGCTTGTATAACTTTTTGAAACAAATGTGTTTGATTACATCCACAGATAAAAATAGATTAAGTTTAAAAGTTCTGCCCAGTCTCCATCCATCATATATATTATTCAGAAATGTACCACGGAGAAGGCTTTAGCCTCATTCTAGGCGAGAGAGTATCGGTATCCAGGTTCATTAGGATGAATGAGCAATACCCAGTTGCATCATGGGTGAAAGGCCTCTCGTTAGTGATTTAGATGGAGGTGCTGCCGAGGCGGTGGGCGTCGACCAGAACCAGGCATGATACAGTGCGTCCAAGAACTAAAATAGAGGCTGGAAGATGAGCCAAGTTATACTGATAAACAGAGGACATATTCAGAGTTCATATTTCTGTTGGTCATAAAGGAGCAAATAATGTATAGCCATGAAAACTTTTCATTTTCAGGAATCATATAAAAGCTTGTCGTGTTGATTTGTTTCATCTTGGCTGTAATAAGTGGTACGAAGACATTTTCTTTTAAGTTATATACATTTCTAAAACAAAGCCACTTTGTTCACACCTGTGAAGTGTCAAATTACACAGAACAGATCTCCACAATGTCACAGCCCAATATTCCCCTTGTTCCTAATGAGCACTTGTAGACGTAGTCGCTGTCATTTCTCGAATGCAAATTACCTGCTTTCAGGCTCAGAGGTGCGCAATTCAGCTCTAGCTGTCATCTTGAAAGGCAGGACAGAATGTACACTCTCCTGCTCGGCTTGAGTCATTTGGCGTCGCTGCAATTTATTTGTGTCTGACAGTGAGACTTTTTATTGTTGCAGGAAAAAAAAGTTTACAGCCTTTGTCAGCTTTTTGTAAGCCCCCTTTTCTACATGTGTATTAGTTAGATGGTATTTAGAGTAACAAATGATCAGTTTAGCCTAGTAAATAAGATTACATGTATAAATGTGATTTGAACTGAAACTGAAGAATGTCTTATTGATGTTGACAGCACTACCTCGTTTCTATCCCAACTCATTTGGTTTTGGTATTGTAGTTTTGTTAATAAGAGGTCTAATGAACGGTCTAAGGGAGTTAGACCTTTCATTTCATCGCACATCATTTCCCCGGGATACAACACAATTTATTAATCGGTTGATTCTTTTTTTGGATAGCAGAATAAATGAATATGTGTCTATGCATAGCCCTGAAAAGAAACATTGATATTTTAGTGTAACAACAATGTCTTGTGAAAATAAAAGTTGAACGTTTTTGTCAACTTTATCAAATCAAATGGCAATGATTTCCGTTATGCATATCGTAATAATCAAATCAGCAGACATTGTTAAATGTATTTGTATTAGTAGTGTTTATTTTTGTATGTGAATAAATGGAGTTTGATATTCCAAATAATAGTAAGTAGTACAGCTGATTTCAACAAAACTAAGATTGTAATGACAAAACCTACCAATATGGGAAAACACCATACATACATTGAATAATATGCAAAGTTATGTATGATTGTAGTGTTATAAAGTGCACAATATAAACACATATGATGTTTATTTAATAATTGAGACAAAAATAATCCACCTTTATGTTTGCATATTGCTCTGTTTATCAGCAACTGTAAATACTGTACATGAATATACCCACACATCTACATTTTTGTACCACATGGGTCCAGACTGAACTACATCTTCTTTACTGTAAAGCTCACAGAAATCATTGATCCTGCTTAGACAAATACTCAGAAGAAAATAGGGGAGGATTTAAAACAGCTGTATTTACTGAATATAAAGCACCCTTGCTGCTTATATGTCAAATGGTGCCGTAGTGTGTGCCACTGTCACCATGCACGGGTACCTAAGTGAATTAATATCATCTGTCACCGCTACCTACATGCTCCCCCTGGTCCCACCCACCCAAGGAAGTGCAGCAGCTCCCCAGACGAACAAATGCCTCCTTTCCACTCTTCAACTTCATCTGTCACAGATACTGCAGCCTCCACCCTTCTGCTTTATGCCCCCACCTGATGCATACACACACACACACACACACACACACACACACACACACACACACACACACACACACACACACACACACACACACACACACACACACACACACATACACACACTCGCACACAATTGCTGTCTAAATGGCAAACTCACGCCTATTTAATCTGTCACAGTTCTAAGCGCATGCACACACCTTTCTGACTTTGTGAGTGACAAGCATGGCAATTTCAAACCATATTCCTCATGGCTGCCATTGCAGAGGCGGAGGAAAAATAACGTTGCTAAAGTAGCCCAACGCAGGGACAAAGGGAGAGATTAATCAGCTAAAGAAAAAGGGGGCTAGGAAGAGAAATGAATATCACAAACCGTTGACAAGTTCATAAATCTTAAGTACAGATGGGAAGCATGTGGCAACAGAGACGCCATTTCTTTTTTCAGTGACGTAAAACAACTCCCACTGGAAATCAACTATGTATATTTTATCATGTCTCATTTAATGTCATTATTTATTTAACTCTGTTGAGAAGTTTCCATGGAGGAAACTAATTAATATATATGTCAATATACTTGTTTTTTTAATAGATTAAATCATGTTTTTTGGACATTTTAAGTTAATACTGTCACGTGTTTCTGTTGCTTACGGTAATAGTGCATGATCCAAAAGACATCTGGATTTCTAAACACTGTTTTGTTGCTGCGACCACAACAATAATATTGAAGGCTCTGGGTGTTGAGGGACTGTCATGGTTGACACGTCTCATCAACATTGCGTGGAAGTCGGAAACAGTACCGAAGGAGTGGCAGACCGGGGTGGTGGTTCCTCTCTTTAAAAAGGGGGATCAGAGGGTGTGTGCCAATTACAGAGGCATCACATTACTCAGCCTCCCCGGGAAAGTTTACTCTAAGGTGCTGGAAAGGAGGGTCCGGCCGATCGAACCTCAGATTGCAGAGGAACAATGCGGTTTTAGTCCTGGTCGTGGAACGACGGACCAGCTTTTCACTCTCCCAAGGATCCTGGAGGGGGCCTGGGAGTACGCTCATCCGGTCTACATGTGCTTTGTAGATTTGGAGAAACCGTATGACCGGGTTCCCAGGGAGATACTGTGGGAGGTGCTGCGGGAGTATGGGGTGAGGGGGTCTCTGCTCAGGGCCATCCAATCTCTGTACTCTCAAAGCGAGAGCTGTGTCCGGGTCCTCGGCAGCACGTCGGACCGATTTCCGGTGAGGGTTGGCCTCCGCCAGGGCTGCGCTTTGTCACCAATCCTGTTTGTGATATTCATGGACAGGATTTCGAGGCGTAGTCGTGAGGGAGGGGGTTTGCAGTTCGGTGGGCTAAGGATTGCACCACTGCTTTTTGCAGATGATGTGGTCCTAATGGCTTCATCGGTCTGTGACCTTCAGCTTTCACTGGATCAGTTCGCGGCCGAGTGTGAAGCGGCTGGGATGAGGATCAGCACCTCCAAATCTGAGGCCATGGTTCTCAGCAGGAAACCGATGGATTGTCCACTCCAGGTAGGGAATGAAGCCTTACCCCAAGTGAAGGAGTTCAAGTATCTCGGGGTCTTGTTCTCGAGTGAGGGAACAATGGAGCGTGAGATGGGCCGGAGAATCGGAGCAGCGGGAGCGGTACTGCAGTCGCTTTACCGCACCGTTGTGACGAAAAGAGAGCTGAGCCAGAAGGCAAAGCTCTCTGTCTACCGGGCCATCTTCGTTCCTACCCTCACCTATGGTCATGAAGGATGGGTCATGACCGAAAGAACGAGATCGCGGATACAAGCGGCCGAAATGGGATTTCTCCGCAGGGTGGCTGGCATCTCAGGGATAAGGTGAGAAGTTCAGTCATCCGGGAGGGACTCGGAGTATAACCGCTGCTCCTTCGCGTTGAAAGGAGCCAGTTGAGGTGGTTCGGGCACCTAGTGAGGATGCCACCTGGGCGCCTCCCTAGGGAGGTGTTCCAGGCACGTCCAGCTGGGAAGAGACAGAGGGGTAGACCTAAGACCAGGTGGAGGGATTATATCTCTTCGCTGGCCTGGGAGCGCCTTGGAATCCCCCAGTCAGAGCTGGTTGATGTGGCCAGGGAAAGGAAAGTTTGGGGCTCTCTGCTGGAGCTGTTACCTCCGCGACCCTGACGGAAAAGTGGGAGAAGATGGATGGATGGATGGATGGATGGATGGATGGATGGATGGACCTTCAGATGTACAGAGACTCACCAGTGCACAGTAAGGGAAAGGTCTTCAGTACAGGCTTCTAGCTATCATAAGTGACTGGTTAGAATCACCCATCAATAACTATTCTCTAATCCTGGCATTGATTATGTGTCAGGCGCTCAAAAAATGTAGAATAAAGTGGTATGAAGAGGATTTATGCCTGCAGTTCCAGGTTTAAATAAAAATCAGTATCTGGCTTTGAAGCCATGTCCCCCTGCTGGCTCACCTGTCAGTCAAACACGAATATTGTCCCATATCTGCAGATGCTTGAGGGATGGGCATTCTGGTATGTTTTTATGTTTTTCTTCATATTTACATAATAATTCATTTCATAATAAATCCTTCAACATGATATTTGACTGTATTCGAGATTAGTTTAGTTATAATAACCCATGATAATGTATTTATCTGTATTACATCATACATCACACAGAGTTATTTAACACAGACAGAATAGGAGTCTACTACAAACAAATAGCATAAATGGTTCCGTAAGCCTTCTTATTTATGTTTGTGAGATAAAATGTGCTTATGTACTGTTACGTTTTATTTAATATATCATAATGAACGTGTTTAAATACATATAGTTGAATTAGTGAATGTGATACTTTGCCAAAAATAATCATAATATTATTTATGCATTATTATGGTGAGCCTACATTTTACCCACAAAGCCCTTGGTGTATCTCATGAGGTCAAAGGAGGCCAGAAACAGGAAATGGTATGGGTGGTATGACTTCAGACGTTTCCAGCGTTCTAGGGTGAATACATGAACCTGTTAACCAAACAAGAAAATAAACAAAGACAATTTAGATGCCTCAAAGTGGGTGAAACCTGCAAAAATAAAATGGTGCAGCTAACAGTGCTGCTTCAGCTAGCAACGCTACATTAGCATTAGGCAACCACACGAATTACGCAATGCCAGACAGAGAACATAAATAAACTAGACGAAGTGAAGAGGGATAACGAACAAGAGGAAGAGGCTGGAGAAACACATTGGGACACTGTGTTTGTGGCAGAAGCTGATAGTCAACAACAAAAAGCCTTTGGAAGTGGACAACCGGAGCGGAGAGCAAGAGCCGAAGCAAGAGGAGCAACAGGTGTGTGGCTCCAGAAGATGAAAGGTATATAGGTTAATATTCATTGTGGCTGCGCAGTGATATTTTCATATCGTTTATGCAGGTGTGGCTGTACATGCTTAAGTTATGTTATGATGACGCAATTGTTATATGCATTGGTTGTGCAGCACTGTTGTAATAGTGTGGCTGTACACGTTCCAATATACTATCTGCACTGTGGCTTAGCAGTGCTGTTTTCATGTTGTGTGAAGCTACTATTGTGTTGGCCACTTTGCCTTTATGTCGAGGCTGTATTCGTGTTTAGCTTAAGTAAAGCCTACACCAGGTTGTAGAACCTCCGAGTGCTTAGCCCCTGTAAAATGGTGTTACAACATTGACGACATGATTTAGCAACTGCGTCACACTTAAGTGGAAAGCAGCCTTCATTCGTGCCATTTGTTGCACCTGTGTACCAAGTTTTTGAAGTTGTGTAATGTTTGCTACTGAAATCTTTTGAACTGATTTGAATAGAGAGTCTATTTTGGGTTTGAGAGCAATTTCAAAATATTTTTTCAGAAGATTTTAAAGACTCTCTACACTCTCAGTGATGATGTCACGCAATCTAGCCCTGAAGAGTCCTTCCCATCGACACCCATTATAAAGTCTAAAATGGCCTGAAAACTTACCAAAACTTAAATGTTGATAAGTCCAAAACTGTAAACGATATCATAAATCTGAATACAAGTTTAATAGTTGAATAGCTTATGGCCGTTTTAAAGTTGGAATGAAAGTATGTGGAAGGAGTAGCATTTTGCACACGGTGTAGGTAAGAGGATTTGAACGTTCCTCTCATTGAGGAACATGTTAAAAAAAAAAGAGTTTACAAAGCTGAATATCTGAAAAAGTATGAAGTATTTTGAAAATCTTTAAAGTTTCCCATCATGTGCTGAAACAACTGAATATTTTAATACTCGAACAGTTTCTGTAGCTGAAAGTATGCTGAGGTTATGGAGAGCCACATTTTTTCTTGAAATAGGAAGAAGAAGTTGAAGAATAAAGATTAGCAGAACAATAGTGTGAATGCTGTTGAACATCATTCACACCAATTAGCAGTCGCATGGCAACCAGGTGACATGTTTTGAACTAATGCTGCAACCTATAATTATCTCAAATTAAGTGTGAATTAAACGTTTAAAGTCCTGTTACATATGAGAATGACGTAGAATTCAGTACTATAGTCAAGATAGGTTGTTACTTAAAGGCACAAGTATTAATAAATACAAAAATAGCAGTGAGAACCTTTAGTTCCCCCCCTATTGCAGTGTCTTGGCCAGAAAGTTGCACTTGAGTACAACAGCAAACTAACACGCATCTTCTGCGAGTGCAGGAGCAAAAATAGCTCTCCATACCAGCAGATGGGGGTAGTCAGTATTTGTCATCAAAAAAAGGGCAACCAGACATTTGTTATCGGTGTGTCATGGCCTTTTTCCACCCCTGGGACAATCATTGTTGTTGAGCATTTCTGCAGATAATCATTGGCTATAATGAACAGGGTGTTTGCATTGAGGGAGTGTGCATCAGTATGAAATAATTCCTGAGTTTTTCAGCACTTCTGCTAAGTGTCACATCCCTGCACTCTGGGGTGTCCCTTACACTCATTATTGTTTGTGTACACCTCCCCAATTTTCTGTGCGAATTCAATATCTCTTGTCACAGCTGGAAAACCGTGGCATGCATAGCTACAGCTAATGATCTGCGGGAAATACTGTGAGCATGCTGGCAACATAAGTGGGGGAAAATGTCAAGCTGTATTTTCCTAAAAGTTCTGTTTTTACAACAAAAATTACCATGGAAACATTACCTTTTGTGTGTTTATCACAGGCAGCATGAATCCATAGTTATTTGAATTGTGGGTATTTTTGCATTAGTATACTATTCTTAGTTATTCCTTGTGCTTTTACAGCCAGCATTTGTAGTTCACTTAGATGACTCAAGTTGGATTTTGGAATTACTTTGATGTGATTATTCTGTTTGAAACCCTGCTGCCACTGTGTTTGCAGCTGGCTGCTTTTCAACAGTCACTTCTTTAAATAGAGGTATTATTCAACAAATTCAACTCCGCTACAAGTTAATGGGCTGAGATGGGTAACAGTGTAGCAGGTAAATTAATTAGAAAGACGGCAGAATTTGTTTTTTTAATAGAAATACAGTTTGGATAAAGTCCACCAGGGAAACTGTTATAGTGATTCTGACCATGAGAACAGACTCCTCCATCTGCAGGACTGCCAAGTGAGCAAACAATAAATATGGAATTAATCAATGCCAAAACTGTTAAATTACTGCTAAATTAAGTCTCACTATTGATTCAAAATTCATATCCGTGTTTACCCTGACTCTGTAATTGTTGTTTTTGGGAAGTAAGGTGCTTCTCATTTCCACACTCCTGCACAAACAAGTTATTCTGAGGTCGTCTCACACATTAAAATTATCGATCCGTCCACCCATCTTCTAAACCACTTATCCTGTTCAGGGGGAAAGCAGGGCTGTATCCTATCCCAGCACGCATTGGGAGAGAGGAAGAGTACAGCGGGGTCCATTATAGGGCTAACACGTACAGACTGACAACCGTTCACACACACAGTCACACCTACGGGCAGTTCTCTGCTTCACTTCATCCGCATGTCTTTGGACTGAGGGAGGAAACAGGAGGGCCTGGAGAAGAGAGACATAAACATGGGGAGAACATGAGAGCTTCACATGGGAAACACTGAGGCCAGCTTATTGGTTAAATAGAGTTCCAGATCAACTCACCATGGTATCCTGTCCTGTCTTAAACCCTGTTTCTGCTCTCAAAGCATTCATACTTCTAAAATACACAATACACATGGAATTATACTGTATACGTAATTAAGTTTCATGGTTCAGTTTTGGTAGGTAAATTAAAAGGATCACACATTTTATTCATTGTCAAATATACCATGTAATGAGAATATCACCTAAATCATCTTCTGGATTTTAATTAGTGGATAGAGTAATGTTGCTGTGCCTATGTATAAATGTCTTCCAGCCATATTCAGTGCAAGTGCAATATATCGTTGCAAGACGTTGCTGTCATGGTGAACCCGTGGCTATGTAATCCATCAATGATCGGCGCGGTGTCAGCGCCCCTTTGAAGATATGCTCTTTGTGTTCCTCTGAGACAACACCTTTGACAGCCGGCAACAAGTTTGGAGATAAGATTTGAAACAATGCACTTGGCGGGGACATTAAAGCCAGTTTTTGCGACTGACACCTGTGCTTCAGATGAACCGTTTGGTATCGCTCAAATACCTCATCTTTATATCAACAGCTTGTGACCTTTCCGAATGCCAGAGCGAGGGCCGTTTGTTCAAATCAGAGCGCCGACAGAAATGGCCTCGGTTCACATAAAGCACAGAGTGATGAAGGGCTGACTCGTGGGCCAGCACTTAGCTTCAAGTTTAACCTCCTGCTGTTAAGTAGATGGATTCTGTAATGGCCAATTAAAATACTGTATGCTCTTTTAACCCATTACATGCAGCTAGTAGTGGAGACCTGTTTGCTTAACCAAGTCTGGAATTAATGGCTTTATTAAAATTCATGCCGAGTATTGAGTAGCCTGTCCTAACTTTGCCGTATTTCCTCTCTTGTTTTTCCCCGTTTGAGTTTTCCTTCTTCCACTCCCAAACCAACCTTGGCATCAATCATTGTTATCCCTACATCACCTCCGTCTCCCCCCATGTTCCCCTCTGCTCCACTCTTGAATCATCCTGCCGTCTCTCGCAACTTTTCTGCGCCACATTCCCCAGCGCGCCTCGCTTTCCTATTGTTGCATCTCCATCTGCCCCGCCTCCCCTCTCTCGCTGTTTATCCACCACACCTCTCTCTACTCTTTCCTGCTATTTCCGTGGACCCATCTCTCACGTTCCATGTGTGTGTGGAGGCTCATTGCCATGCCTGTGAGCAGGTGCGAGGTCCAGGGAGAGTGGTTTGGAGAGACATAGCGCTTCCTGACAGAACAGGAACGGTTGAGGAGAGTAAGCCCAGCCGGCGTCTGTCTGTCTGTCTGTCTGTCTGTCTGTCTCTAGCTCCATCTGTTAGGACAAAGCTTCAAGAATGACATACACACAAGGTGCCAGCGAAAAGACATTTGCGGTGGTTCACGACGAGAATAGAAATGATAGTTATTCAGGTTTGCTTCCGTCTCTGACTTTTCCTGAATCACACAGAAATATGAAACGTAACATACATGGAAGAAAGAGTCATTAAAACAGGATAAAAGTGGAATTTAAATCCAATAAACACAATTTAAATCAGTTTTCTGGAGCGGCTATATCCAATTTTTTGTCTGTCAGTCTCCCAGGGATATCAGAAAGCCGTAAAGTAATCCAATCATACGAGGCAGATTGATGGAACAATATTCAAATCTGGCTTTCATATATTCCATATAGTTTGACTCACCTGATACAGCGCCAGCCTCAGCGAAGGGGTTAACCAGAGGTGTCGGTATCATGTGTTATTAATTTGTCTAGCTGTCAGTGGAAACAAACATATGTCTGTATTTATTTTGGTGCCCTCTCAGGCTCCATTAGAGGGTCAGGTTATTGCTTTTTGATTGTATTTATTCCCTTCTGCCTTTCATTTCCGCTATCTTCAGCGAGCAATATTACCTAGAAATACACTTTCCCTGCTGTTGTCAAAATTTGACTGATTGATCTTAAAATAAATATATAAAAGTTAGTTTATTGCTTTGCCACGATGAAATGCTGTTACTGTACGGGTTGAAGGAAAATCTCTTCAGTCTGTCTATCGTCATACTGTATATTACATTCAGGATTATGGGTTTTATTGATGTGTATGCAATACTACGGAGCAGTGCTTCATGTATTGTTGTAGATGGTTAGAATAATAAAGTTGAAAATAAAGTACAGTCATATTTGAGACTATGTAAGTCAAAATTGACTAATACCTTCTGCTTTTTACAAATGGGTGTTTTTTTTTTTTTCTGGTCTGAGGCTACTGCAACCTCCTTAAAATGAATTTCCGGATTTTTTTCTAAATATCCACTTTTAAAAATGTCAGTTTTTCCCAAAAAATCTGACTTTTCTTCAATTTTCTGCCTTTTTTTCTAAATATCCACTTTTAAAAATGTCTATTTTTCATAATTCTAAATCCTTCTTAAGAATTCTCACTTGTTGCCTCCCAATTTTTCTTCCTCTCAGATTTCTTTTCCAAATTTCTGACTATTTCGTGCGTCACGCCTCTTTCAAACATCACTGTTGCCAGAAATACAATCCCCGGAGAATACGTCTGTTTATCCTTGGTTATAGATCCTCCACAGAGCCTCCTCGATCCTCGATGTGCTTTTTGAGAAATTAGATTTCCTTCAACAGGGCATTTTCCGGGTCACTACAGGAGGACCGAGGAGTCGAGGAGGCGGAAATTGAGAAATGAGAAAGGGTTTATGTCTGGGACCAGTAGCATTTGGTTACTACTGTTGGCTTATATTAGCATACCTGCCCTAACAAAGCCATACTTGGTCTGGAATGACCAATAGACTATTTCTCGCCCTGCATCACTGTCATTAAAATGACAATTTAATCAAATACATTTTTATGACTTCATGTAAGTGCAAGAGATAATTTCATACAGGCGTTACAAAAACAGATTTCTGATGTTTATGTTTATAATGATCATTAGAGCCTGTATCTCTCACATTAGCTGTTGCTTCTTATACCGTAAGCCTTCTTTCACAGGATAAAGGCGCCCAGCAGACACTGTGGAGGTGGAAGAAGAGGAAGTGAGGGAAGAAATTATTAACAACTCTCAATATAATCCTGTCCTCAACCGATGCCTTTGGATAGGAGCCAGATAAGGAAGAGACTGGGGGGGGAATCAGCAGGGGCTGGGAGGGGAGGGACTCGGGATGTGTCACACCGTGCAGAAATGAATGTGGACGCCTGTAAATAACAGCACAGTGCACTAGTAAAACAGGCAGGCGATAAGAAGAGAAAAAGTGTTTTGCGCTTTTCACCACGGTCATGCAGGATCGCAGATGCTGTTGCGGAGGAAGTGACACGGTGCGATAGCGAGGGAATTGATACACCTTTGTTGCTTGTAAGGACATCATGAGGAAGCTTCTGGTTATGTAGTTTCCTGTTTTCTTCAACAAATGCACTTCCAGGTTGCAAAGCTTTCCAATAACCTAAAGCTTTGACGATCAAAAGCTAGAGGAAAGTAATACCCGCTGACAGTATAACTTTGATTGACATTGAGGGCTTTACTGCCTAAATAAATCCAAATCGACGGGGAGGAATATACACTGTAAACAGCAATAAATAAACAGTGAAAGCCTCATCCTCGCACCCATATTTCGCCTCTCTCCAGCAAGTTAGATTATCCCCCTGCCACTTCTGTAACCACACTGACTAGCAAGAGTGTTGCCATGACAATGCCAAGCCTGTTTTTTGCCTTCCTGGTTTTTGCCGTATAGACAAGATCGGGGAGTTGTTGACTTGATTGCTCTCTCGGTAGTGGTATGCCAGGAAAGAGCACGCAATCATTCGTAATTTACTTAATTTACAGGATGCCAGTTTCCGGGGCTTCCAATCGAGGGTAGCGCCATTACGTTGAAAGGATGGCACTCATTAAATGTGGAGTGGGCTTGTTGTGGTGTGTGCGTCTGGTGAAAAATGGTTGTCAAGTTGCGTGTGGCTTGGCAACAGAACCCTGTAGATGTGCTTGTTCATCCCCCTTGTTCTCTTGCATGACGTAAATGAGATGCCTCTTACCGCTGCTGTAAAAGAGGATGAAGCTGGCTGACTCACTTTCCAACCACTGTGATGATCTGCTGATGGATATGTGTGCGTCTGAATTGCCTTATATTACCCATAATATCAGAAATGTACAATTGATGACTTAACTCTTGAGCTGCACAGACATAAACCACAGAGGTAACCATTAGAATAAATCAAAAATAGACATGTTTATGAACGTTGGAGACTCATAAAAGAGAAGGCTCTGGGAGGAAAATCAAATGTGTTTGTTTGCTACAAGCCTCTGTGCTTGTTTGCATTATTGACTTACATGTGAGTTCATCAATAATTAACAGTGTTCGCAGCCTTGCCACAGGCGGGCATCACTGCCAGTGACACTCAGAGTGTGTAGCATTGTGTCCCTGTGTGTGCGTGGGGACATGGTGGCTTCCATCGTTCATCATAGTCTCTTTTTAATCCTCCCATATGTTACTATCAAGACAAATTGAATAGCAGAAATTCAGCTAAGGGGAAGGGAGTACACACACTGTACTTTACATTTTTTTTACAGGATGTTTTTACCCGGGATTTAGACCTCTAACATTTGTTAAAAACTGCTTCTTTTAGATGAATAGTTCACGAGTTGGCTCAGGTACCATGCGTTTCTGTAATAAATCAGACTTGCATAACATAAACTGTTGACAGCTTTCTTACAACCTGTTTCATAGATGTTCAGTCACACAGTGTAATAGGAGATAACAGATAAAGAGGCAGAACACAACCAACAGAGGCGAAAGAGAAAAGAACCCCAGCGATCTGACAGCCGCTGCATGAGAAAACCTTTTCTTTTTGTGCAGTTATCTCTAATTTTCCAGAGCTGGGAGAGGTATCAAAGGGATTTAATTTAATTAAACAGTGGTCCAGCCATGTTCAAGGTCACATGTGTGGGCTCAGACATCACTGCAGAGAAATACAGCCGAGGGGAGGACCCTGCACACACATTAGCCTTGAATGGTTTCTGTAAACGATAGATAAAATACCATTTTTAACACCACATGAGGCAAAATGGGACAAATTTCACTCATTACACATGAAGAATACATTTACTGCTCAGACAAGTGCATTTCCTCACACTAATTATTATTATTAGTGGTGCCTTTTTTTATGGAGTTTCAAAGTTTTTTGAGAAAAGTAGAGCATCTATGTCTTCAATGTCAATTTTCATTTGACTAATGCTAGCATTTATATTTATTCCAGAAAAACTGATTGGTCACTAAATCAGTGTTTACCCAGTCTATAAATATTGTATTTTTTTTTGTACTGCAGACAAAACATAATGGCAATAACTCACCAGGTTCCGTCACCTCAACATCAAACTCCTTGGCAAGCTTTTCCATAAATGCCGGAGCTTGTCTGTGTAATTTTAGTATATGTAGCATTTTGCGCGCTAACAAACAACCAATGCTGTAAACGTTCCGGTGAAGGCATTGTTTCTTTGCGTGGCGCTCTCGCCCCAAAATGTCAAGGTTTTTTTTTTTGTTGGATGGAATCATTGTGACTGTAGTTTGTGGCCAAACTCGATGTTTTCCGCTCACTTTCAGAAGTGTAGAAAGTGTCATTCTCCACTCGGCACACCTTGCCGGGTGAAGCTTAGCTCAATACTGCTGACTTCACAATTATGCAGAAAACTGGAACTCCACTCAGGTTTGCAGTCATATTGCATTTTTTTTTCCCACCTTGTTGGATAAGTCATGTATTTGAATACACTATCGGAAACACATCTTTTTATGGCTTACAGACGCAGTGCCTCAAGGGTTCGGTGGGAGGCAACAACTCGCTGGATATCAGGTTATTTGCTTTATATTGCTGTTAATATTATTTAAATTAGTCTACAGACAATTCTGATTCCTCTCTCCCATGCTTTGAAATACTCAGTGTGGGTGGATGCTTGTAAACTGAATCTTTGTAATGGATTTAGTTAATTTCATGACCAGATTGCTGTCGGCCAACTCTTTTCGGCATCTGACATGCATCACGTACAAACATGTGAGAATATGTCTCAAACGTTTTCCAAAGATATTTCTGAGTTTGAGGTCAAAATGTGTACTGGGCAAATGCAAATTAGAATGTTTATAAGATGGGTTCAAGTGTCTGCTTGTAAACTACTGGAATAATGAATAATTTCACTTGTTTCACAGCATTATTAAATAGATACTAGGGAGGAAGTTGGACCGAAAAACACTGTGCAGACGTAACTGAAGTGTGTCTTGAAGTAGCCTGGATGGACTTGTTTGTTTTTTACCCTGGTATCGAAACTGAAAATCGATACCGACAACTGTCCTGCAGTTTGCTTTTATGAGTATATAGCTCATTAGTTTATAAAAATGTTAATTTCGACCTCCTTTAGCATTAGCAGTAGCTGATTGAAAACGGCTATTAGTAACAGGAATTGTGAAAAGACCCAAAATGTAAAAAGAGCCTTTACACCAGCAAAAAACCTCTGAGACGGCAAGAGCAACTTTGAACATTGTCTGCGTTTGTTCCCCAATCAATTTCCTCCTTCTCGCCGTATCTGAAGTGCGTGTGATCTGTGATACCGATCCTTCCCCTTAAATGGCGCAATGACCGTAAAGCCCATCGAGCTCAACATAGTTCCTCAACCCCCCTTTCACTCCCCTCCATCCCACCCCTTAACTCTGGACCCTGATCAATAGGCTCTAAGTGTAACGCGATCAATAGTTTGGATATTGCTTTAATGCCTCTAGCGCCAAGAATATACAAAGAAGGCGGCGAGGGTCAGGTGGCCATTTTTTTACGCTTACTGGAACGGTGATGAATCATGAAAACTGGAGAGTAACTGTACAGTTTACTAACCTTATTGATTGATGTGTCTCCTACTCCGCTGTTTTTTTTTTTATATACTTCATCTTCCCCAACCTCCTCTTCATCCTTCCTGCACATCTGATTGGTGCGAGGGATCATCTAGGCTTCAGCATGGTTGAACGAATGTGTCAATATCTAAAGAGGATTGGAGCTCAAATGAGGGACCGGACTACCTGAGGATGCAGCCAAGGGAGAAGATGCTGAAAGCCAAATGAAGCAAAAAAAGCTCAGGAAAAAACAGGCAGCAGCAATTTGTAACTGGTGAATATAGCCCGTTGGCCAAATTACAGTCACGCATTGATTTTTCCTTTTCACGTTTTGCTGCGATTTGTGTCGTGCCCTCTTCACATCCCGTTCTCTTTGTAGTTACTTCTCTTCTCTTTTTGTTCTTTTAAGCTGTAGCTACTTCATGTGCCTGACACGAGCGCTCTACTGAGTTTCAAAATTACATCTCGCTTCATCCTCCCACTGCTCCACATAACTCACACTTTAATGCCGTCGACAACACTGAGACAATAGATGTTCCTTTTTGAGATTCAGACGTCTATTTTGAGATTAAAAGGCAATTTAAGACCATCTGTTCCTGCCTAACAGACGGCATTATAACAGTGAAACATGTCATATTAAGTGTGATTGGTAACTTTAATCCGCGTGCAATCAGAAGTGTTGGAGGCGCAGCAACAGGAAGTCTCTCGCTCTTTGAATGGTAATTGAATGATTAGAACTTCATATTTTGGTAGTTATGACCTTTTCTTTAAGCTTTCACTTAAAAAAAAACATCAAATAATGTCTTATGTGAAAGAAAAGTAAAGCTACTATTAAGTTCACATATGCCATCATTGTTTCTGAACTATGGGATTTATCCAACATAAAGTAAATAATGTACACTATTGGGCAGGTAAATGATCATTTTTACTTTAACAAAGTAGTGGGAGATGTTGCTATAGATTGACTGTTGAGAATTTATTGATAAACACATAGTTGAATAGAATAGAAACTCTCTTATTCACACCCCACCTTAGAGATTTACCTACCCACTGTCTGCATAGAATTGATCTTCTTTATGATGCATGTAGTGTTTTATATGTATTTGTTTTCAACCCGTTCTTTATACCTTTCTAGTATATGGCCTTTCAACTGGAGCAATTAAGGACTTCGGGGTTAAAGGAAACATGATTGTATTAGAATTAGCATCAAACATTTGGACTTTGGATATGAATAGTGATAACTAATTGATAATTCAAAAAGTAGTAGACTCTATGGAACTGTTCGAGCAGCTTTCCTAACAACGCTGGTCAAAAACTCCTCGGCGCAGGTTGTGCTGGGGAACATTTTGACTCATGACCCCAGCATTTTGAAATCGCAGTTACAGCCCTTCTATTCAAAAAAGAAAGTAAATGGAGCTGAAATAAAACAATATGGCAGTACAATCCATCCTGTCACATACATGGTTCATTTTCTGAATGGCAGCCAAACTATGACAGTAACAGCTGTGGTTGTCTAAAACAACTCTTTAAAATCATTTCCTGGAAATTGCCCAGCAGCACACTCCACTTAATGTTGACCCACGGTGCTAAAAGCAGGCAAATAAAAATAAATAATGCAAAGAATTAAATGAAGATACCACATAAATCACCGAAAGTGCTTAATTAAATCATTCATCATGCATAGCCCAGCGCAAAACACTAAAATAGAATTGATTACAATGCGATGTGTGTGCAATTGATTTGTATAAGTGGATACTGATAATTATCACCAACCCAATTAAAAGCGAGATAAACTTGCAATACTTTCTACCTTGTTTTCAAGAGTCCAAATAATTGATGAGCATAGTTATTTCTCCGGTGGTGAAGGGAGGTTCACCAGAGGGAAGAGCTACCCAGGAGCTTGTTTATGGAGAAAATCCAGGGCAGGGTAGTGCTTGTTCAGACATGGCTGACATGCTTTTGATCACATCTCCTCGTGTTTCTCCTCTATACTTTACTAAGCCCGGGGTGCTCTGGGAATATGCAGCAGTGGCAGGTGAATCAGCGCGAGCATTTGTTTACTTCACAGAAGCAGCGCGGAGAGCTTGACGGACTGCTCAGCATGCAGGCCACTGGCTGCTGAGAAACATTTATTTATTCTGTCCGGGAGGAGGTTCAATCCCGGGAGGAGGCGCAGTCCCTCCAACACTTGTTTGTTTGTGTGTGTCAGCATATTTAAACCCTAGATATGCCTGCACTTGGTACAAAGATTACCTACTTTCTCAAAACACGCAAATAACTCGATTATCTTTACATTCTGAAGGCTGTCATTAGAACTCACAAGCAGACAGTAAAGTATTTTATATCGCTTACATTTGGTATAGTTTGAAAGTTAGTTATAGTCGTTCTTTTTTTACTTATTTAAAAAGTAAAAAATAACTAAAATTTTCAAAACAAAATTTCCTAATCTGAATAATTATCAAAAAATATATGAAGTTATTAGATTTTTATTTTTTAGAGCAACTCTTCCTCACAACAATGTTTTCAAAATATTTTGCTAGTTTTTGTTATTTATAAATAGCATTGTGTTTTGATTTTGGTCAAATTTTGATTAATTGTAGTTTAGTTTCAAAAGGAATACAAGGGATTTGTTTTTGGTGTATCACGGTGTATACATGACCACAGTAAGAGGGAATTTAGTTGTACAATTCGGAGCAAATATACAACAATTATTCAAAAAAACGACTCTTAAATTAACAAATAAGGAGGGAATATATATTTACACTAAAGGAAGTACAATAAAATTATGTCAATTCACTCTACAAAGTAAAATATATACATCAGACCATAATTTGAAATCCTGCTTTGACTTTCAGTATTTTCAGTCATGAGAACTCAGATTATTTCCCCTGCCTTCCTTCTTCCTGACATCCCAGGTCTAAAAAAATTACAAACTTTTCACAAAATCTTATGCCGTTGTAGCAACAACAATTTGAAGTAGAATAGAATCTAAAGGAGGCTCAGGAGGACATCATGTGTCTAATTTGTTAGAACTAATGCTATCATTGTCACAGAGTTTGGTGCCCCAGTGGGCTGCACATCCACTTTCCAGGCAAGCGAGGTTAGGAAGAAGTGTTAATTGGCACTATTTTCAATGTTGTTGTATAAAAAGAAGCCTCGAGAAAAGAGAATCTTTGGGATAAAGGACAGGCTACTTAACCATCGCTTAACCCAAGTTAACTATCTTCCCATCACAACCAAAAAGGAAAATTGGAGATGGGTGAAAATCACCAAGGGCAAAAGGGTGCTTCTAAGCAGATAAATAATGTACTCAGGCACCCGTTTGGATTCGTGGCACGCAGCCAGTGGATAAAATCGTATCACTTTTATTCCGGTTGCTGGAGGAAGTTCGTATCAGGTTATGTGATCTGAAATACGTGTGATTAGATTCCATTAGCATGGCTGGGAGGGGTGGAGGTCAAAGGTTGGAAGGAGCCATTGGGGACAGATGGGTAGGGGGGGGGGGGGGGGTGGCGGGTTTGGGAGTGGAGGTCAGACAAGCCACCCTATCACAGGATTTCCCCCTCAGTAAATGATTTAACTGTTAAGGTTCAATTCTAGGGCATCTGCAGAGTGTCTGTGACTCAGAGAGAGGAGTCTATCAGACAACGCGCTGCTGATATACTGTAGGCATCTCATGATTGCTGCAGGGGTCAAACCAAATGACCTTCCTCTCAATGGCATTGGAAGAGGACATCCCGGTTGTTACTGTCAGCATACATGATTCAAAACTCTCAGAAAACCTTCATTTATAGTAGTTGTTCACATTAGTTAAAATTAAAGAAGGTCTTCTTAGCTACTTGCATGGTGTAATGCACGATATACACCGTTCATATGTTATACAGTCTATACTTTTGATTGACACCATTCATAAAATGAGTAAATACTCTGCTAAATGTTAGAGCATATACAATAATCTAAAAGAAGAGACTTTAAATAAATAAGAAAGGTAAAATTGTTGTAGCTTTTACAAATAAATACACAGAAAAACTAATCCAAATTATCATAAGTAACTTTAACTTGTGTAACTTAGATTGTCAAACATGTATTTTCCTGTAGGTATAAAAAATACACCAGTGCAGATATGGGTGAGAATACACAGTTTCACAAAGTATTCATTTATTTGCGAAATATGGATTTTTGATTCTTATTTCTGTTCAAAGGACTTGCTTATATATACATTTTAAATAGAGCCACAAGATGTAGCGTCTGGGCAAACTATAAACCACAATATAAAGGCGTTGAAAGAAAGCCAACAGTATTTTTGATTAGTGTATCCTTCCCTCAGCTGTGTTTGAGAGTTGAGGGTCACAGTGTTGCGTCACTTTGAAGAGCAGCGAGACTTGTTGTCCTTTGAGGACTTCTGACTTCACTGTAAACATTATCCGTCAGAGGTGCCTGGTGATGAGGACATACTAAATGTGACATTTGCGATTGCAGATGAGCTTGCAAATCAAGGCTTTTACTGCCAACGCCATCCGGGGCGGGCACACATTCATTTATTTATACTCCCGGATTGCTACCATCAATCAGGGCTTTATAAATCTTTCCCCTCATCAATACGTAATCTGCTAATGCATGCAGCCGATCAATTCCTGACTAACACGGCCGACATGCAAAGCAACTCATCTCCTTCTCCCTCATACACACACAACAGCTCCCTTTTTGAATACACACAAACAAGCACTTTCATATCAGTAGTTCAAACACACACCCCGTTTAAGGATCAGTGGTTTGATCAGAACCAATTTGGAGTCACATTACTTGCCACCATTGGAAAAAGGGGCATTAAACTGAAACCCTGTTGTATCGTTCTGATTTGATTAGTATCCATACCAACCAGGAAAGATACAGTAAAGATCCACAGAGCCTAAGTATAACAGTATAGCTCTGGTTTGGAAAAATAGAGAACCTTGTTGTGTCTTAGTTGCCTCTGCTGTTTCTTTAAATCCCGGAGAAAATGTGTAGCTGCCCCGAATTCATTGTTGCATCCATGACGCCTGATCTGGTAATGAGAGGATTTAAAGACCAAAAATTGCTTTTTTTATCTCGCGGTTAGGACTCATCGCCACAGATGCAAATTATAGGACAAAGGCAAGTGTCAAAAGCTGCTCGTTTGACTGGGGAGCGTCAGCAGCACATTAACGCGACAAGAATTTTTCCCTCGGCTGACACACAGGTTCCATCCCTTGACAGGTATACATGACATATTCAGATACGCCTCTTGTGTTTAGACCTAATAAATCTCCCCCCAAGCACAAAATACCCCAAAGACTGTATGGTATTACAATGCCCTACATGGGAGTGCTCATTAAAATTCAACATGTTTTAGACAGGTTCAAGCAGGTACAATGGGGGTCAGGGCAGCAGTTTAATCAATCAATCAACAAACATGAGCGAGGACGCAGCCTTGTCAGATTACAGAAGGCCTTTAGCCGTTGTCTATCAAATCATTCACCTCCACTGTATATGATTATCGTCTTGATTTTCAATCTCATTAACATGCATTCGTCACGAGGATTAAGCATTACAAAAATGTAGCAGCTTTTAATCGGAGAAACTGGTGGTCAGGCCGCCATGTTCCAAAGGCCCCTTGTCCTGAAACCTCAATGGTCCATTTGGTCAACAGCCCTAGAAACTAATGACCATTTCTCCAGCGACCCATCCCTCAGAAGATAGACGCTATCCATGTTGTGTTGCAGGGCTAGTGTATACTTTTGGAGCAACATGGGTGTTTGTTTCTGTGGTTGTGGCATTAGTTCTTTCAGACTTTTTCCATCAGAATTCTGAGCTGACGGAACACCAGGCAGTCCCTATGGTTCAGATAGATGTAGATTTCTCATGGTCAATGCTATAATAGACTTTCATTAGATTTCAGGCTCCAGTAGTAGATTCCTAGAATAAAAAAACCGGCTTTCAACAGGCTGTGATTATAGGACAGAAGAAAAAGTAGCCGACTACTGATTATAAGAAAATATTTGAAGGCTATGCGGCAGGCTTTTGGAAAAACACTCTGAATGCATGAGTGAAAAATACCGGAGCTGAATTGTAAGAGTGGAATGTGTCCTTGAGGTTTCTTCTGACAGGATCTTCAAGGAAGTATGATATGATAGCGTTCTGAAAATATCAGCATATCATGAGAGCAGAGACTCGCTCCGTTACTCATTCACTAAGCATATTTAATATTAAGTACAATTTTGTATAATGGTTAGAGAATGACATAGCAATTACCGTTGGCGTCATCAATACCCACGGTGCACTGCAACAGGTTGTAAAATACCGCAATGTCACACAAAAAATGCTTATTATTCCACACACACACACACACACACACACACACACACACACACACACACACACACACACACACACACACACACACACACACACACACACACACACACACACAGGCGGCCACATATGTAACAGTATGCTGTTCCACATGACATGTTTGACCTTCAGCTACAAATGCCAGTGTGAGAAGTCAAAGTTAAGGTGTGTGATTTTTACTGGATGTGTACTTAAAACACGTTTAATGTATAACAAATGAATGTTATAGTTTAAGAACAAACCTAAATCAAACATTTGACTCGCTTTTACGCTTTTAAGGTTATCAAATCCCACTGTGTGATGGCCCAGACAATTTATGCCCATCGAGCAGCCCTAAGTCAACTGATGCGCATCTGTAATAGGAAAAGCTGAAATGGTGTTTACAAGAAAAACACATTTAGTTTATCCTGCAGACAAGATAACACGGCCAAGGCAAATATAAACACAAACAAGCAAAGCTGTCCGTGCATCCAGACACAGCAAAGGTATCCGCAGACACACACGGACTAAAACCACATCGCCCACCCCATTAACCACCCTCCTACCAAACAGAGAAGTCAAACACAGTCTGTGTGCGCAGTCTTCCGCTTTGAATGGCGAGGCAAGCGCTGACACATTTAGCATGGTCGGGCATGGCGATGCCCTTGACCGCCCCTGCAGACAGGACCCCACTCGCTCAGGCCCGGGCCCACCGTCGGCATTACAACTTGGTTGCAGATTAATCGCCATAACAATGGGCACAGGCCGTTCCCAGCACCTCCTGCTGGACGTAAGCTAAGGAGATGAAGTCATGTCGAGTTATTAATGCTGACATTAGCGGAGGCAGGAGAGGGATCACAGTGACACCTCTGGTGGAGGAGAGAGCCCAGACCCTTGTGCTGCAGGAGGGGATGGGAAATGTCTCTCTAGCACAGGGTGTGCTTATTATGTTACCTAATTAATGGCTTTTCTGTTACTGAACGATTATTGGATGCCAGCCAACAGGACTTGTAGTAAAGATCCTCATGCAGGGTTTTGGAATGCCGTCCCCCAGTGCTTTAATCCGTTGTGCACTGCAGAGTGAGTGAGTGAGTGAGTGAGTGAGTGAGTGAGTGAGTGAGTGAGTGAGTGAGTGAGTGAGTGAGTGAGTGAGTGAGTGAGTGAGTGAGTGAGTGAGTGAGTGAGTGAGTGAGTGAGTGAGTGAGTGAGTGAGTGAGTGAGTGAGTGAGTGAGTGAGTGAGTGAGTGAGTGAGTGAGTGAGTGAGTGAGTGAGTGAGTGAGTGAGTGAGTGAGTGAGTGAGTGAGTGAGTGAGTGAGTGAGTGAGTGAGTGAGTGAGTGAGTGAGTGAGTGAGTGAGTGAGTGAGTGAGTGAGTGAGTGAGTGAGTGAGTGAGTGAGTGAGCGAGGGAGCGAACAAGTGAACAAACTGAACATTGTTTTAAAGTTCTGTTTCAGTGCCAAACATTTTCTAAACATGATCTCGTCCTCACACTTGACGCTGGGGTTTCCCTTCTCAATATTGTCTGAATGGAGAAAGCTTGGCCAATGTTATTGTGTGACGTATAACAATAAGGTTGCAATTAGGATTAGGAAACAACCCCGTCAATTATGTAAACTACTTAGTAAGGATTACAAAAATGATCATGGTTTGAGTAAAAAAAAAAAGCTACAGACAAATAATCCGAACAGCTCCGCTAGTGTACCAAAAACGACTTTATTTCCAACTGTATGTATGCTGCACAGCACTGGCATAAGAGAAGCTCTAGTATAGGGAGTGCACACACGCATATGCTCCCACATGACATCTTTCGCCCACTAGCACACACAGAAGTAAGAATATTTATTTGTATTCAAACACAAAGCTCTGCACATTCTCACAACTTTCTAGAAAGCTGGTTCTTCCACATCAGTGGCAGTCTGACTCTCATCTCCACAAATCAAAAGTAAGGAAATTCAAGTGTCAAGCTGGCAGTCGGTTCCATGAATCACAACTAAAGTATTAATACTAGAGTAATTATCTTACTAATTGGAGCATTCGTGGCAGTGCTCTCTTCAACTTCCCCTCCTGTTGAAAGTCAGCGGCACTTCAAAGATAACATGCTCTCTCCAGCCCTAATGTTCTTTATTTTTTCGGCGACAAATGTGCACTTTGTTCTCTAATTCCTTCAAACAGTCTGATCTTTATGAACCTCATCAAGTGTTGTTTATTTGAACAAGCATTCGTATGCAAATCAGAGTTCTTCCGGTCAACCGCAAGACACATGTCAACCTCTGCCGATATCTTTCACCATAATATCACAGTGCCAGCCAAGACCTGCCACTGCTGTTTTGACATTTCCTGGAAGCGAAGCAGTTTTCTGTTCCCTCACAGACTCATGTTTGACAGAATGTAAACTGGCCAACCGAATCGGGCTCCATCTGAAAGGTCAGGAACTCCTCACAGCAGCCGCCCAATCAGAGCGAAGATCCAGCTGTCATGGCGGGATGGAATGAAGGCGGGGAGCGGTATAGCCATGGGGCAACACTTCCTAGAGCGGCGCAATTACAGCACCGACACAGTGGGACAGTTTAAAAGCTAATTCAGCCCCCTGGACAACACAGGGCAAACCTCCTAATTCTTCTATATGGTACATTGGTGACATTTGGATCATTATTATGCTACACGTGAGAGTGAAACAGCAAGAGTGCAAAGTCACTTCTACTCAAGCACTTTACCTAAGTACAATTCTGAGGCACTTTGCTTGAGTATTTCCATTTTATGCTAAAAAATACTGCAAATGTAAATCATGTACGCATCAAAAAACCACTCATTATAATCCAGTGACATATAATATTCAGAAACCGGCATTCTGCATAAAGAGTACTTTTAATTACCCGTACGTTAAGTATTAATTGTTTACGAGTATATTAAGTACTCATAAGTATATTTTGATGCTAATACATTTGTAATTTCACTTCAATATTATTTTGAAAGCGGATGTTGTACTTCTAAACTGTGGAATCTTATTTTTACTAAGGTAAAAGATCGGAATCTTCTTCGCCCTCGTTTGAATGTTGAGATCACTCAGTCCACATGCACTCTAATAACGGATTTCTTTCCTCTATCAGTCAGTTTTGATTGTTTTTGTGAATTAACTGAAAGTTTCTCCTCTCCCCTCTCCATCTCGACTGACAGCGTGCCACCTTAACAGAACAACACAATTAAGGGTCACTTCTCATTAGGCCGTGTCCATGAGGGGACATGGAGGCACACACCGATTGGTTATTAGCGTCTTGCCCCGCACAGACTGTTCCTGTGCTGTCACTAATAATCCACGGTCATAATCATAGGCTTTGATGCCTTGTGTCACAATTGCTTTTTGCACCTGCGTTACAATAACACACCAATCCAGACACGACTGAAATCAATTGAGTTTTATTCAACACATTCATATGAAAAGCAGGGACTATTTCACATGTTCATGTATTTACAATGGTTTTGATACACAACATGTTTTTGATTTCTTCTGAAGGTCTTTGTTTTTATTACATCCTCAAAAAACTACAGGTTTAAATAAACTCAAGGGCTAACCTGCTGATAGGGCATATGACATTTATAAAGTATAATTCATTATCCCAAATAAGACGCGATGATATATTTAGCACTGTAACGCCGCATGCGGGACCCAACAGCGATATTCACTCTGCAAAAGCTTCAGTTTCCCGGCTTCCTCATCCTTTTCCCCAAGGCCAAATTTGCAAAAGCGGGTCATGCTAGACTTCATCGCCTCCTCCTCCTCGTAAAGCACTCCTATTCATCTATCATAAAGCTTCCCACAGGATTTCCCCGGCCATGTAAATTGGGGTTCTCAAACAGCAAGAGTTTCGGAAAAAAATGCATCCCATAGCCAAGCAGCTCCTCTCCTGCCTCTCCTTCCCTCCCTGCTCTTTCCCTTGGCCCTTTCTTATCTGTCTGCTGTTTAATCTGCTTGCCAAGGTCAGACAGGCTTGAGGCGATCAGTCCTGATAAAGACAGGACGTGGAGATGGGAAGGGGGGGGGGGGGGGTTTGAGACGGGGCCTGGTCAAACGGGTAGTGTCCAGCTGTTGATGGTCATATCTAAACGCTACCCCCAGATAGCAAGGTGCTTTTTATATTCGCGTATATATCCAAACAGACATTATCGTGTTGTTTCGCTGGGTCACAATGCATTAATCAGCAGTAGGTATGATTTGTTGACTTGCTGTTGTTTATCTAATTTCATTTCAAGTCTTTTCCAATCTCTGATACCCGCTGACAGAGAGAAACAGGAAGTAAGAGAGCAAGCGATTGGAAGAATGTTGTTAGGGCAGGGAAGAAGAGATCGTGTAACACCTGCACATTCCCACACAAGGCTCTTGGGAGCAATAGCTCCACCACAGAGACTTACTCATCCCTCTCTTTCCGTCTCATTGGAGGCAGGAAATGGATCAGGTTGGTAAAAGCCAAGAGCTCCTTCGATATCCTCTCTGTGATATACTGTACATTGTGATCTTTGAATTGACAGATTCACCCTTTGGCGACGAACCGAGAGGCAGTATTTAACTCACCGCTCCAGCATTAGGAATATTAAAAGGTAGTTTTAGGTTGTTCCTGCCATGAATGCTTTGTTTTCTCTCGAAATATTTCCTGCCATTGTTCTTCCGAATTAAAGTGACATTTGCGTTGTTTGCTGAAACAAAAGCCTCTCTTGACTTAAGTTAAGCCTGAGAGAACGCCAAAGCAAAGACAATAAAGAGCGAGGCGTCGTAGGAACTCCCAATAACACAAACACAAACATATTTCTTTTTTTCCCTCCACTAAGGGAACGGGAGCTCTATTAAATAATTCAAATGGCTGTCCTAGGTTGCCAATCAGAAATACTACAGCCATAAAAGCCATGTCTATACTTGGTGCCGAGTGGGGGCCCCCGCTGCAAATGAAAGCATTATTCTTGTTATCCTCGGGAGGATGCAGCAGCGCTAGTATTTCTTCGTCTTCTGCTTGTCGTCGATTTATTTCTTTATTTATTCTGGGAGCAAGGAGAGATGTTTAGGTTTGGAAGCGGGACATTTCTACCGGGGGAAAGCGACCGTCAGCCTACTTTATCCCCATTTGAATAGTGCCTCTCTGCTCGCTCCAAGGTGAAACACACTGTTGGAAACTGGGTTAAGAGAAAAAACAGCCAAGGCGGCCTTGCAGCAATACCAAAGGGAAAAGCACGCGATACACCTCCCCCACCCCCACCTTCTGCTTTTGGTTGTAGTAAGTTAGCTATTAAAGGGTACATTATTAATCGCTGTGTTGTTGTTCCACTAAGTGTTTTCTGTGTGTTATCTAAAGCCTTTATGGTTTAATCTGGGCCTTACATGTTTGGAATAAAATCACGTACTGATGGTTTAAAGCTTCAACTTCACAACAGCATATTTATTTCATTTTCTCACATGTATTTACCAGCTTTCGCTTAGATCTGCTCAACTTTGAAACATTAGATTTACATATCCACCTCCAATGGATCGGTGATGGATGAAGTGTTTTGTATCATGCAATGAATACGTTGTGGTACTAACAATAGGGACCATTAGTATGTACAAGTACGTAGGTAATTAGAGGCAAAAAAGTTCCCACTCACCCATAATGTTGGAGAAAAGAAAAAGTAACATTTTCGTTTTCTATTGACTGAATGTTATAATAGTCATAATAAACAGAGGATTTCAGTCGTGATGCAACACAGGACATGACTGTTATTTCATGTGTGGTGGTGATGGGGGAAGTGATGGTGCAACAGCAATAAGAGAACAGCATTTTTTGTTTCCTCGTATTAGATTTTATAGGTCAGTAATGAGGATCCGATTGGTTCATGGAAGAACAGAATAATTGTGTTGGTTTCACTGATTAAATATTTATTTCAAATGTACATTTTCAGCAAAAAGGACTATTTATCTGTTTTTCTTCTCCATTCACCCATGACCTAGTTGGAAGGACAGAAATATTCCAAAAGCTTTTTGCCTTGTGACTTCATAGTGAAACAAAACCCAGGAGAACATCTTCAGACTGTGCTAATGGACAATGTAAGCACCACTCTCTCCCTGGCCTCCCAATGCACCTTTTAAGAATGGAACCAATCCCCTCACCACCAAAGCTACCCCCTACTTATCCATTTGGTTACCTAGAGATGATGTCACTTCCTATCGCGGGAGCTTGTGGATGGCCGGGTTTGTGAAGGAACACCGGCAAGGTCATTACTCATTGATAAGGCCCCCGTGGAGCGCTCGTGTTATCTCTTCTGCCTGGGGACTCCCCAGCGCAACCTCTACAATTAGCCACTTTCCCCTTTTGCTATTTATCGCAGTGACAACCGCCCAGACCAAAGTACTGCAGCTGAGGCCGTCTGGGACTAAGTAGGCAACCCCCTCAGAACTGTTTAAGATCGGAGCTTCATGAAGTCCTTGGATAATTCAAAATGTGGGTCCCTGATCACACTCCATTCAGCAGCTGATAAATAATGCAATCCACTCAAGTGACGTACAGTAGGCTTAAGTGGCCTACCAGGGGCTGGCGATGTCTATCTAATTGACTAATAACGATATAATTCATGGAGGATGATGTGGTTTATGGAGTGTTTTGTTTTCCTACCAATCGTGACATTGTTTTGACAGAAATGAGTGTGTTAGCGAGAAAAAGTCTGTCCTAATTTGCATTCTTTTTTTCCCCCCACCAAAACATGCTCTACTCCACTTAACAGGAGCTCTGATTTGTATGTAATCACCATCCTGTGCTGGATAAGATGTTAATTAATGGTGGTTATTTAAAAGAATATGCGTGTGTGTTGTTTGACTCTAAAGACACACCTGGCATGGAAAACATTCGTCCTCTAATAAAGTTAGTTGCTTTAAATCCGTGCGCTCCATTGTACTTTGGACCAAGTCTCTGAAGTCTCTCCCGGTACAGGATGGTTTCGCGTTGTGTTCATTCTGGCTGAAATCAGGTTTTAGCATGCAATTTCAATTAAGGTATTTTGATTCTCTGGACCAGTGCCTCAGATTCTCCTTTGCTGTTTGAAACGATGGAACCCCAAACCAAAGAGAATCTTCAATCGTAAACCACACACACTTTCATGTTCTAATCTGGGAAAAACAAACCCCTCTAATGAATCTTGCACACTGCTTCTACTGAGGCAGATCCTCAACACCCTTGAACAGTACAATGTAATGTATCCAAAGGCAACATATACTGGTATACAAAGACATGGCACACCTGTTCCTTGATGTGAGGGAAGTTGACATTTGCCCGTTGCAAGACTTTTGACATCCGTGCAAAATGTCAGCCTGGAGGTACGTGGCAAGCACAGCTTTTGATATGTCGTCAGAGTATTTCATTGGTGAAGTGCTGAAAAAGCCACCATGTGTCTTTTCTCTCCTATAAAATAAAAAGCAAATGGTGCTAAATAATTTCAGTACCCAGTAATACAACGTAGATGGGAAACACCAGCTGCTTTCATCTTCAAGTCCGACACTCCCAGGGTGTAGTTCCCAACAATGGTTACTTCTTACGTCCTTTCTTTGCTTTTGTACATTTGAGATATGATCGCGTTTGCATTCATGTTTAACTTCTTACATCCAATGCCAGTGTTTTAGCTTCTCCTTTTTTAGTAACTTTTTTATGGCGTTTCATGCTGTGCAATGGGGAGCAAAGTAGCGAGTGAAGTCAACACAAGGTCTTCTCTAATTGGTTAAGGAAGGAGATGCTGTGTGTTGATTCCTATTGTGTGAGTTCAACACCGGCTACAGTTCGTTCCCTTGGCACAAATGATGTGTTTTCTTATGAATGATCAGCTTTAAACTTCACCGGTTGCTTTTTAATTGATAGACTCACTGGTGTCATTGGCCCAGTAGGAAGGAGGTTGTTCCTGCCATGTGGGAATCAAAGAAATCTTCAGTCCGTAATCTTGCAACATTTCAGATCTATACTTTGTGTTTGACTATTTCTGCTCAGACTGCAGGTATGTTTGTCTCTGTCTTTCTGCGGTGCAAAGAATGCGCTTCTAAAACGGGAATACATTTGAAGCAGACAGTGGAGGAGCTGACCTGTACTGAAGTGATTGACGGCGCAGACTGGTCTGTCATTTTCTGCCATGTGAAGATAAACAGCTGTAACTATCTTCAGTAATTGGCTTTGAACATCTCTTTTGGCAATTTAAAGGTCATGTTAGGCTGCAAAAAAGATTTGCATCAGTTTCACATACAGTTTCACATGGCCCTTCTAAGTTTTTCTCTGTATCATTTGGAAAACGTTCCTGGGGGCCTCTTTGATCCACTTTTTCTAGTAGAAGTATAACCGAAAATCATTTAAATATGGCAACCCAATGAGTTAGCCGCTATCCTACCCAGCTTTTATTATATTACCTTATGCTCTGAGATTAAAGAAGTTCCCCATTTATTTTTTAAAGCCAGCTTTTCTCAAAAAATGTTGATCCAATATGTCCTCTTCTTATAGAGCTCTCCACCCAACCAACACAGCCCTTTTTTGGGCTTTTAGCTTCTAAATGTTCCACTTTGTTAAATTATTATTTGGAAATAAATAATAAATAAAAGAACAAGTGCAGCTTTAAACACAGTACATTGTGTCACAGTTAGATATATAACATTATTCATATTTATGTCCAATTTATTTTAAGGAGAACTTTGCATCTGAGCCATCAAGACATTTTAATCATAGCTATTGAAAATTCTTCAACCATGGTAAAAAAAAAACAGGGACAGGAAGAATATTTTGACTTCTTTGTCCTTTTAGTGGCTTGAAGTCTTTACTATTTCAAGTGTAAGTTAAAAAATTGAACAATGCATATATTTAACACCACTTGCAATCTCTACTTACGATCCATTCGGTTCACATTCCCGTCGTGCCTCTGAGTCTGGCAGCCATGAGGTCTGCTCGGGGTGGATTTCAGAAGCCTTGCACTCACTCACTTGATGTGCTTCCCTCTCCCTAAGCCGAGTAAAAATGTCTCCTTTTTCTTTATTATTTCAAGACACGCACCGTGCCAATTAGCTAATCATTATGGCAAGGCAGGTGGTGCACTAATACGAGTTAATAACACACCTTGGGCATTCAGAGCCACCATACTGCTCAGGGCGGCGACACGGCACTGTTCCACGCAAGTTTAATTACGCTATGGAACATGCAGGGGGAGGGGGAGGGTGGAAAATGATCATGCACAGGGAAAACTGTTCAACTGTTGTCCCTGCGTTTATCATGGAGGGGATGAAGAGGACATTGGCATTATAAAAAAAGGAGCGTTTTTTTTGGACCAAACCTAGAACAGTGTTTTTTTGCCGATGAAATGTAGGGTGGAGGTGACTATGATGTCGGATTTACCCATCTTTTTGGCGACACAGACAGTGAGCGATCTCTTGATCATAAGCATGTCCATGTATTTGATATCAAATAAGATAGAAGATAGAATCGGAGGATGAAACCCTCTTTATTGTCACATACATGCACACAGCAGAGCACACACAGTGAAATCGGTCCTCTGCATTTAACCCATCCTAGTACTACTCCGGTGCCTTGCTCAAGGGCACCACAGCAGGGCCTAGGAGGTGAACTGGGACCTCTCCAAGTAGCAGTCCACCTTCCATATTTTCAAGTCTGTTCGGGGACTTGAACCGGTGACCCTACGATTCCCAGTCCAAGCCCCTACTGACTGAGCCACTGCTGGACATATAAGCCAAAATAAGCCAAATAAGGAACGTATGTATCATGCTGGTTTGCTTTCAATGCAGCGCTCACATCATTATCACATTATTATCGGTCTAACATACGTACATATTACTTAGTTTTTTTTTTTTTTGTATACCCCTTTTTACCCCTCCCCCCCTATTTTTTTCCCTAGGCTCTTATCTCTTTGTTATATGTTCTTGTTTATGTTCGCACTGTGGGACTGCCAGAAACGGTATTTCAATGTTCTGTATGTATAACACATGTGGAAACTTTGACAATAAAGCGGAATTTGACTTGCACTTTGAACAAAAAATATAATGAGCTTTTTTATGTTCAAGGCCAAACATCAGAGGCAGTACATGAGGAATCACCTTGAAGTTGAAAACGAAGGTTGTGCCTTTTTGTATATTTAAAAAAAAAAGATAATTGTAAAGGAAAATGTTCCTGTACAATTCTGTTTATTCATTTCAGATTTTTGACCCATCTCTCTTGAAACACTAATTGCATGTTGGTAGCGATACCAAGTTTGACCTGACTTGCCAATGGTGTTGTCTTGGCTGTATAGGATTTTATCTGCCCTATTTTTCTGAGGGAAGAACGAACTCCGTTTGCGCATGACAATGAACTATTATCCACATTTTGAATGCAGAATTTGGGCTTTAACGGACATTTCCTTTTACTATTTCGTAATGGAATTTACAGGTTGGCTTGAGGCATCAACACAAAGACGCAAATGAAAATTTGAAGAAATGTTTCCTTGATTTCTGCTCTTTTTTTTCCCAGGTGAAGTTCCTGCTGTTGTTGTCCTGGAAGATTTCAACTTCTCCCTTGACACTCAACACAAGGTGAGATTTGACACTCTGCTATCAAAACACAGAACCCGCATGCTGATCTCAAAATACAATTTGACAAGTGAGGGATCCAGGGGGGCGTACAGTCACTTGCTTACGGGGAGCGAGTGCGCTTTACCATGAAAGCAAACTGACAGTCGAGTGCGTCAAAGTAGTTTACTTCCATTATCGTCTGCCCAAGTCACACGTCTGGTATTCGTGGAACAACATTTAACGCACCCTCTAACGCAGCCGTGGCGTCTTTCTTTCATTATGTTAGCACCTCCGAAGGGCAGGATGCTGTGTCTCTGCCCACGACTTTGACTGACACGGCGGTTATGAGCAATGATAGCTGCCAGGGCTCCGAGGGAGCGTCTAAATGAACTGACACTCGCACCGTGAAGACACCTCGCGCCAAATCCACTGACAACATTATTATACTAAGGATTTTATATAGGATGATGAGGCCTGGAGAATCAATGTGACTGATGCGCGGCACTCGGCACATAATTCCTCACGTTTGTATTTAAGCAGCTCGCTCGGAGGGCTTTGTTGTGACTGCTGCTTCTTGGAGAGGTGCTGAATTATGCTTGTCTGTTAAACATTTGCAGATTTGCTATACACACAGGACATCATAACTACACAGGAAGTAAAATATGGATAATTCCTGTCCAACAGCAGTTTGTAGTCATTTGGGGGAATGTCAGATGGGTGCAGCCTAAGCCAGGAAAACAGGGACCATGTCTGTTGTACTGTGCCAGTCCTTGAGTCCACTCCAGACGTGATTTATTTAAAATCTTGATCTTAGGGCTGTTTTGGCTCATACTTGTATTGGTCTTGGACTTTGTCTCATGTTTAAAGTCTCTATTGATTCCAGTTTCCCTTATTCTCACACACTTTGTTAAACTGCCTAGTTTAGGCCTCGGCGATAAAATGAGAGTTATATGTATTGCAATGCAAAAGCAATGTTTTGATAGTTTAACTTCTACACAGCATATTGTTTACATTAGCCATCTTATCCAGATATTAGAGGAAGCATTTTTTATCCCACTTTCTTTAAAAGACATAAAAATTATTACTGTAAAAAAAAAAATTGGGATCAATATCCAACAAAGTCTGTAAAATATGATACCCTGCAACACCAACATACCAAATTCAGAATAAAAACATATCTTGCCTTTAACAAAGATATGTTTAGAGGACCAAATTGTCATTTTGATCACATTTTGATTAATTTTACAACCGTCATTTGAAAAAATGAAATAATTTGAAGAGCAGTGGCTTTGAACAATCCGTCTTTCTTGCCTCTTTTATTTTGGATGTTGGATCTGTGGAACGTTGTAGGCACACCTTTGAGCATAGATATTTCATATACTACTCTGTATATTATTGCTATGCTTAAATTGGCAATAATTATTAGACAATATTTTACTTTAACATCAATCTAGGAAGTAATAAAATGTATCTAATACTTAATTCGTAAATGTTTTCTCCACTCTAGTCAAACATCTGTGTACAATGAAGCAGTGCCACACAAGACTGCACCCGTTTTGCTTGCCATATGTCCTGCAAAACTGTTGCTTTGTGTAAAACCTACAGTCAGAGGTAATGCAACGGGCACATTTAGCAAATTAAAGATAGAAAATATAACTTTTTTTTTTTTTTATCAGTAAATTATCGGGATTTACAGAATCTTTCTGTCGTGTTGTTGAATGCTGTACGTGAACTAAAGGGCAATGTTGTCTTATTAAGGCAGAATATAATTAATTGAAATGGAAATTATACAGGAAGCCAACATTGAAAAATCCTTTAGTCTAAATAATGACAAATAACACACACACACACACACACCTGTTGAGGGCTAAGTTTTCCCTCCATAGTAACGGTAAGCCAGAGATATAATTCGTGTCAGCCGTAGCTGCATTTGCAATGAATATATATTCAGATTGTTAAGGTATGTATAAGGGAAGCAGATGGGGAGAGATAGAAAAAAAATAGGAAAGAACAGAAATGGGGGAAATATATATACTTTCAGGTTTATTAGGCCTGTGTGCAATCGCAGGCTGCTTGCTCAGGGAAATCGATGCCCCTGGGCTACATCCCATCCCCATGGCTGCTCACAGGGAGATATTGGAAGAAAAGGAAAAACGTGTGTAAGCGGGGAGGGAGGGAGGGTGGGGGGTTGTGGTGTGGGGCGGAAAGCAGCGCTAATACTCAAGATGACTCTTACGTTTAATGGAAAATCTTGTACATGGGTGGTAATTAGTTTACTCATAAACAAATCCCGAGTGCGTTCTCCTCTACGCATGCGGACAAATCCATCAACCCACTCCATAATTAAGAGTCAGAATCAACATGTGTCACTAAGAGAAACGTGTTTTTTAATTTATATATCCCTTTATTGTACTGGAATGACACAAAACGTATTCACATAAATTCCAATGGCAGTCAGTCCCCTGCTTAAAGACGGCATTATAAATCAGGGTTGGTTGATTTATATTTTTATCTGGTCTTATCTCCTTCCCCTTTCCTTCAGAGACCCCTACTCCTTCTGACCACCTGTTCCCTTCAACGGATTTAAATGTACCCAGCCATATGCTTAGCTGCAGCTTTCAAACAACATATAGCTCATGAATAACATGCATGCATGTCTAATTGTAGACATCAGTCATGGTTAAATGATCAAATAGGAAAACTAGAAGGTTTTCTGCATAGACCGCTTTTTAGTTTTCCGAACAGAAATTGATGGCATGTGCTAAACATCGACCAGGGAGTTTCCACAGCTTGAATCATTTACTAAATATGCAATATGCAGCTTTAATGAAAAGCATTAAGTCAGGTGTCGAGACTTGATGAGACAGGAAAAGGGAAAACATTATTTTTTTTTGCCATACTGAAGTATGAATCAACAAGGAACTCTGTTTTGCTAGGTTACATTTGGGATATCTGGAATCTTGCACACAGGATAATAAAATAGAATTAACGTTAAAATGATGTACAGGTAAGTATCTGTTAAAACAAAAAATGGAATTAAGGAATTCAATTAACACATTTTGTATCCGGATTGTTAAACATATTTACATTGATTGATACCGGTACCAGTCTTTGTGCAAAAGTGCAGGTTTTATGTGCAGTCTGGGTTATTGTAAATCGGACTGATAGATTATTCGTTATCCTGTTCACAAGGAGACAATTCAACGAACCACACTGAAAATGCAACTTTCTCGGAGAGTTCCTGTCACATAAAAACAAACATTTTGATTATTCCGAACAACAGGTGAAAACACAAGACTGTGAGGAAGCCTAGCACACCGCACAGATATATGAGAGGATATCGGAGGGCACAAACATAGCTTGAAGTGCTCGAGTGGGAGTGCAGAGTAAACCAAATCCTCACGCCTTTTATGAGGAAGTTAAGATCGCTTTGATGGCTCTCTGCTGAGTGATGTCAAGATGAACTTTATTCCACCGAAAAAGCTGGCAGTAGTCACCGTGACCCGCTTCGTCCCCGAATGAATTTGGACAGAAAATAGGTCTTGTAGAAAGACAAAAAAACCCTCTGCCTTGAGGCGAATGCCCTTCTTTGTAAACAATTCATATAAAGGCTAATATTACCTCGTCCTTGCGGTTATTGCTTTCTGGCGTCACGAATGGTATTGCTTTAGTGACCTACATTTGTTTCTGTATAGATAAAATCCTCTGGGAATTTTCTAGAACTTTCTCATTCACAGTGTGTATAGCAAACGTTTTGCATGCTTGGTTTCATGAACTTTTATAGAGATTGTGCCAATGTATTATATGTCTAATTGACCAAACTTAAGAGGCATTTATAGTCCACTGAAATGCTAATGCAACCATTGTTCGTTTTCTTTGCAGCATTTTAAAAGTGATTTATGCTTATACAGTGTGCGATATTTTCTCTAAATGTTTCCTCCCATAGACAGAGAAAGGAGATTTGTCTGCCAAGCTGATTTGTTCTTTGTGTAGAGACAATCATGAATGTAAGGCACTGTAAAAGCAAAATATGAATCGCTTGCCATTGCAACTAGAGAGAAGGAAAAAGGCTCCTGACAGCATCAGCACATTCTTGCGCCGCGCTGCTATCTCATATCATGCACTCATCTGATGATTCTGATATTGTGGATTTCTTTATGAAATAAACATGGTGTGGAGAGGAGAGACGGAGCGAGCCAAGACTCCAGGAGCGGGCACAGATTTGATCACACGCTCAGGGAAAACCAAAAAAAGGCAAAACCAGATTGGAGGGCCAAGACGAAATAATTGGACTTGTGTTGGTAACCTGAGTGGACACAGAGCCATTTATCTCCCTGTCTCAGGCCTGGAAAGGTCACAGTAAAAAAAACTATTTGTGAAGCCATGCAAACCATTACTGATGTAAGGAACTATCGTCTGGACTTGCTCTTGCTTTCTCTTTACTTTAAAGAGTTTTGTTATCTATTCTTTTATCTGGGTTGTTTCCCATTATGCTGAGCTTACTGTTGTAACATTTTTAAAGATAACTTTATCAGTTCAAAACAGAAGCAACATTGCTTTGACCACATTACATATTTACCACGCATCAACTTAGTTTAACGTATAAGCTAAATGCTAACATGTGCAGCTCTGGCTAACAGAAATGGGGTGGCCCTAACTCGGAATTCCTATTTTCAGAACAAATTACATTACAAAAAATGATTCAGGACAGTGGCCCTTTTTAGAAAGATGGAAAACCTATTTGTTTTTGGCTCATAAGTAACAAATCATACTTTTGAACCACCAAAGTTATTTGACCTATGGGGAACATGAATGTATGCCAACAACACTCTTATAGAATAAGCAGATAGAAGACTTGCTTTCCATACCATATGGTTGTGAAGTAGATGTATTGGTGCCTGTAAATATGGTCAAGTTTACAAAAAAACTATAGAGCGAAAAATAGTTTTGAAGTTGTTGGGTATATAATGAACCTAAATAACTTGACACATAGTTTGAATCCCCAAAAAGCAAGGGTATAAAATCAAGAGACGCCACAAGAAAACAAATCAGAAAAACCACAGACATCCTTGAAGATGTTGTTTTGATGTGGCTCTTCATTTCTGTACCGGTTATTCCGGAGACCTTGGTGAAATGTTGATTTGAGTTTTTGAGGACCAGAAAGCCTCGGAGAAAAACAAAAACATGTTCTTCAAAGAGCCGTCTGCTAGATAACGTGATCTACACTCTATGTCCTGTTGAACACGATTACTCAAAACTCCCAAGTTGCAAGACATCACAGTAGGGCGAGAGTTTGGAGGGAAGATAGACACAAGGCAAGAGAGATGAGAGGCAGAAAGGGGGAGTCGGTGGAAACTGCATGCCAAGCTTTGTAAAGCACCAGGGATGAAACATCGCTTTCCTCATAAGATGATTATGTTGTTAAATGAGATATGGCAATACTCTTGTAAGCGCTTAATCCAAGGATCTCCAGCTGCCATGCAAATGTAGCAGATGTCAGCAGGATGACACAAAGCCGAGGACTGAGCAACCAAAATTCTCCTCATCCCCTCCCCCCCCCCCCCCCCTCCCCGCCGCAACTGTATTATTTAACAAGGAGGCTTGGCTCATTGTACTATCTCTTTTCACATATTCATGCAGGGGCAAAGCACACATCTGGTCAAAACTACCACACCAAAGATTTAGATGTCTTTTAAGAAGAAAAAAAAAAATCTCTAAGAAGTAGCCAAGCTTTAAGGCTTTTCTAAAGTTGCCTAAACTTGGTAATGCTTGGATGTTTCTGACCAACTTCTAAGAAGCTCTTTCTTTCTGAAGTTTTTCTCTAAGCTTCGCGGTGCTTTCATGCAGCTCTTCGGGCATTCCCAGGTGGGTTTTTAGGGGTGGGTGGACCGAATCGGAGTGGATTTCCTTGGGGGACATTAAAATAAAATGTTTGACTCCTCCCAGAGGGATTCGCGTTGATGACATCATGACTATGGAAGTGCGAGCGAGCGCCATTCCAGGACCATTAAATCAGATAGCATGATCATTTAGCCTAATTTGCCATCAGTCCCACTAATTGCATCTGACTGTAGACTCCAGAGAGGATTGTAATTCCCTTGAACTGGTTAAAGTGACTGTGATGGGCTATGCTTGAACTTGTTTAATGGCAGGTGATTTGTCCTTTGTTTCAACATCAGGTTTTCTTTTATCATACGTAAAGATGTAATGCATAGATGTTGTCTCTAGGGCGTATTGAAGTTATGTGTATCCTCTTACATTATTTATCTCCTGAAAGAATATAATCTAAGCTCCCGAACAAGATCAGTTCACTCCAAATCCAAAACAAACGTAGGATCTGAACATGTGTATGACCATACTGTACATTGAGATCAAGCTTGTCAAATCACAGTCGTCAAAAACATTTACTTCAGCCTACCTAGAGGTGCTTTTTTGGTGCGAGTATGATTTCTCTAACTGCCCCTTTCTCTTTTCCTTCCGCTTTTCTTTTATCATTTCTTTTTTTCCAACTCCCTTCTGTGGCTTACAGAGCTTTGTGCTCGTGTTTGAGTTCTCACTGGCTGACAGGTTGTCACAGATAATAAGTTTTAATTCCCCGTGTGGGACCAAAACTCACTTGCCTTGTAATTTCCTCATAATTTTATTCCCTTTTGAAGCCCTTGAATGTAGATTGGTGAGATGTCGGTTATGAGTGTGGTAAGCCGAGATAGTAATGTATTCCGCCGCACTAAGACTGGAGTCTTTGTCAAATTAAAGAGAATAAATTGTTCTACATAGTTCTTTCGTGTTCTAATTTGATTCCAACATAATCATGTCACAGGTGCATGATCAATGATAGTCTTTATTTGTTTAGTCTTTCCTGTGGTGCAGGTTTTAATATTTTTTTTCATCAACACTTGCTAAAACTTGGTTGATTTGAGAGAGAGAAAAACAAATGAGTCTATCGGGCCTCATTTACCTTGGCATGACGCCATCTGTACAGTGAAACAGTGGTACTGACTCTTGTGAGTCACATGCGCTCACTCCAACCCCTGATCCCCATTTGTCCCAGCGGTGATGTGTCTAAACGCACCGCAGCAGTTCTGACGGACACTTTGCCTTGAGCTCCTGTTCACCCCTTCTACCCCTCAATGCCACTTTCTCCACAATCCAGAATAATGAGCCTTTCAGAAATTCAACTCAGGGATCCCGGCCCAGTGGTGTGCTCGGAAGCCCAGATTCCTTGCCTTCCCCCCCCCCCCCCCTTCGCTAAAGCCTCCGCTAGCCTCGCGACTTCCAGGCCCCCAAAAAATCACGGCTCTGTCGGCCAAGTGTGGCCGCTGTTTCAGCAGGATAAGTTGGCCGGGGGAATATTCACTAAGTCCCCCTGAATGTAAACGAAGAACCCCTTGCTGTCACCCTGGAAGCCTGGCCTGTCTGCTGTCTTGGATGGCTGGTTAGGCATTCTCTACCTCATAAAGGATGCAGCTGTGCCGTGTGAAAAAAAACTAAAGAATGTATGCCCAGGCCTTTCCCATTCCAGCACAGAACTGTCACACTAAGGTTCATATTAACCCTGCGGTTGGAAAATGTGCCTTTTTTAACCGCCAGCTACCGTTCCAAAGCAGCACAGGAAGAAGAATTTATGACATCTTCCAGCTATACCAGGAATATTCTATTGAGGACACCTTTGTGAGATTATCTCGCTGAGGACCAATGTGCATGTATTCAGAATTAGAGCCATTTTCTTTGGGCTCTTTTCTCATGTGTCATGGGCCGTGATTCCCTATGGATCCCGTGTGATGGATGCTCTTAATGAAGGGTGTTAATTTAAAGTCACCTGCAGGCTATAGCCGTTCTATCCATGAGGCTGCATCATCACCTATCCAATGTTCTCTGCACTGACAGAGGAAGGCCCAGGGAGAAGTGAGGAGATGGAATTGGATTTGAAGCTCTGAGGCAGGTAATAAAAAGCAACACTCCCACACACCAAGGAATGTGATTTCCCCAAGTACCCCTGGCAGACATGTTAAATTTCTTACCGTAATGTATAGGCGACCAAGCTATTCATAACACGGAAGGCCCTGGCGAGTACATGAGCTGAAGCTTGTTTTCTCATTAAAAGAGCCTTTCCCGGTCAAAAACACACCCAGTGAACCTATTCAAGCTATAGCTAATGTACTTTCATTAAATACAGTACCCACCTCAAATCCTTATTGGTTTCCATGGTAATGGCTCACTACAATGAGCCGCCATTTCATTTGATAAGTGACTCGGAAACTTGTGATGCAGCGGCATGACGAAAGGATAAGGCAGAAGGGTCCTATAAAATCCAAAGCCATCGTTTTATCCACACATTTCATATAATTCCCCCCCGTCAGAACATGTGTGCATGGCAAATGGAAATAGTTAAGTGCAACATGGCTCTCGAGGGTAGATTCATTTAATGCACAGTAGGGATACTTTCACAATTTGGAATTGACACAACATAAAAATGGTGATAATGTTAACATGCTAGCATCAAACAGGCATTATAGAGTTCGACACAGCAGACACAATGATTAGTTTCACTGATAAATAGGTCTGAGAGGAATAAAAATGCAGGGAATTTGCATGTGTCTGTTAAAAAAACACATTTCATCTTTTTGAAATCACAACACATACTCCTGATGATATTAAGAATGAAAGAAAATGGGTGAAATACACCGATACTTGAAGAAACATGTGGAGAATTGTAAAGAGGAAGGCTAGTGATCAGAGAAAGCCTATTCTTTAGAGATGAAACCCTTCCACAGCTGCTCAAAAGTATTAAGGTGTTTCTGGACTTCTTTCTGCTTTTCAGTTTTTTCTGTTCATCCTCATTTACATCATCTTTGACTTCTTCTCTGTGTGTCTTTTAAAGAACAGGAGGTCCATGGACATAATGAGCTAAAATCAATCTGCTCTAACTGAAAATGACATGCCCATCAATAAGTCTTCAACATGCGTTCTTGATACATACCAGCCTGGCTCCACAGCTGTGGTTCAATGAATACAACACAAAGTAAAATGTGATAAATGTTGTGCTCCCTACACAATAGAGAAGTGACATGGGACTCACAAAGCCTCTGGATGCCATGTCGAACATGGCCAGCAGCAGGTGTCAGTCCTTCCTAATCCTGACCTTGCGAAAAGGCAGCATATTTCCCTTTCCCCCTCAGTAGTTCCAGAGTGCTGTCCGAAGAGGGTTGGGTAGACGGCTGTCCACAAACAAAGAGTCCTCAGTAGCTTTCTGTGCAGGCCAGCAGAGCAGCAGGGACGGCCGTAGGCTGGGACTTAGCCTCATGATGCCTAGCTGACATTGATCCGCCTCCATTACATTGCTACACAGCCTAAATAAAGCGATGGAAACACGGGGAAAGGAGGTGGACAAAACAGGGGCGTTTTGCCTTGTCATCTCAATGATTTTTGACTTGCTCTGAAGGCAAAAAGCCATCGACTTCCTCTGCCAGGAATCATTTTCCCACCAGCATTTGTATACAAAACCACTGTAATACATTTCCGACACAGTAATGAATTGTTTTGTTCCACTTTTTTCGGTGAAAGTGCAGTAACTACAGAGCAGTCACTCTCTGGGCTAATCCTCCATTAGGCATTTGGTGAAGAAACATCATTAGTTTATTTTAATGTGCCATGATGGAGGCTGAGTGACACTAATGGGGGGTTGCGTAAAAAATGGTGTCAATCTGGGCAACTGTGACGGTTCAATGAACAGCACATTAGTGCTAAAAGTATTTCAGGTCTCCAAGTATGACTATATGAGAGGGGGGAAGGGAAGGGTCCACAGAGGCGAGCCGAAAAGGCGTTTCAATATTCATAATAGGGGAAAACTGAGAGCACACATTGTGAAACAGGCAGGTGGAGTACAGGCAGGGGATGTCTCAATCCTTTCCTCGAGCCTTAACGCTAAAGATGCATTAGCAGGAGTGCTGAATGGATTCTCTTCTTCCGAAAATCCGCAGTCAGCAAGGGGGATTTGAATCGGAAAACGTGACCATCCCTCACTCGATCAAAGAAAGTACTTATGGCACGCCAACACAGCGGAAAAATACTGTTGTAGTGCGCAGACAGCTGATGTTGCAGAGGAGATTAATGAGTAATTGACAGAGTGATTATTAACTTTCTGGTCCTTAAAGCAATAGGATGTGATTAAGTGAGAAATAAGAATGGACAAAACTAATGGAGATCTCCTGCTGGTGGATGTGGCTTCTTGTAAGAACATGATTTGCCTCTATAATGTAAAACTAAAAGTCCCCTGAGTAAATTTGTCTAGTCACCTTCCACTACCGTCGGCAACACCTGCTTTTATGAGGTAAGGACCAAAGATGGGGTGAGGAAATACCGGACGGACTTCACTGTCATCACTTTCAAAACATGTAATAACTGGGAGGTGACAGGGGTCAGGATAGACAGCGAGTTATTTTATCACTTGACATTATTGCAAAATAAGTGGTCTTCACGGCTTCCCTGTGATAAGTCACGCATCAAGGGTCGGGCTTCCCCAGGGTTATAGCTTTGGAAAAATACAGCGCTGACAGGTGAGAATCTTCAAGTGCTTATATAATCATCAGCTAAAGGCACCATTGACAAGAAGCTACACATTTTACGTTTTATCAAAAATGTAATGGTCTGAATACGAGCCTAATATATTTATTTAGAATAAAACATTTAGAATAATTCCTTGAATACTCAATATCTCTATTTTTATTTCTGGCAAAAGATGAATTCACAAACCGTAATTTTCCAAGTGTGTATCAAAATGCTACCACGAATTGGCATACTGTCTTAATAACCCACTAGCGAGATGTTTCCCTTCAGAATTGGTAGCGACAAACACAGAGCTCAATGAAAAATGAATACTAAACTGATGGCCATTGATGTATTTGGATGTTGTGAGAATAAATCCATATAATGAAATGAAACATTACATGATATAATTCACTGTTTCCTGACGGACCAGATTTGGAACTAACGGTCATACCGAATGTTATTGTTTTTAGCCTCAGGTAGCATGTAGCTTATATGGTATCGTATATATGAGTAGAGGGAGAATGACACGTCGAGTTACATACTAAACACACCGCTTCTACCGCTCAGTCATTGACGCTGCGATAATACTATCACGTGTTTAATAACTAATAAACTTCAGAAGAATGACATAATAAGATATCATAAATAGAGACGTCACGAGAAGGCTAAGCAGAACGTGCCATGGACCCGCCTCGGTCGACGTCAACCAGTAGAAGAAGACAGGTGACGAAGTCAGATGTGCAAAAGACCCGGCCCGTTGCTACTAACCAATAAGAGAAGGCGAGACCGGGAAAGACCTTAGAGTAGAAAACAACTTGCAAAGTTTGAGATCAGCCCTTCTTCCTACGACACTGTAGACAGCTACCCACTCGAAAGTAGACTGTAGACCAGTTAAATTTAGATGAGAAGTCCCTTGGATTCTTTTAGCCTATTCCTACAATACAGTTTAGAACCCTACAATGTCCAAATGGTGTCCTCAGCTTTTGCCGCATTCCTTTTCTTTTTTAGTTTTTAGAAAGTGAATTCTAAGACATAACCTTCAAATATTTTAGAATGTACATTTTAATCAAAGTGTGGGTCAGATGTATAGCAGTTTACAAAGTGGTTCAAGTTTCAATCAAGGAGAAATGCAGATATTGAATAAGAAAAATGTGCTCCGAAAGGTTGAAAGATGCACGTATAATTTAATAAAAGTGACAAGACGTACAAATCGAATGCAGAGACAGAATTAATAATTCAGACCCAGGATCCTTCCTGCGACAGAGCGGGAGAAAACAGAGGAATAAGAAATTTGATCCCTGGTGTCTGCTCAGTTCCCTTTTCTTTTTCCTTGCTTCCATCCCTTACAGGTTTCATGAAATCTGGGACACGGAGATAGGCTATATATGTTTAGAATTCCTGCATGTGTACTTTTACAAAATCTCTTTTCTCCCAGATAAAATAGGGGGAGATGAAACTTGAAATTCATCGTCTCTCTTCAGACAGAAACAATGCTCAACAGGGCCATTATCGGTTGGAATTGTTCCACGAAAAATAAATGGGGTTTATGACAAGTGGATATTGCTCTTCACATGTCCAGAATGTATTCAACAAAACAAAAAATGCTGTTTGGATTTGCATTACTTTGATGATCCCACAGAAGTAATGCCTGTCAGAGCGGCCACAGGGGTTAATAACCCAATCTCGTACAATAGGCGTTTCCTAAGTGATTGAGCGGAGGTGGAGTGACCTTAGCTATCTCCTAGTGGAATAGAACTGAGTTGACTTGTTTATTGTTTTTCTCCTCCTTCCTCCATGCCCTCTATCTATGTTTGTTTTGATTTGCTTGGCCTCTAGTGTGCTTTACGGAGATGCCCTTTCGATGCGTCGCCCTGGGTGTCGGTGCTTGTCCGAGATTTTTGTGGCGCCCTCGTCTGGGAACTGAAAACCCCGTGGCTGTGATTGTCCTCTACCTTCTGATTCCAGAGGATTATTTCCCCTCCTCTTACCCTTCCTTCTCGCTCATTAACACACCACTGTACCATATATTGTTTGCGTGCCAAATCTCGCACTTACACATCGTATCCATAAACCCTCAGGGCACGCTGTTGGGAATTCCTACGTTCACAGTCATGTACATGAACACACGCACGCACGACTGTTTTACCGCCAAGCAGGATTTGTAGTATTTTCCCTCATGAATCTTGTGGCATTCGCCCGATAAGCTTCCTCCTGCCAGTTTCCTCGCTGCCTGGCACTAAAATGTGTGTAAAGCCTCCGAGACCCCCTCTATCATTATTCATGAACATCATTATTTTGCAACTGTCTGCCTACTTTCAATGAATATTTTCCCGGCGCCAAACTGTAGGCGGCATTTAGTATCAGCATGTAACACTCAGATTCTTTTTGGTTTTCACTCCAAAAAAATTAAGTACATGTGAACCATCCTAAAACATGTTGCTGACAAGACTTGGCTAAAACATTAAATCAAACCCCCTCCTCCTCCGGCCCTCTAATTGGTTTAATGTACAGTGAAATAGGGTTGGCTGTTTTCTTTTAAACTTAAACTGTGGACAGATCCTGCCTCTCTCGCCGAATGGCTGTCAGGTTCGGTTAGAGGCTTAGGTAGATTGAACAAAAAAGGATCCTTTAAGCTGAAAATCCAATCTGAAGGTGGCTTGTAGAAAAGTATACTTTAATAACTAAACGATGCATAAACTCCTTGCATGGTATACGTCAATGGCAAGAGGTAAAAGCAAGGACAATGCACCATATAACATTCAATTTACACTGAAAGCATTTATTAATGTTGAAATCAACACCACAGTGGGACTGCAAATACTGCTTCTAGTGGAAAAGCACAGGAAAAAACTGTGGGTAAAATACAATTGACCTTGCACCCGTTGGATTATGGAGTCCAACTAATGAAGCAAGGGCTGCTTCAATGAGGGCCACAGACAGCATGTCAACATGAGGCACCTTAGTCCCTATTATGCAGCGATGTTGTACACAACATGCCAAGGCTATTCACATTATTACTGCAAGGTTATACGAAAAGGGAAGAAAGCACAGAGCTAACATATTTAAATGTTTTAAGCGTTGTTTTTAGACCACATTCATTTTAATGGTCCGGTGGTCTCGCTTGTTTCCTCAAATTTTAACAAGAATTTGGATGACGGTATTTTTTTTACAGCAACTGAATCATCTCAACAAACACTGGATGGATTGGCTGCTTTGGATTTATTTTTAGACTTTAATGCCCCCCTCAGGAAAGCGACCTATTAAGCTTTTTTCACTTTTCCTTTCCCTGTAGTTTGTGTGTATGGTTAATGGTCTGCAAAGGCTAAAAAACCCAAATGTCCCTCCAGAGTGAGTTTCTCACCCAAATTCTCCCCAACTCTGCCTTTTAACTCTTTGATTGTAGTCCATTGGTTTTTTTTCTGCGACACAGTGACATCACTACATAACACTCAAATCAAAACAAATCTCTGAGTGGTTGAAAAGAGGTGTTGTAACTCAGGCAATATGAGAAACATAAAGAACTTTTTGAACATTGAAGCAGGGAGACATGTCACAGGAGAGGCACCAAATACAAATATGAAACTTGAACATTTGCACAATAGGGCCCCTTTAATAATGCTTTTTTCATCTAGTGCCATCATCGGGTCCAAATGTTTCTATTTATCCACACATGATCATATATTTTGTGTATATTAGGGTTTTTTATTGGTAATAATCTGGCGATAAGATGAGGATCATTATACATTTCATATATTGCTACTTTTCTGTGGGAGTTATCACAGTCCCTTTACCATAGCACAGACTTTTGTGTAAACCTAAAAAAATGGCATATATAAGTAGATTATTAATAGAGTAAGCATGTAGGTATTTCAAACCTATAGTTTTTAGACCCATCAAGTGTTTTCAGATGTTGCCTTGGTCTCTCTGGAACCTCAAAGGCTTTGTGCAACATTTTTTTCCCAGCAGTTCTCTATAGGACCCACCAACAGACTTTGATGTGTAAATTCAGTGGAGTTTCCCTTTAAGGACTTGTCTGAGACATACTCTGTTGTGTTTTGTCCCTTCTATTTATATTCCTGCGTTCATGCATGCATTAGAGTTTGTGTGCCATGATAAGAAGAACACAAATTACTGTTAATTTGAAGTCACTGAGGGCTGGGGAGTTCATGCCCCCTTTGTTTTTCATCCAAGGATAATTTCATGTCCAGGGGGCAAGATTCAGACCGTACCACATCAGGGTATCACGTTAGCGTCCACTTAAGTCGCAGCACACATTACACCAAGTCCATTCTTTAGTCATCAGCAGAGGCAGACAGGAAGCCCTCTCCAAAGAGGTGCCTCGGGCTATACTCTCCATCTAGACAGACTCCGCACACAGCTGAGGGCCAAGATAATTCCTGCCCTGTCCCCTGTGATCGGGGGGGACAGAGAAACACTCTGGCCTACATAACCGTAATGAGCTGAGCACGTAGGTAGTGAGCTAACATGGCGAGACATGTGGCTAAGTTAATAGGAAAGCCATTGCCAACCATGGGATTTGGGAGTGGCATGTGATAGGGTATTGATGGGTCTTTTGCTAATCTCCTCTGAGAGCTCTGACAGTGAGTGAATGGGAAGAGATTTAGTGCCCCAGAGGCACATCCAAGGGCAATAATGAGGCTCCACATGGTCTCCTGATTACCTCATGATTTCCATGCCCGTCATGGTATGAACATGTACAGCGCTGTCATACAAATACAGGAAGTTAACGGCTAGTATGGATTAAATATACCAAATACAATTTATGTGTTGAGATATAATATAGATTTGGGATTTTCTTACGATAAAAAATTCCGTCTTGTTTTTTAATGTTATTTTTACTAAATGGAAACCATAGTGTATGTGCATGCTGATGTACCTTCTACAATAGGCAGTTATTTGGGGAAAAAAAGTAATTTAAACGGTCCACTAATACAAATAATGATGGATGTTCACTATTTCAGCAAACTTGAGGAATAATTAAAGTTGAATTTACTGGAAAAAAAGTTTTTTTCTGTTATCAGTTAATTTGCTGTATCTGTAAACCAGAGACATGTGTTCAGTGGTGCAGAACTGGAGAGAAATGTAAGACAATGTCATTAAAATGAAGAAAAACCCAAGTTCTCATTGAGTTTTGTATGTCCATCGTCTCTATTGAAATACAATCATTTCCATTGTACTGTAGTTGATAAATAGTTTATATAATGGCTATTATAGACCTTTATCTAAAGCAGAATAGCATGGGATGTGTCTGCTTGTAGTTGCAGACCCATACATAGAAGCAGTGAGTGGTGCCTGTGTTAATCTGAGGTAATGCATGGCCCATTAGCTGTTTTTGCGGCAGTCATGAAAATTCCTGTGCATAATTCATGACTGTATGCTTTCCGCGGCTGACATCCTGTAAAGAGAGAGCAGCTTGAAGTTTATTGCATATCAAATTTAAAGCAAGTTATTAAAACAGCCTTTCAAGATTGATTTGTCTTTTGAACTTCTGTGTGTTTTATGGTAGATGAACTGCATCTAGGTGAAGATTCTGATACAGAATATTTTTTATAAATGTTCAACCAGGATCCAATTAACAGCATCACACCTCTGTGAAGATGTTTCCTATTTTCGTCCCCCTAATTGTTCTGACTTACATTCTATTTATGATCGCTGTATGCCTCCTTCTATCTTCGTTTCTTGTTATTCAAGGTGTTGTACAGTTTTATGTAAATGGCACAGTGATAAAAAGACTGAATATTTCCCTCTGAAATGACAAAACTGCCATGATTCCACCCTTTTGTCTGTGGATTTGCTTTATTCTCATAGATGCTCTGCAATCCTCTAAAGGTGGCATAACGTCGCGCGTTAACCAAATCGAACCTGACAACTGTCTCATTCATTTGCAGCCAATGTTTGTTCCAGAAGTTAGAAACAACAGCCTCTTGCATTCTTGCATCTCCGGCAGGAAAACTGTAAATGCTTGTAAAAAATAAAGCACGACGTCACCCCGAGGCCTTTTTCTCCCTCCCTTTCTCCTTCCGATGTACACCACAGACAACAGCGTACATAAAGAACCCTTCTTATCTCATTTGAGCAGTTGCTTAAGGTATTTCTGCAAACTCCAAGGGGCTAGAATTATAAATCACTGTGAAACAAGATGGCAATCAGCGAGCATTGTTGCAAAGAAGACTAATGAAACCACCCACCCTGGTAAATGACCTGGAGATCTGGTGCGATACCGACTCCCCACAGTCACTGAGATGTGATACACTGGATCTCTTCTGCGCACAGTCCCCCCAAGATGCGCGTTAAGCCGGCCATGGCCCGATAAGGCCACAAAGACAAACCAAAGGGGCTCTTTGTCTACTTGTTCCATTACAGGAAGCGCATTTCCGATTTGGCCAGGTCCTGTTTAACCGCCATAGAAGACAGTGTCATTTATCTGAAAGAGCGATAGTATTGTGTATCAGTGTAGGCTGGTATTCCCCGTGGAAATTCACATTTAATTGTAAATACATACTCCCACCTTTTCTTTGGAATAAATTAGCATGTTTGCTATTGTTGTTTTGTACTTCCAAGGACCCTCAAAATGATCAAACGATGCGAGTTTGTTTGAAGAATGAAGTGTTCAGCATATTTTAGGTTAACAAGAGCTGAGATTCACTCTACAGCAGTTGGCTAGTGTCAACTCCCCAACCGTCCTCCCTTCATCACATGTCTATTTTTATCCTTTTTATTACTATGTTCCTTCCATCTCACCATACATGGATATGAACGCCATGTCTCCCAAACGACATCATTATTATCTATCTCTGACTGCCACGCTTAATCACCTCATTTATCTCTTATTGGGGCGCCGAGTCTGAAGGAAACCACCTATAAATGAGAAACAAACATTGAAGAGTTTTAAAGAAAGGGAAGATGCATTCTTGTCAACTATAGTCACACTTGTAGCATCCATAGGAATCTTCACCCACACACCATATGGCTCCATTTGCTGTGCATGCACAAATAACCCAGTCATTGGCTGTACTCCACTGTAGGATTCATGGGATAAAGTGTATTGCATGAACCTTTAAAGCCTAATAAGGGTTCTGTTCTTGGGTAACACGTAAAACACATTCCTCATATACTGTGTGAGTGTTGACCCTCTGAAATCTAACCACTTTGTTGAGTTCCTTTACTATAACGAAGCGAGGAATAGAAATAAGTGTGTTCTTTGGTGGTATATTTGTAGGAGACTTTTCAACCCCCTGGTGAGCGTCCTTTGGACAAACGGATTGGAGTTGATGTACTGTAGTGCGGACCATAAAAGTCAAATGTTGGCTAATCATCTGATAGAGAAGATACAAAATATTCTAAATAAATAAAGACTGCCAAAATATTGATTTCTATAAAGTGTTTTCTCAAGGCCATACACTTTCCCAGAAAAAATGTTTCCTCTGGGCCTTGCTCTTTTGTACCTTCATCAATTAAATGTGCTCTGAAAAAACGAAAACAGTCTTAATAAAAAAGAAACCAAAAGTATACATTTCACTGACTTTAAAGGTTAACCAGGCTCTCTCCAAAGGTACTGAAAATAAGTCGCCTGACAACGCTTCTAATGCTCACAAATTCAATTTAAATTCTCAAACTAATGGTCGAACCAAGCGAGCTGTGACCTATGCTAAGCTAAGGCTAATACTAAAAATGTCCCGGTATGTTAGAGATTTGTTTTTTTGAGCTTTGAAATATGAAGTTTAAAATAATATGCATTGATTTTACATAATGTAGTGTGGCTAAAGTGTACAGTTTCGTTTTGACTTTTGTTCTTCTGATATATGGTATCAACACACATTCATATAGAAACCATTGTGTTCCCTTTCTGTGTTTTTTATAACAGTAAATTCCCCTGTCTCATTGTGCTCCAGTGATTAATACAGTAGCTAAACTAAATGCCCTTCTAATAACTCTGTCTGCCTACGTAGCATCCCGCTTGGTCTCTGCTCAGCTTTCGGTCTGAGCTCCCACCTTTAAAGTCCAAGAGACGATTAACAGGATCACACTTCTAGCAAATGCCTTTTGTGGTTTCCTGTGTGTGCTTGTGGCAGTGTGTGTGTGCGTTTGTGTACTCGGAATGGATTAAGATAGAGCCTGAGTTATGGCAACTGCTTTAAGAGGGAAATGGAGAGGGTGGAATAGAGAAAGAGAGACAGTGATGGAGGGAGCCAAAGAGATAGTGTGAGCGAGAGACCCGGCGCCTTGCACTCAGCACTTCCACTGACTTAGCACAACAGTGTGGATGTCACTGACTCTTAAATCACTCCCAACCTTCTCCGAGCTCCATTTACATTTCAGGGAAATCCTCTTGCCTTGAGCCAGAGAGGTTGTTTTACTTAACTGTCTCGGGATACAAATATCAATTACTTTAATGTAGCTGCTGCTGAAGTGTGCACAGCTGCTGCAGGAGCCGATGCAGCTGAAAACCAAAGCGTTGCTCCTCTGCAGCATTAGTAAACATATAGCACTTGTGTATGTTGTATAACACATAGCTGAATCATACTCAGATTTGTTAACATAAGTAGAAACAATCTTTGCCTGGATATAATGTTCCCTCACACGAAAAGTGAGGTACTCTGCAAGTGAGGAGTGCAACTAAATCTAAATAGAAGTAAAAATCCAAAAGCCACTCAAGATAATGTCTTAAATCATAATTATTTATCATTATTGTGTTGATTCATTCATTATGTTTAAAACTGACTTGACTTTTACCCTCTTTTGGATTTTTCCATTGACAATTATAACAAAATATAATTTATTTAAACAAGCTAAAACTAACTGGTTAAAAATAAGCCTGATAATAGAATAACAAATACAACAGTTTATATAGAATTTCAACCCAAAGTTAGACTTGACTGACTTTCATTCAAGTGGTAATGTCTATTCTATTTCTATGGGCTCAAATCTAAAATCAATTTGGTTTTTCTATTTCAGGTGTGCAAAAAATACAGGTCTGGGTTATTGAAATAATAATAGTCATCTGAAGTGTAAATGCTAAACAAACTGGTCATTTGAAACGACCAACAGAGCTGTAATGGGTTGCCAATGGAACACCTAGACCCAGACACTATCTGTGCTCTATGATTGATGGCCTGTGCACATTACAAATCACTCAAGAGTATTAGATTGCTCATTAGCATGTAATTGGGAGAGGATGGATCTTAGGTTAATTACAGATGAAGAGTTTAATAAGGGTGCCTCCTCGATGCCTCTATAGGGTGTGGGTAAGTGTTCTTCGGAGTAGACTGTAGACAACTTACAGTTTACTGAATACCACACAGTCAGCATGAAAGAATGCAGTCCATACCCAGAACACTTGCGATGACGAAGGTTTACATTTCTCTTGCAACTGCGTGTGAACTTTTGGTATCTCCCATCGTCCTTTGGATGATCGAGAGCTCTGCCTCTGTCTCCTTTCACACACTCACACGCGACACCCTCCCTTTGATACAACAAACATCCAAAGCACCCTTCAAAATAAGCGGGCCTAATTAAGCCTCCAATGCCCATCCCACTCTGCTGCTGATTGCAAACTCTGCAGTAAATAAATGTAAAACAGCTGCAAACTCTTGCTGCTTTGTGTGCTCAGGTAATATCTGAAATCTATCAGGGTGCTGAGGTTGCTGGCTGTTTCATTGCTTGGCATGTGGGCAGCATCATGACATTTGCAGGATGCTAATTTCTGCTATAATGCTGCTGTCATCCGTCTTGGTGCGGTATTCGTATCTGTATTAATTGTGAATTCCTGCTTGTCAACGCTACAGAACATTTCACAAGAAGAGTCTGCTACGTGTCATGAATTGTTGAATGTTTAGTTGGTAATTACTGCTCTACAGTGAATACTGAATATCAGGTGGATTTTTAGGAAATCTAAAAGGTAGTACATTTGAAGAGGGGTCAATGTTGCTCAAATCACTTTTTCTCTCCACAGCTAAGTGTTTGTGAAGAGTTGGATCCAATAAGCTCTATATATACTCTGATAGAAATACTTTCTATGTAAGTTGACTGATTGATCTGTATATCGGTTGTCCCAAAATGCCTTGGAAGAATTAAATATCACAATCTGTTCTTATAATATGTCCCTATGTTTATTTTGAACATGCGAAACAAACCCATGGGCCAACCCTATATTTCTTTCCTCTCAACTCAACTGAAACACAAGGCTTAATTCCCCAGTTGGTTTCGTACATAAATAACCACTCCCCACCTCTCATCTACCAGAGATGGATGGCTCCCATTAATGTGGTTAGTGCTGCTAAATTATTTATCATGGGAGATGAGTGAAATGTGTTGGGTTATGAATACAAGTAAAGGAAGCCCCAGATGGAACTAGTGAGATAATGGTAGCACATTATCATACTGTGGTAAGATACTTTTTTTTACTGCCGTAGAAAAGTCTGCTGTAGAAAGCAATAGCATATTATACCAGCAAACCCCTTGGAGAAGCAAACTGCCAAACTGGATCTTAACATGTCATAGGATTTTGTTTGGTTTGTTAGCTCCAGACATTAAGAAATTCATTTTAAAAAGTGCAGTGTTTTTTTCTCAAATAGCAATTTCAAAAATAAAAAAAGGTCTGGTAAACATTCTTAACAAAGTGCTAACGGCTTTGAAAACCATATTTTCACACCTTTGAAGCTCATTAATGCTTGGCAGTTTCTGTCTGCGCTAACACTTCCTGTAATCGGTGTCCTTCAGATGACATCACTCGGAGGACAAATTGAAAGATTGTTTAGAATTTAAAAATATGTTTAATGAAAAAGCTTTGTGTTTAGGTGAGGAGCCTCTTTGAAAACTAAAGTACAGCCAAGGTGCCCTGGTTGATTAATGCTATGGCTTCCTCAAAGGTTGTTTACGGTCAAATTAAACTTCACCTTAGTGTTCACAATATGTTTCATAATTTAATTTCATAATTTAAAATGGATTTATTTTTATTCTACAACCTATAATTAATGTTGTTGCTCAACAATAATTAAAACATTTTTAAAAAATGGTTAGAGTGAGTTAGGTGACTAGTGCAGTAAGACACTTTATTTATACTCTACAAAGCTGTAATATTGAGAAATAAACAACAACTATTCCAGCAGCTCTTTGAGGCTGTACATGTGCAGTGTGGTTTTAGGCTAAATGCTAATGTCAACGTGCTAAGATGCTCATAATGACAATGCTAACACACTGATGTTAAGCTGGTATGTTTACCATGTTGATATTGATATTTGACCTGCTGATAGAGGAAATTACGGAGACTTTCTTATAATTTCATTTGTTGGGACTTTATTTAATGTCTGTGAACCACATGTTGGTGCCAGACAAAAACTCTAGCTCTGGAAACCAGTGTTACTGTTCATTGTCATAGAAACTGATGCCAACATGTCATACCCTATTGTTTTGCTTTTTCAAAGTCCTCCATAGGCTCGACACATATTCAGGAGGGAGCACTGCACATTTTGTATTTAATACCAGACAGTAAAAGATTTTGACTGTTGCATTCTGGGTAAGAGACAGCTCTGTTGGCTCGGTTGTGGCTCTTTGGTTTGCCGATGCAGGATTTCATCACACAGATGGCGTGTGCTTGCAGAAGCCAGTCCCAGTGAATGTTGTTTTATGTTTCCTTTGATACGTATTAGCAGGTTCTTTGTTTTATGCATCACATCCGCACATGAAATAAGATCTCCATTTATTTCTGTTCCAAAGGAAGCATCTTTCAAGTGCTAAAATGCACAAATAAGCTCGACAATGGACACTGTTTAATGTTTTGAGTCATCCATGATCAAATAATAACCAGAGCACTGTCCCACAGTTTGGACGCAGATGTGAAGAATTTAACACACAATCTGAAAGGTACTATTTTCTAAACCCGGACCCCAATAAACCGTTTTTTGTGTTAGCTTTAGTTGTGTGACATTGACCACCTTGCTTGTCAATGATCAATGCTGCATGGTGTTGCACATTACATAGTTTTTTTGGCCATCGAAAACCAGTATAAATCTGCTAATGCAACAAAAAAGTGATCATTTTAATTAGCTAATGGGTCTTCCAAATATCCGTGCCAGATGCAGGAAGAGACAGAATCAAATCCACTTAATAGAAAGCTTTTGTTTTTACTCGTATAAACGAGAGCCTTAATTGACTGTACTATGGCCTCCCCCTTTTCAACTGAGTTGCATAACATGCTTATAATGCTAACTCATTAAAACCTTGGTCCTGAATCTTCCTTAATCCCTAATATTGAGCCAGTTGCTTAAGTGCTATTATTGTTGCTAATGTGTGATTTAAAATGTAGTAAGTATGAGTAGTAAAGTCCGGGAAAATGACTCAGCTTGGTCAGTTGCATAGCATTGTAAAGTTAGCTTAAATAAAAGCCCCATGAGCTTGCTAGCATACTCATTCTAGACCAAGAAGGGCTGTGGAAGCATTACTCCAATGTTTATGGAATTAATTAAAAGTGCATTTTGTTGTTAATTAAAGTGTTGTTTGTTATTTCTAACAAGGAGAAGTTTTTCCAAATAAAGGTAGCAATAGTTAAATTGTAGGACTAGAACATCTTCTAAACACATAGTCAAAAGATAAAGAAGTAAGATTATGTTTTAACTTACTCGGTTTTAATACTGCAGCATTTTAGGCAACATTTCTATAGGGAATGTAATTCTGAAGAACTTAATGAGTCTTTGATATCAGTGATCTGTCTCAAAGCTGGGTCAATTACCCAAGCTTGTAGGACAGCTGACAAGCAGCATTTTACATTGCCCACAACAGCGCCATGCTGGTTTTATCACACCACTTTCCCATGAGCATGCACTGACCCCACCTTCTAAAGCGCAGCTCGTCTTAATTGCCTGGAAAATTATCATCTGGTCTGGGAAAAGCAAGCTCAGACTTTGTCTTAATTTCTTCCGCCGCGGCTCTGTGATGACTCTGTCCAAGGCATAAAGTGCCAAGCCAGAGAAACTGTGTGGTAATTAGTGTACGCTGATCTGCAGTGTCCTTAGACTTGCTTGTGGCAACACATCCTCTGGTTACTTAGAATAATTGGCTAAATGATATTGCAGTACATCTATCCCCAAACAAACCAGATTTTTATTTTATGAGTTATTTCATTGATCTATTCCCCAAAACCTTGTGTATGCTTCTTTGAGTGAAATGAAGTAGGTACAAGAAAAGCTAGTGGTTATTATCTTAAAAATAGCCTGACAATTAAATTGAAACACTAGACAGAGTAATGTACCACTCATAGTGCTGGGCAGCCTTAGCAAACACTAATCTTTCATTGTTCCTTCTATAGTTAATAATGTCATTATTTGCTAAGAACCATTGATAGTATTATAGCCGTAGCAAATTCACAATGACTACATCAATAATATAATCACTCCTGTGACCAGATGTGAAATTAATCATAATATGAAGACATCAAATCCTTGGTCACGGATCCCACATGGTTGGTTTTTTTTTTATCAGAGGAAGAAAATCAGCTTCTGACGTGATGATTAACAGCAGAGCTTTTGTACATGACTGTATTGTGTATGGTACATCAACATTGGAATACATTTTAGACACTTTTTTTTTTAGCACTGATCTTGGCAATGTCAGAATTGTAGCTGTTTTACATTTACACAAATAATTACGGGAATAATTAAACCACAACTTTAAAAAAATACATTCTTGATGTAAAAAAATAAAATGGCTACTTCTATGGGAAGCGAAACTAGCCTATATGCTAACGTTTGCAGTGTGCTTCGGAATTAGTGGGTTTTTTTAAACTTAAAATCAATACCACACTCCAAAACTCTTATTTAACAGTACCCTTGTAATTCAGACCAATATTGACACTGGTTTAACATTTGCTGAAATAACTACCTTAACATTTAAGCCAATTGGACAGTTGCTGTTAGCTTGTGCTACCACTACAACACACGTTAAAGTGCTTTCATAAAAATCTTGCTGCCATTGTTCCTTGTGCCACAGCTAATCCAGAGACACGCTAGCTCATTCATCAGTGCCTTTACCGAGGAGAGTACAGTGTCATTGAATGATTGTTGCGCCTTCCAGGGGTGAGCGTTCATCCGGAACAAGGCTCGACTAATGAAGAGAGAGCTTAAACCCGTTCAGCACTTCTTTACCCACGTTCCTTCACACACATGGCCATCCAGCTTTCCACTGATCTGCAATTTGTTACTTTGATAGCTTTTGTGTCTGCGGCCCCTCTTGCAGAGATGTGTGGTTTATGGCAGAGCTTCTGGAATGTCCCATTACACATTTTGTTTGCTTTCTTATGTGGTCGCTTGGTGTGGTATGAAGGCATGACAGAGTGCAGGTCATGTTTGTTTGAGCTCTGCTGTATGGGGAAATAAACAATGCGTGGGGCTGAGGCAGGCCAACAGTACCATCACAAGAATTCCCTTTGGATTGGGATGCTGTTAGATTTTATCCTGGGGAACAAGACACGGAGGGAACACAGAGCCCGAGGACTGGACTGGAGTCTGAATTAATGTTATTTTATCTTCTACTGTAGGTTTATGTGATGCAGCTTTAAGTAAAGTGTATTTTTATTTGCTGAACGGAAATTCAGGGATTTTGTAAAACCTAGTCTTCAGAAATGTGCAGTAGCTACAGCTGAGCTTTGATCTTAGATATTTCAATGAAATTTGACTTCAGGTTACATATCTTTATCCCTTTCCCTTGAAATACTGCCTGTAGTCTTGATTTGGCAAGTTTCACCAAGTAAAGCCAAACATCTGACAGGGCCCTGCTACTTCTAGAGCAGTAATGTCTCCTAATCGTTATCATGCTTCTTTGTTCATTGTTTATGTTCCCTTGGTGCTACATTATCAAAGGGAACCTCACATTAAACCCGATTCTTCCTTTTGCCTTTTGTGAAGCCCAGCTCAATAAAGTCTGGAATTTCCCAACCGCCTACTGTCTGAGATCTCCCTCTCCCCCGTACACTCAATGACAATAACAATCCACCAGGGTAGTGATGTTGGGGGAGCGATTGCAGGTCTACTCAATAGGTCTGCCAGCAAATTGCTTTTTAATGTTTCGCACAATGGCCCAAAACAAAGCGGATTGTTGTCCAAAAGCCATGTGAGGCCATTTAAGTGAGTGTGATACATGAGTCACAAAGGACTCCAGGTGTCAACGACACTGTGGGAAGATATAGGAGACAGCGCCGGTGATAGGGGAAGGTGAGCATTAATTAAGTGTATGGGTTTGACTGTGGGATAAATGCTGAGGGAGCAGCCGCACTGATACAAATGTTCTCAAACTGAAGCTTTGCTGAGAGCCATGCACATTAGCTTTAGTCAAATTAGACCCAAGTCAGTCTCTTTTTAAATGTGTGTGTTTTGCTGTTTGTATGGACATTCAAGGTTCCCAAAGGATAAATCATACCGACTGGTGATCCCCTGATTTCCCCCTAAGTGCCATTGTGGAGCTTGCCATGAAATTGGGTACAGATATTCATGGTTCCCAGAGTCCTATTAAGTTTGGTAATTCTCCTAGCTTTCCTGCGCGCCACCAGCAGGTTAACAAACATTCTTGGTCCCCAGTGGATGAATCCTTATGACTTTAGTAAGCCCCTGACTTTTTTTTAAAGCATCCCCATGTGGAACATTTGTGTTTTCGAGGGAAATGTGTCGATAATAACTGAGTGGACTGGTATAACATTTGGTACAGATGTTACTCTTGAGGATCAATTTCCATCACATTGGTTATCTCCTGACGTTTACTCTAGCACCAAAATAATTGTCCAATTCTGGTTTCTATCTCCATATCTGCAAACATTTACATTTCTATCAGCTTCATTTTGTTTTTACTGCATTGTAGAATGCCGATGTTAGCATTTAGCTTAAAGCCCCACTGTACCTAACACATCCCTCACAATCCAAAACCATGTTTGTACTCTTGTTTAAAGCACATTCGGATACTTTTCATTAGTATTTTACACATTGCTAATAGCAAACAAAGCAGGCCTTTGGGTTGGCTAACAACTCTTCAAGACATTTCACGTCTAGATATTCCACAATATGTTGTCATATTTTTTGTCTGTTTCCGCTGAGGGGTTCGACTGCAGTCATGGACCCCTGTTGTATGCGTCAACCAATCGCCTAAAGCTCCCAGCGCCGCATCTGTACAACGGGGAGGCAGAGCGCTGTAGGACGCATCTAAACTGAAGACCTCGCCTGAATAATATTAATTAAACCTCCCTAACTAATTGTGTGTTACTTTTTGCTGTCAACCAATTATGTTTTACACTCTTGGGGAGAGGCAAGATCCCCTGCTCACTGTGAAATTCCAGCTGTCATTGAATTTCAATAAGCATGTATTTAATTAACATACGAGGCCACTGGAGCATATCAATATTTATTCGTCTTAAAGACAAGACAGCGAGGCGCGTTTGTTCTGCCCACAGTCGGCTGAAGACGCCTGGTGAGTTGACACAACGTGCAGGAGAAGATATTTGATTGAAGACTCATAATAATGTTTACCTTGCAGATGCAGCTGTGAACAGCGTGCTTAATGTATTGGCTTATTCAAAAAGCATCTGACACTGTGACATTATAAGCAAACAGTTTTCTAAGTGGAAGGCCCCATGATGCCACGTATAGGAAACGACTCAAATTGCTTTGCCGGTTATGAATTTGGAAAGCGCAGATATTGCTGTGAGTTTTTGCTTTTCCTACACCATTCGTTTGTCTTGCACGTTTGTCCCGTGTCTTTTATCAAGCGCTGGTTCTGACAGCACAACAGAAATCATCCATCATCTAGATTTACCCCCACAACCCTAATACCAAGCAGACAGTCCAATGCCATAACACCACAGGCGACAAATGCATTTTAGACGAAGGGGGTAGTGTGAGTGTGGGTGCAGGCACACATCTTCCCGTACGAGTGTGCTTGCGGTGGCAAGAAGCATGGGGATGGGGGGTGTAATAGTGACAGAGTGAGCTAAACTCAAACTCTAGCTGCCATGCCATAGGCAACTGGCCGAATATTTTCCCTCCTTCTCGCTGGGTCAGCAGAAAAAGTGCACAAAACAGCATCAATTGATTCTTCCATGATATCAGGAAGAGGGGAAGGCTTGTATCTCTGTACCCCCCCCCCCCCGCCTTTCATTCCAGCCTCTACCTGCTTCCTGCTAACGCTGTCACACATAATGAGGCCCGAGTTTCAGATGGAGCGAACCGAGAAGCCGAGACAGCCACCGCGGCACAAACAACAGTCGCCGGGGCCCAGCGGACCACAGTGGGAACGGTACATATTTTAGCATAATGCTCCGCTGCCTCCCCCTCGCCGTCCCCCGTGCTTCACCCAGCAAAAGAGCTGTGTATTATTCAATGATGTGTCTACCGATCCTGTGGTCCCGTAAGGCCTGCAAGGTCACAGATTCAAATGCTGTCACATGTGTCCCGACTAATGATTCCCCACAGTCAGAGGCTTTTGAAACTGTTGGGGAGTTGTTTTCCAGTTGAGGGTACAGCACGTCTGGTGGAATCAAGAAGATCATGGAGTTTTTTTTCTTGTATGGAGATTCTGAACGTGCTCTGTTGCTATACTTCTCAATGTCCCACCTCCATATCAGCATTGTGAAGTGTCTCATAAGTCTGAGATGTTTGGCTCCCTGTGAGGGACCTTATTAATCAGTGAGGAAAAAAGTAAATTCCTCAAATATTTAAACTTTCTTTGGTTGGATGTAACAATCCATAAATCTGTACCAATGATCTGTTCAGTTTTGTCGGTGCAAGCGAGAACAGGGATGCCTATCATCTTAAAACACGCCTTTATTTTGAAATTTCCATGGCACTTCTGTGTCACTATTTGGTTTAACAAAGCACACCTCCTTCCTAAACATTGAAACACTGCTAGTGCTGTTAGCTTGCAGTGCTCTCTTAAGTTTGGTGAGCTTTAAGGTGAACCAGCTATTCTCATTTAAGCTATCATTTCCTAGATGTATAGATCTAGATCTTGTAGAAGCAGTAATAAAATGTTCAGATTATATTTACTTGTGAGTGAATCTCAATGATAAATTCATCGAGTTGAATGGAAATGTGCCACATTTCGAGGACTCTGAATTAAATAGAATCTAAATCGTGGTGTGGCAGATTTTGTGAAATCTTCAAACATCTTATCTCTGTCCAGATAATCTATATTTAAACGTTCTATGATGAAATTTGGGATTTAAACCCCTAGTTGGACATCCATAATGTAAATTTCCGTTTTGTTCCGCCAACCTCCCCACGTCTCTCTTTAAATCCCTCTCTTCACCCTACCTGCTAGATATATAGATACACTAAAATATGTAAACGCACATAAATGCCTGAATCAATTTTGCACTCTAAGGCGGGATGGAGAATGAATCACTCGCCGAGCCCTGTGTCCAGGAACCGTGTTTAGCTTCAGCCGGCTGTTTAATAATTTCCCTTTTTAATTTCACATATAACCAGCTCACTTGGTAGGAGTTCAGGAAGGCAGGGCTTTCAACCAAGGCCGACTGAAAGGTGTGCAAACAGATAAGTACAGACCTGCTAGTGTCGAGACTCTGTTAGTCCACATAAATACACCACACACCTCTGAATTTTATGCACTGGAGATGAGAAAATTTGATATTTTTTTTCCATGTCAAGGCGCCTCAGGGCTTGAAAGTGGAGGATCGAGGCAGTTATTTCCTCCATTTTTACATCCACTCCTTCTACAATTTGTCCAGTGAGCTCCAAATAAATTCAAAGAGGCTCGCTTTAGTGCCACGGTGTCAACCTAAGATGAGCCGCGAGATCGTAAAAAGCCAAGTAATTACAGGAACACGTGATTTTAGAATGTCATCCGCGCTGACAAGGGGCTAATTGGAGACGTCCCTTCTCGTCTTCCTTGCTCCTATGACAGTCCATAATGGCGGCGGACCAAAACCCTGTTGTGAACTTTGCCTGCATTAGAAGGCACTGATGAGATGGCCCTCTTAATAATTTGTGTCACTTCAGTCATATTAAGATTTTAACGGACCTTATATAATGCGTCATTCCCACATCGGCTCGTCTCTCTTTTGACCTCCGCTTCTTTTTGTCGGATTAGCTTCAATGAGCATCGGATGTGCCGCTCAGCGCTGACGGTGACAAAGTGACTTTACGTGTCCGCCCAAGGGCGCTGCAACTTTTGTTCCCATGATGTCTAAATTCAGTCAAATTAAGAGATCGCTTATGAAGTGCATTACCAGAGCCGAGATACTATATTACTGTGATTTGATCTTTTCATGTCTTCCCAGATGAGTTGCTGCCATTTCAAAGGCTGTTGGTTGGGCTTGTTGTATTGTTTGTTTCATCACTTCTGAAACAGTGCTTATCTTGCTTTATTTATGTTTTTATTTTTGCTGCATTTCTTCCTCCATATGGTGTATTTTTGGTCGTCCATGAAGTATCAAAGAGCGGTAGCACAATCTTAAATAGGAACAGTTACAACTTTGGGTTGAAAGACCACATATGACCCAATTATTTAATTTTACTTGATCATAAACATTTAAATAAAAAAGGCAAATCAGAGGCTAGTTTTTATAGAAAGGGATTGTGAAAGTAACTTTACATTTATAAAGGAAGGAATTAATGATACATAAACATCAACTCATTAAAAATGTGTTTTCACAGGTTTATTGTATGACGTCTCTAAGGAAGGCACAAAGTGAAGCACAAGGAGATAAAACTATGACACAAAATGATCAAAGTATTTTCAAAATCCACTTTTCACATTTTCATTTTTGCCCAGTTTGATCAAGTTGTTTATTCTTACCTTAACAATTCCCATTAGGAACATAGTGGGTGTGTGGATCAGCAGGAAGAAGTGTGTTTCTTTTGCAAAGCAGCATCAGTCCATAAACTGGCAAAGTATTTAGAGGAAGAGATTCAACTAAAGAAAGCTGTGGAGTATGAAGGGCAATGGAATTAGATTCATTAAAGCTGCAAATTGCGATGTGTTACCACCGCCCAAACATTGCAGGCAAGGTGAACACCCTGCAGGCTTTTCTATAGCCCATGGCAAATAGCTTGCAACCAGTAATAACGCACACATGCTCTCTGTTAATGCAGGATGTATGATGGTGGATTCCAGCTGTTTTACACGAGGTCTAGTTTACTCGTCGCTAAGAGACTCAGAAATACGGTTTGTTGTCTGCCAGGGCTCTGAGTGCAGCTGTTCACGTTTCCTTGGAAGTTTGTTCCAGACATGTGATTGAAAAGGACAAGATTAAAAAAGTGCATTTTAGTATATTTTTGGCCACTGTTCCAAAATCTGCCAAGTGCTTAAAAGATAAAACTCCTATCCATCCACTGACAACCGTAAAATAGTGATGTTTTACCTGTCGAAAAGCCTTAACCCGCTGTTATTCATTCCAGGGATTATTTGTTTTGGAGTCACCTAGGTGGACGTTTTTTAGGTGACAGCAGCATCTGTTCCCAGTTTTCAGCATGGCACCGCGTAACACGGAACAGTAAAAAGCCTGTAGTCGCACAAAGGAGTCAGTGAACTATCGCACCCCGAACAGCAGAACAATTAATTACAGCCAGTGTGGTATGATGTGTAAATGAAATAAATTTCCCATCAAATTATCTTGGGAGATCTCAAGCCACTGAACTGCAGAGAGGAAGGCTCAGCGTCAGTTGGCAAGAGGAGAAAGTTAGTGTAATTGTTGTTGGACTGAAAATAGTGTGCATTAAAAGAGAGAAGCAGGGAAGCCAGCATTTATTTCTAGTGTTTTAATAGTTTATGCACCATCGGACTGTTTGGAGTTTTGTAATTACTTATGGAATTGAAGTGGCTATGAAGGCTAATTTTATTGATGTCAGACATTTGCTAGTTGCCCAAAAAAACATTTCCAAATGAATTCTGATGTGTCTATGTGACAATATGTAAATATTGAATCCAAAGCTTGTTTGTGTTACCCAGAAGTTATTGCCGTGCCGATGGGCAACACGTAAAGGAATAGTTCAAGATTTTGGGAAATGGGCCAAGAGTAGGAACACCAATCCCACTTTCAAAGTATTTCTGATTGAATGTGTGGACCTTTAGCGCCAGCTCGCTTAGCTTAGCTTAGTTTGATTGTACAAAAGTTGAACATCTTGCCCAGCTTTATTTCAACTTAATAGAATCCCCCTACAAACAAACATGGAGCTCATTAAGTCATTTATATGTAGTTTTTTTAATCCATACATAGGCGTAAAAAAGTAACAATTACATCATCAGATTTAGTTAGAACGTTTAGTGCCATATGTGCTGTCCAACTACTGCTCCATGGCAGGAAAAAACAAAATACATAACATATGACTGTAGGGTGTCAATATTCTCACCTTAAACTATTACTTTAACGTCAGTATGATTGCATGTCAATAACATCTCGTGTGTCACTGGTTTGGATGTCCTCTTGTCTGAGTATTTGAGGCCATCATTATAGAAAAAGCCAGAAGCGTAGAAAAAAAAAGAATGACATTTCCATGCCAAAAACCAGAAAGCTGATTGAGCCATACATTCACACTATGCTTAAAAACATTCCCACTTGGTCATAAAGACGATATAGGGTAGGAACAACACTGGGTCCAGCTTGTCATTTTTTCTTCCCACTGAAAAGCAGCCAAGCAAAAAGAGAAGCAGGATATATATTTTTTTCACTCGCGAAGACAGGGCCCCTCCGAGGCCAACGTCCCACAGGGCCTATCTAAGTAGCGTTTTGAGAAGAGACGCACTACGATTTATCCCTCGGGGAAAAAAAAAGGCTGGCAGCACAGACGACCTACCATATAGCTCTCTCCCTGGAGCTGTCCAAAAAATGCAATAGCTGTGCAAGACACGCAAATTGGTTACAGCACACACGGTGCATTTACAACACAAAATTAAAGTCAGGTTGTCATGTATCCTGTAGTTATGGCAAGATTTACGGGAGCTTCCATTTTTATCTGGTTCTTGGCGTGCTTTTTGATGGAATTTTCATAACAAGTATCTTCATTTACACTACACGCTAAGGCCTAGTTTTGCTCCCCAATGTGAGGGCAGACTAATATTTCTCGTCGTCAGGGAATCAATCAAATGCTCTCGGCAGTTCCTCAAAGTCAATGTGAGTGGCCTAGATAACCCATCCAACCCAAGGGATTCAATTTACTGCAAATGCTTAATAAAAAAGGGGGTCATTATTTGTAACCCCTAGAAAAATAAAGGCAGAAAGCCCTATTATTAAACGTCTTTGTACGTTAGTTTGCCTTAAGTGGCTTTTTAGTACCACAAAAGTATTGATGTGCAGTAGTTGGACGCGTGTCAATATATATCTTTTTAACTTGGCATGAAATAGAAAAGGGTCATAATAGCGTTTTGATTAATTTCACAAAGAGCTCAATTCAAGTGTCTCTAAAGTGCATTGTTGAAAGTGTGTTGTGACATTGGTCCAGTCCACATCTGTCTCTTTTCCTGCTATCACAGATTTTTCAAAAAAAGCCCTTTTATTTCCAAACCAGAAAGAGATGCGCTGCGATTGATTCGCCAACTCTCATTTAGCCATTCAACGCGCACTTATCATTCTTTTCAAGCCTTTCAGAAAGTTCTAGCTTTTAAGCCTCGGGGTAAACACTAATTGAAAATAGTTTATTATCATATTAAAGCACAGAAGCTACTTTCATCTTTGAGTTTCTACAATCTCTGACCTTAGCAGCGGCAACAACAAAGTAAAAAGTTGCTTTTCATCTTTGTAAACCACCTTTTTGAGTTGTGATCAAGGGAATTAATATTGCAAAGTAAGCGAAGCAACAACTTTTCTCCCGTCTATTGTGGAACAAGACCTACAACGTGCTCTTTAGATATTCTCTACTAATTCACCTCTAAATGTGCCAATATCAGGGTTCTTTTAAATGATCTGCAACCCATCAGGTAATTGTCACGATCCCAGTATATTCTCCTGGCATATCCTGATGTTCCATAGGTAGTGATGAACCCCTTATTCTCCGAGCTAGACTACATATTGCCTGCAGCTTTTCAGTATGCAAACAAACAATTGACATGGCTGCTCGACAAGGCGCCACTGGGGATTCCCCTTCAGCGAGCACAGCAGGAGCAGGTGTAATGTCAGCCTCGCCTTTAAAAATACACTCACAGACTGATAGACACTACATCTTCCTCTCCTGAAATGACTTCCCGTCAGGCCTGTCAGAGGGCAACAACAGCAAATTTCACGAGGAAATTTGAAAAGCAGGCCGAAATACGTGTCAAATTGAGAGACCTGTTTGTTTTGCGCCTTCACAGATATGAAGCGAAGGAGGACATAATACCAAATGATGCTCGCCTGACATGCCGTTGTCTGTCTGTCATTGATAAAAGTTGGGACCACAGATATTTAAATGTGAGGACGGCATGTTTTTCTCCTATCAGGATAACTGTCTGATCGGGATTTGCTGCTTGGAATCAAATGAAAACAAATCTGCAAGCTTTTGGTACTCATGAATTACAGCGACACATTTATTTATTTTCGTTGCGTTTTCTGAGACGCTACAGATCATACCCTAATCCCTCTGTGCTGTCTATGCAAATCACATGTCGCTGGGTTGATATCCATTCTCCTGCTAGGCTCTGGCTGGACATGAAGCTCTCTTGTTGTTTACATCAACTCTGACTCAGAGGACTATCGGGTTTATGCAGCGATGTTGTGTGGGAGGGAGGGAGATACAGTAACAAAGCCATGTGAGTAAACTGGCCCTGAATAAAATCCACTCTACTTGTGCCCTTCATTGCTTGGCGGTTCTGACATTCCCTTTACCAGATGCTCTCGGTACATACCCTGTTGAACCCCAGGAATAATCAAAGCTAAGCAATTACGATTTACCGTTTTAAAAGCATAAAAGCCTCAACAAGTTGCATTGTTGTGTGCATTTACAGACCATGAATGGGCTTTTATATTTGGAATAACCCTCACTGTGTTGTCAGTTCCCATAACCCATTCTGAAGGCGCAGAATATATACAGTATAAGCTGGGAAGGTTTAAAGGATGAAATGAAGGAACACATCAACAAATCATATTTGACAAGTTTTGTTCTTCCTCCAGAGGGAAGCGGAAAGGGCCTTTAAAGAGAAATGAAATGGATAAAAATACAGATGTTCCTTTTTTCTCCGAGGAATTAAGGCTCAGAACATCCTTCTTTCAAGTCGAATGCAATCTATTTCCACTTTGATATCATTCACTCCAGTGGAGGGAATGCAGAATGTAAACTGACCCGTGTGTCAGTATGATTGTATTATCCTAACCTGTCTGAATATGAATTGCTGTTTAAGAGAATGATCATACTGTAATACGTAATGGTGTTTTCCTCTAGATTTGGCTCTTCATGCAGCAAGGAGTAGACCTGCACTATGGGACTCTTTCACTGAGACAAACATGATCGGCAGTAGGCTCTTCATCTCCCCTTATTGTAAACAACACACTTGTTTCAAGGATGCTGTGATACATATTACCAAATGTTATTTGCTTGCTGGAATACGACCTCTTGCAGGGCGATAAACAGAATTTGTTTGTCTCTTTCTCTTGCCAGGTTTCAGTTTGTAATACTTCTGTCAAATGAAATCCCTCTGATAGTAAATATTGGCTTATAGGAAGGATACATTATGCAGAAGTACAAAGAGCCAATCTGTACATTAATATACTTAACCTTTTCTTGATAACGACAAAGTTTTAGGTGTAATTTACAGCCTCACTGTATACCTTTCATAACAATTAACTCTCTAAAAATGCAAATATCATATCTCCACATACATTATATTTAAAGGTATATTCATACATGATTAACTTTGTTTTAAAGAGAAGATTTTCAGCCCTAATGTATATCTTTAATCAAATAAATAATGACTTAACTGGTTTTTGCTGCTGTGTTGTAGAGGTGTGCTCAAGGGTGCTGAATAGATGCAACACCAGCCAAGATGTAACCGATGGTATTTTGTACAATGATTCCGGTTTTTATAATCAACACAATAAAGATGTTTATGAGAATTGTGACAACTGATCACAATAGCTGACAGGATCGTCTTTAAACAGACATACATTGTCATAACATTTCTTAAAAGATGAGGAAGTTCATTTTCTTGATACAAATACAGTCGACAATTAAAACTTTTCTCGCCCAAAAGAGCGCAGTAGAGGTTAGCAGACAGCAACATATTCCCTGCTACCTGTATGATTGCATAAAGCTATTTTACAGTATGGTGTCAAGACTCTAACCAAGCATAAACAAAGCTGTTGTTGCGTGAGGAAAGGTTTCTCAGAGCCACATGGCTGCTTCTGATACCGGGCAGACACTGAGCTGCTCCACTGAGCACTAGCTCTGATTCTCATATTGCTGCTAGACAAACAATCCAAAAGTCAGTGGGATCACTGGCAAGCAAAGAGGGAATTAAATGCAAAATAAGGAAAAAAGAGAACATCAGGGACACACTTTTTAAGCTTTGACTTGTATCTCATACGGTTACAGTCAAATGCTCAGTGGTTGGGGGACAAACCCAAAAGGACAGTCAACCTATTTGGAAATGCACACATTGTATAAGAACATTGCAGTCGGTATGTTTAATACAATGCTCCAAAGCAGCAGATTATCTTAGCATAAAGAATTGGGAGACAGTTGTAAACAACATAAATAGTGATTTACTACGGTAATTAGTGAGTTTTATATTCACTGGTAGGTGAATTGTTTTGCCTTCAGAAAGAGCCATGATACCTGTTTCCTTTCTGTAAGCCAAGTTCACAAACTACTACTTTCGGAGTCTTATTTACCGTAAAGACACAAGTGGTATTGATCTTGTCATCTAACTCTCAGTAGAGCGAATAAACGCATTATATCAAACCATTGCTTTTAAAGAGCAGGATTTAGTGTCTTTAGTTACTTACTAATTAACATTCAGAGAGTGATGCACGGTACTTATTCAGAGAAACATGCAACAAAACTAGCCCGCCAACTTTAGCTAACATGTTCAGGCAGTTATTTTGCCTCCAGCCATGCTATGCCCACTAAAATACTGAATCATGTACACTTACGGAAAAGGGGTCTTTAGTCTCCGGAACAAGATTCCAAGCTTGCTTTTTTGGGTTTTCCCTTTTTTTATAGAGTGTTATATAGGTTTTTGTGCATTTAAATGATCTGAAAAGCCAGCCTGAAACTCCTCTACTGGACTCCTTTGTTTACTTCGCTAACATAGTGACAGTACTATGTAACACTTGCGCTCCTATTGACTAACGCTCCACCAAGTTGTACGCCAGTGGGCCATCTCTAACCATATGAGCTAATCACAACAGAGCTGGCCAGCTAACCAACAAGAGCAGACTGAGCTCTTGTTTCAGCCAGAGTGGGAAAAGAGGTGCTGTACGAGAAAAATACAAAACTTTCTGAACATAAAAGCATATTAATGTCACAGTAGAGGCACAAAATACAATTATTATGAATTGTTCAAACCTGAAAAAAGCATAAAAGGGCTCATTTTGAAAAGGTTACCAAATAATTCAATAGCTCCTGAAGGAGTGTTGCCCACATCCAGCTTGAATATGATTATTACAACCCCAGAGGCCTCTTTTATTGTCAAATATCACACTACATCACTCTTGTAAGTGCATACTGTTATCAATGTTTATGGTATAAAACAACACAAGAGTAATTTATGTTCCGTATGAATCATTACATCCTAACCAAACTACAGAGTAAGAACAAGCAACATTTTATAGCCGTGATCCACTTTATGTCTGGCATTGATAAAGGCAGATGTGTGATTTTTATGACTTGATTGCCTGGTGCAATGTAGGAGTTGTCTGGCATTTGTGGATAAAAATGGATGTTGTTTTTCATGTGCATCTCTGATTTGCTGTAAATGCAACTGATGTTTATTTCTTTGGAAATGAGTTATTGGCATATTCTCAAATCCGAGCTTTTCCAATCCCCCGTCCGCAGCTTCGCTCAACAACTCGGCGATCAATCACTGGCAGCTCTCCTCCTTCCTCTCGTCTCTATCCCCTATAGTGTCTGAGTCAGCCCAGACTTTCAAGAATTAGAAACTCATATTATCTGTTCTGTCAGCACGAAAAAATATCTACTTGGAAAAACACCTTGAGAAAGTGGTCGACTAATTATATGAAAGAATGTGTGTGTCTTTGAATGATAATTAGTCATGAGAGATCTACATGTTTCATTTGCATTCAGATTCTTTATTTCATATGCCTGGCATGTACAACTGTATGCCTGCTGTTTTAAGAGTGATGAAAAGTGATGCAAGGATTGAGATTATTTCCTTGATTCTACGTACCATTGGGGGATTTTTCTCAGCGTGCTGGTGAGAAGCTAGGCTTAAATCTAATAGGAAAGTCCTCTGTCTAATACCCCCTTGGTCCGAAAGTGCTGAATAGGAGTGAAAATCATCTCTAAGACGGCCTCTCCCTCACCCACTTCCTACTTTTATGCCTTGAAAACGGCAGCATTTTACTTCAAGTGTGTCAAATTTGAATGAGGACATTATTCCTCTTCCTGAGCCCTGCTTTTTTTTTTCCGAAGGGCGACCGCGGCAGCTTAAATGCCTCGTTAGACATCGGGGGAATTTCTCAAAGGATAACAATCATATCCTCTGGTTGGGATTGGTCGGACAGCTCAGACGAGATTTATAACAGCCCGCACTTGTTTGAGCGCTGGTAATGAAGTCACTGATGATGTCCCTGAAACAAGAAAGGGTGCCCTGTGATGAAGGAAACAGGGATTAAACATCAGCAGCAGGACCGTACCACTATTATTCTAGATACCAGCAGCACAGACACATGAAACGGTACCAAACTGCTTCTGTAATGGCCATTTAAAATCATTAACAATTCACACATCATTTATTTTTTCTCAAGTGTTTGAATTGTCGCATTTCAATTGGGTTGCATGTGTCACTTAAGATTTGAGAAAAACAACATATTACATAAATGACCCATGAGCAGAAGAATGTAGCAGATGTGTGTTTTTATGAATGGTATATTGTCTCCAAAAATAAAAGGTCAATATAATTTACTTCTGTTTGGCCTCTAATGGATAACCTCTCACAGTTCAGAGGCTCACTGTCATTCCTTATTGAACGGTGGCCTTTAATAATAGCTTATTGTTTATGCTAAAGGCCACACGTCCATTAAAGCAGCCCTATTTACTGCCCCCATGTTGTAAAATGGCAAAATAATTGCATCAATACGTTTTATTTCCACTTTTAACCAAAAGGTAGGCAAACTAAGTCTTATTTGTGTTTATAAACTGACATTTAAGCCTTTTTTTGCAACATTTAACAAGGTGTTAATGGGATACCACTCGCCAACTGTCAACAAAGCAAAACCAATGCCTTCAAAAAGATTGGATAAGTTTCACTGTAGGCTTGGAAGGGATTTTTTTATTTTTTTTAAAGAGGAATCCTGAGTGAAGATCTGCCAGTACGCCTTTGGAGGGCATTGCAAGGACATAGAGGCGGGTGCCAGCGGTGAGGGCGATCCTCAAACAAACGCCTTCACCGGTGAGGGGATTAAGCCTTGGGCTTTGAAAGTTAGAGTGGGATTGAACTGTGCAGCCCTGTTGAAATACAGCAGAAGCACTTTTTTTCCCCTGAATTTTCCAGATGCCTCAGATTGGATCGGGTGTACGATGGAGAAAAAAATCCACTCCCTTTTTTTATTGAAGTCGTTTCAGGCAGCATTTCCTGAATCTATTGAGGTGCAAATATTGGTATCAAGCTGAAGAATCTCCTTGACCGTGTCACAGTTTTGTATGGAAGAGACTTCAATTGATCACTCCAGCCTTGCACTGAAAGTGTCCCGTATCTAAACCCTGAGAAAGGGGAAGTTATAACACTCTGTGGGGAGTTGCAGCTGGGAGTACACTCCATACATTTTGCTCTTTCCACACAAATCGTGGGGATATTAGATCACCTTGTTTTCAAGATATACTGCTCAACACAAAGGTTAAAACAAACTGTGCTTCGGCACTATCTCTTATTTCTCACTTTTTTTTCCTGTTCACGCTGAAGGGACCTTGCTACAGTGCAATGTTGGGAAAATTGAATGAACAACCCTCCCTTGGAGACTAATAATATCATGGATCCTGAGTGCTTGCTCTCTGTGATGAGGCCTAACAGAAGGCTCGACAGGAGAAAATGATGTGTTGTTCTCTGCTGGGATAACAGTCCAGGTCCCCCTCAGACGATTGCTGCCGAGATATGAAGAGTACATAAACCACAGGTTTTTCAGATCCTCCGGGTCCCGCAGGGAAAGGGAAAACTCATAGAGCAAGGGAAATGAGTGACACCGAGGAGCGAATGGGGCCGCTGAGAGACCCTCAAGTACCATGTGTGCGCTCTGTCACTCTTTACACATACACATACAAAGCGCTCACTTCAAAGCATCTAGAAATTCAAGACACACTTCAATTGAAGTATAGCAAATTACTCCACTAGTTGAATCCTTAACGTTTCTATGAATATTTCATCACTGAGCAAATTTTCCTCTTGCAGGAAAGACCGGGGGTGGGCCACTCGGATGGAAGTAATGGTCAAAACCACTTACTTACTCCTGATATTTCTGAAATGTAAATAGTACGCAAAGCCTTTTAAAAGCATGATTCATCACAGTTGCTGCATACGTTGAGAGTAACTTCAAATAAGTGACTACGAGTGATGCTATAGTATGTTTAATTATTATACTAGCAACAGGTCTAGCAGGAAAAAGCCATCAACAGTGTCTTTAGGACTGTTTTCATGTCACTGAATTGGCAGCAGCTCCCGAGCCACCAGACAAACAAGACTGTACTGTCCTACTGAGAGTATTTCAGAGACCACAATAAAACATAACCAGCAACAGAGACTTATTATCCTTAATCCCCAAGCAAAGATAAGAAGAGAGGTTTAAAAGGGGTCCAGCCAGCAGTTAAATTCCAATGTAATGTTCTTTAAATATTCAAAGAACCCTAACCCTTAACCAGCTCGGTAGTTATTATTTTAAACATCGTCTACAATGTTCATTTATCATTGTCAACCCCCAAGTGGGTTCAAAGAGTGGAAATTAACCTTTTGAATAAAACACGGGAGCATCATAAACGTTGGTTTGACAGGGAGCTTATTTTCGGCAACAACCAGTTTAAAATCCAAAGTCTTTTGTCAAGGGAAACCTTTAAACGCTACCGTGTTGGCCTTAGCAATATGTCATCACTGCACCACTCTGTTATCTACAGCTCTATGCAGCTTTAAGGTATAAAACTGTTGGCTGTCAAACATAGATAAATAGGTAAGTAGTAAACCCCATCAACCTTTCAGCGAGCCAAATATATGTATGTTCTTTTAAGGACTTGGCACACCAAGCCAGAGATTCAACCAGCAACTCTCAGCCAGACTTTTGGTAGTCCAAAATAATGTCTGTTTTGTTCTGTGTCTGATAAATGTGCAAGTATAGCTACAAACTTGATAAATGATATAAACAGCTGTGGTGCTGTGAGTTTGTTTGGAGTATTTCTGCTCCCCAGGTAGTCAAAAGTCACCTACAGCAGCTTCAATGTATTTTTAATGAAGCCCCTTTTTTTTTTTTTTTTTTAAATCACCACCGGAAAACCCTGTGGTAAATGATTCAAGCCACTGTAGATGTTAAAATGATACTGCAAGTGTGGGTGGCCTATCTTTGGCCTCTTTCTTTTGGCAATCTTGATGGATAGTTTAAAGCCTTTTCCTGAAGGCCCCCACCCCCAATGTTCCTTCAAGTTGGAAATCCAAAGCAAAGATGAATTGCAGCTCGGCATTTCCTGTGTGTTTAGTCAGGTGTAGCAATAGGTTCATACATGCTGGGAAATCGATTCTTTCTTGCATAACTGCACTCATTTTCACACTAGTCATGAAAACACAAATGAGTACTGTGAGCAAAACATAGGTTAACTGCATTTCATATGTTTATTCCCATTAAATCTCCAACCTTCTGACCTTCTGACCTTTTGACCTTGCTCTTGTTAATCAAAGTGGAGCTCCATTGGTGCCAAATACATGCAAATTAAACAATCTATCTAAGAAGCTTTGTTTGAATCAGTTCATTCTTTGGTAATTTGACTATTTCTCAGAGGCAAGAATCTGTTAGTTCTGTGTTTGCAGATTGTGTCCATCTACAACATTATATTCTACAGTAAATAAAGTAAAGATGCCAATGAAACATCCAAAATATATCTGCTGGCATTTGCCCCACATGAAAACGTACCTGTCAAAGCTTTCTTTGCTTTTAATGTTCGATTATGGAGCATTTGAGGATGAGAAAGGGCAAGCAAATCAAAAGTTGGAGCTCTGGCTTTATCAGCGTATACAAATCTCCCAACTTGTAAATTGGGCGACATGGGAAAACCCTTGGCAATACATTAGAAGAGTGTTTCGAAGCCAAAGCATCCCATCGATTTGACCTGTGTGGGCCCTGCAAGCATGAGCCATTAGTATATTCTCAGATGCTGTTTTCAGATTTGTTTGTGCAAACGAGGTCCCACGATGATTGCCTGGTAAACAGATATAAGATTTTGTTTTTACAGCTATCAATCTACAATATAGCAGGGACACCGTAACCTGTCCTTGGGCATTCATACTTTTCTTCCATAGAGCTGTAATAGCCCTCATTTTGCCTCAGTTATACTCTGGGTAAAATGTTCCAAACATTCACAGTCCTCTGTTCTGCAATTAAATGTTGTACAGACTTATTTGGGAGTGTTTCAAAAGGCTTTTTCTTATAAGAGTTGCTTTACCAAACCATTTTGGAAGACAAGAGAGGCATATTTATTTATACAAAAGGCAGGTGACGAGTGCAAAGCAGGCTTCTTTTTCTTGAGGGATTCATTTTATGTTTGTTGTGCTGATACACTGGGTTGAATGCTGGCTTGCATGTCTGACTGAGGGAAGAAACTAGACTTATTCATATAAATGGTACAATATTCAAAGATAACTTGGCAGATATCCTCTTGACAAATGAATGATACAGACGCTGTTTACAGTATGCCACAATGTAAAAGAGTAAAGTAATGAGGCATTGGTTGGCTCCAAAGAGCTGTGGGGCAGTTTTAATTGCACTTTATGTGGACTTATAATTGTGCTGTGCATGTAGTTAAAATCCAAGTGTCTCAAAATCCAATATTTAAAGACAGCGGTACAGCATCGTGTAACACTTGCGCTTCTATTGGATAGTACTCCAATCAGCTAAGCTAACCAATCAGAGCAGACGGGGCTCTGGTTTCAGACAGAGGGTGAAAAGAGGTGCTGCAGCACAGGCAGGATGAGAAAAATACAGACCGTTTTGAACATTAAAGCATGGAACATGTCATCGTAGAGGCACAGAATACAAATATGAAACCTGAAAATGAGCATTATAGGGCCCCTTTAAGATTGTTGCATGTTTATATTTTTGGAGGGTCTATTGACACCGATATACTGTACTCACAAGCTTCATCAGGCAAGTGAAGAGGTAATCAATTGTATTATTTTATTTATTTTTATTAGTCAAGATCATGTTTGTGCCGAAGGCTACCATCCCAAAAACCTGCTATAGTCTGATTTAGAAGATACTTGTATTGTTAATAGGGTTAAAATTGAATGCAGGAGAACACCCTGTGAGAACACGCTGTATAAAATGTCTGAAAAAGGTAATTTATTAGATTTTATAGAGGACACCTGCAGGCTGTGTGTGTGTCTCTCTCCACACTCTGCTTGTTTCTGAGTCAGAGCGCCCGATAACAAGGTAAAACAGCAAAGTGGATTGCAGCCATACAACAACAAACCTGTATGAATACAAGTCGTGGGATTACATTTTAATATCTAATTTGTTCTCATTATACTTAGACAGTGCGTCTTTGATATACAAACGGCCCTCTTTACAGACGCCGCTTTAGATGTTTGTCTTGGCCATTTCTTCCAGAGCAGTTGGCACCCATCAACATTCCAACATTGTGCCTTGGCACCTAAAAGTCATTTGCAACTATTTCAGAGACCGGGAAAGAAAAAAACCAAACACGCGTCTGCTGTTTATAGTTTCTTTCTGTTCTCAGACCGAGCATCTGGAGACTCTTTTTGAGGAGATTCAAAAACAAATACACTGTAGGGGCTCCAGAGTTTCAGCAGGTCTCTGACGGACACATTTTCTTTTGTCTTAATCTTTCTCTGTCACTCTTTGCCCACCATACCATGTTGTTTATGAAGATTACACTAAACAACTATATGTTTTTAATCAGTACCTGCTTTCAGGATATTTAATTTATCGTGGGGAAGCTAGTTTTTGTGGCGTTTGCTCCTTTTTAGAATGAAATAATTGAAAGAAAACAATAAAATAAGCAAGAATACCAATATTTATATTTGTACATATTCTACTATAATATAAAATACTATATATTACTTTTCTTTTTTAGATATGACATGGGTTTTCGTGGCATTTGTTCCATGTAAAATGAAATAAATGCTAAATAAATAGGAAATAACAAAGAGTTAAAGAATGTTCAATAAAAATATAAAATAAAAGGTAAAACATTTTTTATCAATTTGAATTTTACTACAATATATAACAATAATCCACATATTGTATTTAATGATTGAAATAGAGAAAGAACATGTCTCCTGCTCCCTGCTTTTACCTTTTTACCTTGAATCATGAGGGCGTAGAAGGCTTCCCTTTTGAACCGTCACTTATTAGCAATGCTAATGTGACCCAAGTGATGTGAAAAGGATTTGCTTTTAGAAATGCAGCTGTACTCACATCCTCCCACCTAGATCCACCAAATGTTTCGCAAAAAGAGCAGTAGTGCATAAATGTTCCCTCGTGGGAGTGGTCGCTGCGCCTCTGAAACCCGCTCGTCTTGATCTTTCAGCGGGATAATCAGGGAAGGGATTGCTGTGAAAAGTGAGCAGACATCAGAGAAGAGTTGTTTTTTTTAAAGTAGACAACTTCGGTTTCACAAAATGTTCTTAGCATTGAAAATCTTTGCAAAGATGAATAAACCCAAGTTCCTGGAAGAAAAGCGAGGTGCTGATTGCCATGCCACACCGTGTCACCTTGCACTAATGCTCACGTAACATTTCAAAATCGACTTCTACTTCCCATTTTACTCCCCGGCGAGATAACAAGAAAGCTGTTTTCTCCCTCTAATTCACAGCATTAGGATTGCTTGTTTTTTTCATTCCGACCCCCTGCTTATCACTTAAAACCAATCACAGGGTGGCCTGATAAAAGGATATAATTAGAAAGTGGAAAAATAACACTCCTGCTCAGAGTGTAAAATGACTGCTGAGGGGACTTTTTGGGACGAGGGCAGCATGTCGTCTGTTTTTGTCTCAGTAACAAAAAGGGGCCAAGAAAACATACCTTGGAGCGATACCGGTGCGGGGGTGGAGCCAGATGTGCTAGTTTTGTGGCATATTTAATGAAAAATGTGTCTAGTTTTAATTGAAAATACACTGAAATTGTTGTTTTGCTTGGCACATTTTGTGATGGAGCTAGTTTAGATAATAGATGCACATTGAAGGTACTTACTCGATACCCCAACGGTACTATACTTCAGAGGGAAATAAAATACCTTCTCTATATTTAATTCAAAGCAACATTTACTCATTCTACTTTTCTTCCACCAGTGTAGATATTCTTGTATGCCTATATAAATTCAGGAAAGAGCTTATGCTGTAAATCCCATGTATCCCTGTGACCTTCTGACCATATCTCCAAACTCCTCAACCTCATGAATAAGTCACATCCATAGATTTGAGTATGAAAATAGGTGAGCAGAGGGTGACGGTGGCAGGCAGCCAAGTGAAATAGGCTGTACAGTGCTTAAGCGTGATGGATCGGTGGCACTAGCCTGGCATAATAGCTCTGTAGTGGACCAGACCCCTGTTCAAAGAACAAGCTTATACATCATGATAATGCAGACACCCAGCTAATACCCAGCACCCACATGCTACAAAGGAACCGCTTCCTACTTCCACAGACTTGATGGATTAAGACAAACGGGTTATTTATGGAGCGAGCCAATGCTTCAGGAGCTTGTTTGTGTCTTGCCCACACATCTGTTTGCTGAAGGGGAAAGAGGCTGGACAGCAAGTACTTCTGAATCTAACATTACCCTGCTAGCGGCTGGCATGAAACAAATCCAAATCAAACTCAAAGCAGGTTGATATGGAACAATAGCTCTCTGTCCTTTTTTTAAACTTGAAAAGATTTCTTGTTTTTGTAGAGAGTGTGTGGGCTAGAGGACAGCAGTTACAAAGTGAGCTTGTTTCAGTTTGAAAAGCCAAAGGGAAAAACAGCTATCCTATTTTTACTTTTTTTATCACCATATTACCATACTATATTAATAGTTGTGTGCTGTACGCTGTTGTCACTGTTCGGCTCCTTTTTTGAAGGCTGTGTTTGTGCCTTTTGTCCCTTCTGACCTACTGTAGTTTTGCTCTGAGCCAGAAAATCTTTAAAAATCAAACTGTTTCTGCTCTGTTAACTTAACATTCAGGCCACAAAAATGTTTCACTACCTTTTAAGATGTTCAGTTCCTATATGACCTACAACTAGCTTCAACAAGGAACATTTGCCAGCTAACCTAATCGCTAGCAAACCTAATCTCTAGCTAACCTATTTAAGCTAGCTCAAGTTTAATGCTGAGTATTATTTTTAAATGTTCTACTGAATTGTTGAATTGAATGTGTTGTTTTCTTTAACAAAGACTTGAAATTAAAGTTGTATATTCGTATTCTAGTTTAACGATACTTTCTTGAGCCCAGAAACTTGCCTAGCATTTTTCGACTGAGCCTTCAAGAATATAAAAAAGATCTGCATTTTTCGGGGTCACATTGCACTTCTTGTTATTTATAATGAACGAAGAGCTTTAAAAAGATAAACAGTTCCTAATCCAGCAATTTAAATTGTGAATAGAGTCTCAAACTGAGAATACAGAAGCAGCTATCCATGCAATATTTGGGAGATGATTTCTCCTTACTAATAATTAATGGGGTCCCAGATTGACAGACATGGGTAGAGTTATTGTTAAATGTACTGTCTGACCTCTGTTTCTGCAGCATTACTTGTTTCCAAAATAGAGCCATGAAGTACCAGTCGTTATTAAGTATTTACATAATTTAAGTCATCTAATTTTCCTAATAATAGTACTGGAAGCTCATATTTTCCAAATTGAAAGTGGAATACTTGGTCTTGTAGTTGATTTACGTCCAGGTTTAACAAATTGGCATTGTTTCCGCACATAATGCCTGTACCCTCGGAATATCTCAAAATGTACTGTTTGGATTGGCTCACATTTTGTTGGAGACACTCATAGTCCCCAGAAAAGGCATCATAATGACTTTAATGGCCCACCACTTTTCTAACATGCAATTGACATTTCTGGTTTTATGTGAAATGTCACGGCTAACATTGCATGGACCATTGCCATTTATGAACCCCTTGGAAAGGTTATTACACTTCCAGTGATCCCTTTGCTTTACCTATAAATTTAAAATTAACCCATAGTACTTTGGTAGAGGTGCTTCATGATATCGGCTACTTAGCAAATGTTAGCATGCTACACTTAAATAACGGTTGCACTGGTGGCATTTAGTCCAAAGCCCAGCTGTGCCTGCTAGCATGGCTGTAATGTGTTGTGTTTAAACAACCAAATGAACCTTATTTGTGGCACTTTACATTTGATTTTTTTGATTTTTAGAAGGGAGGGGGGGAAATATCCCATGATGCCGACTTCTCTCTTTTGAATTGCTGAATGTTTTATCACACGTTCCACCGCTCATGTTTTACACTCATGCATTATTTACACAGCTCTACAGACAATCTGAACACATGTGTCTCTCTGAAGGAACAAGCTGTTTACACAAACAGAGATGTACTTTATAAAGCACAGGTTCATCTCCAGAGCTTGCCCTTTGGCTAATTTGTTAAGCTAATGAGAGTTTACTCATTTGGCAGCGGAAGCCTGATTAATAAAATTGATGGGTCACGCTTCACTTTCCTCGTCGTGATAGCTGTGTGCCTCGTATGAGCTTACGATGATGCATTCACTGGGTGTAATCTCGGATCATTTGTGTCATATTTGGCGCTTCTCTTTTAAATTGGAACTGCCTCAATAAGCATCCTCAACACCTAACCATGATATTCCCATTATTGATTGTTTTTGTCAAATTATCCAAGGCTCAAAATCGCATACAACCATGACATGAAAATGTGGAGCTTACAGGGGAAGAGACTCAACCTGGAGTATTATCAGAGGTGCATTCCTTTTTCCCTGAGCCCCGCATTTGATTAAAAGTGGGACCGCATTTCTAATTTCCAGCACACACATTTCAATGGCATTACGTTTGAAGTGAGGAGGAAAATCTCCAGTTCACTTTAAATCTCTTTGCTTGGTAAACCTTTTGTTTTCTAATAATTTCCACACCAGAGAAGGTGGGCTGAATACTCTAATCTCATAAGCGGCTTAATTCAAATACTGTGACTTCATTACATTCTCGGCTGTTTGTAAACTATTCTCCTGAAAACGGCAAGTTGCTGAGGTTGACTGCAAGACAGGGTTGTATAAAAAGAGAGAGCAAGCCTTTGTTTTTCTACACAAAGCTAGGTGTGCGGGAACACCGTACTCTAGAGACTGGAGACGTATTAAAAGTTTGACCAGAGCTCGTAATAAAAAAACCTTTGGCTCCCACTGTGCAATTAAGCGGTAGCTGAAACTATTGATTTGATCTTTTGTTTTGTCCATCCACCCACCTGTTACATCGCTCACAGGGGAATCATCACCGAGCACAAACACAAACGCCCAGAGTGAGAAGTGGTGGTTGTGACCTGCAAAAAATCTCTTCTTCTATTTTTTATTTTTAAAACACAATATGTTGTCCTCATCATCTGCATCAAAACGATAGATTTGATTTCAGACGCAGCTCTGAGTATATTGCAGTGCAGTTCAACAGGACCACAAAGTATCTCACGCAACCGTGAAGTTGAATCAGCGCAGTAATAATGTGATCAGAACTTTGACATTTCAACCTTCACGGTGTTAGGGTATAATGAAGTGCTTCTGGTTCAAAACATTTCAAAGTCTCTTATTTCATACACCTTGCAGTCACCTGTTAATTCTGTATGAAGATCTGAAATGCTTTATCCATTAATTCAAACCGTAGTCATTTTATTCATTGATTATTTTATTCAATAACATGATGGACTTGTCTTAAGTGTAGTGTTTTCCCATTTGCCCTTTATACATCTATTATCATTATGAATAATAAAGTATGTTATAGTGGTTTCAGAAACAATTCACCGCAGTGATTGTGGGATTTCAATAAGCCACTGACAACGTGTCACATTTAATCAATAGCTTATTTCCACAGTTGCTAGGAGTTCTTTGTTACTTGTTACACTTACTCATGTTACATTATCTTAAATACCAGAGAAGTAAATTGTATTCTTACAATAGATTCAATGCTACCATCACTATAATTACACAGCTAATATTTAAAAAAATTGACTTGTTGGTGGTACTACATGAATAGTCACCGTATCACCAAAAGTCATTAGGATTCAACCTCTGGGGATACGGCATGGCGATGTGAAGAAAATGAAATATCCCAATATATTTGATCGAAAACCGTGATATGGATATTAAGGCTAAATGCTTCCCCGTTGCAGATGTTATACTGAAGGCATGAGACGTTTCATTTAGCGGATTTAGTCAAGTAGTTAGAGCAACACAAGAGCAACAGGTCTTTGAGGCAACCCATGGTATTTTGAATTGAGAAGAAGAATCTGCAATACTTGTGCTTGCAAGAGATATAAAATCAACTTACACGTTCTGAGAAGTGAACGATTTGTTTCCTCAAAGCCCACCAGCTCAACACCCAAGGCTTTTTATCCGGCAAGAATTATATCAGCTAAAGAGACTGCTGTAAAACAAACTGCGCACTCCAATATAAAATATGAAAGGGGTACGAGTGTCTGCAAAAGCAACCAAACAATCATGAGGCAGTCTCCGAGCAGCTGTGCCTGATGAGGACAGATGTCTGTGTCGGCTTGTAAACGGCTTCTTTACTGTTTACAGCGTGAGCCTGCTGCCTGCTCTCCTGCCCCAGTCATGCATTATGATTAACTCCAAATGTGAGTCCTGCCAGGATCACTGTGACAACCCCGGCAAAGACCTTCTGAAAGAGCAAATGGACAGCAATCCACCAATCACTGCACTTTAATTTGTCGCATTGGCAAAGGTCACCGCTGAGACGGATATAGCTCACGCTACTGAGGCCAGGCCTCCCACACACGTCGGTCCCACGAACTAGCTAGGCTACTAAAACATGATATAAGGAGATTCCAAGATGCATAATTGAACAGTTTGCACCCAGCTTGATAGCTGGAAATCTGCTTCATTAATCAACTCCCACAGAGTTATGAAGCAGGAGGAGGAGAGGTTTGTGCTGGCACAGAGCAAACATTATGGAATAGCATTGGATGGTCTGCAGACTATATGCAAAGCTCATTGGCATTAGACGGAAGATTGAAAGTTATAAATAGTTTATATATTTGACACCTTTTAGTAATGCAACACACTTTAATGCAGATGACGACATTTGGACTGGGCTGGAATAATATAATATTGATGTTATGATGCAAGACTAGATATGGTATGTTTACTGTTGTCTTTGACTGCGTTTGAAGGCTGCATTACAGCAAAGCGATGGCATGTTCTGGATTCACCAGACTATCAGTTCTATTATTTCCCTTCCCGACTCACTCCATGTAACTGGTGATTATTTATTAAAGTTGTCTCTGATTTTCGCGTTAAAGCATTAATGGTAAGCCACAGATTTGGAACATATTAATGATAAATCTTTGTATCGTCTTGCCAAAAGCTATCGTTTTACATTACAAGCATTAAACATCGAGGCCAATTGCAATATGTTCTTAAAACATGTATTTGCTTGTTAATTGTATAACAGTTTGGCATTCAAACACACATTTCAATGTGATCATTCCTGTGGTTTTCTGCTTCATGTAAGTTAATGTCTCCAGCTCCATTGGATCCAATATTAAATGCTAAATCACTCATGTTTAAGTGTGTACAAAATCCGTGTTGGGGTCCAACGAAGCCAATTAGACCAGGTCATCTGGTGCATTAGTTCTTTTCTGCCAGGAAAGTCGACTTTTATGGGATGCACTCTGGCTCTATAAGGAGTTTTGATCCCACTCCTTTAATGTTTGGCCCCCTTTTCGCGACTTGGCACCCATGCCAGTTTATAGATTGATATAAAGTCAGCAAAAAATGTTTGACCCGGCCGTTGGAGCCAGAGCATATAGTTTGGTTGGATGCCTGTAGCAAGTCACTATGTCAGCCGTGCGTTATGAATTGTGGAAGTGCTCCTTCTGCCAAGTGGTCCAGAGAGGTCAGGGAGGTACGAACCATCAAAAACAGATTTTTTAACAAGAGCAGTAACACTGTGATACACATAAAACAAGCCAAAACAAGCTGGACACGAGGCACGAATCATGCACCATGGCGATCATCTTCGTGTCAAGGCCCAAAGAAATGACAATGTAATTAAATGATTGGTTGATGTGTTTGACTTTATGAAAGAAATTCAATGTTTTGTTTTCATTCGACCTTACTTGGCAAGTCTGGCAAAACAGACGGATGCAATTTATTTTTTTCTTTTGAAGAAATTTTTATTCAATTTGCAGTTCTGCTGTCTCTTGCAGTAATCTTGAATTTGCTTCCAACCCACAAAGTTGATGCTGTAATTTAGTGGTGCAAACACTTGAATAAAGCAATACAAGTTTCATATTCTGAAAGCCAAGAATGTGTTGTTTAAAATCAACTAAAAAGCCTAGTTGTCATTGTCATCATTCCAAAAGCCACACAGGAAGTTGGAGAACCCAAATTGTTCGCCATCACTTCGCGCTATCTGGGACTTTATCGTGATGCCAGGCAGGCTGATCATCCGCTCACTGCATAATGCTTCTTCCAAAGGCTGAATTGTTTTGTTAAAAATTGATTCTTTGTGGATCTTAATGTCTTTTATCAACATTTGTCAGTAGCAAGGTTGGCTGGAAAAACGGCTGCCATGGTAACTGTCCACCAAGAGACATAAAGTTAAGACTCTTATTAAAAACATTTCTAACTTTCTTTGAGTAATGGAAAAATATGCACGATAGCTGCAGTATTTGTATAGGTTTTATTGCCTCCAGCAAAAAGGGAGAAGAGTTTTGGTTCGACTCGAAATATATATGTATGGTTCCATGGTTTTTGGACAAGAATAAGGTCAGTGTCCTTCACAGTGCAGTGATGTCATGTAGCCGGTAGAACACGAGTGTGGACATCATGTCATGACCATAGGAAGGGGTTTCCTTGTCAGGTGCAGCACTCAGGTTAACAAGGCCAGGCGTCGGTTCATGACACTCTACGCCGGTTGCCATGGAAGCCAGTCTGTGCCTGTGGAGAAATGTTCCCCGAATTTCGACCATTAGCATAAGGTTATGATAGGTAGCGCGGATTCTGAGTTTGAAAAACAAACTGTGTTTTCCGAGAAGAAACACACTTCTAAGCGCACTCTTTATAAAAGTAGGTAATTGTTTACTAAGAAATCCATTCATCAATTGAAAAAATGGTTGCGGAATACATTTAGCTCTAATTGAACATTGAAAAATGTACGGTCATATTGCTGTGCAGTGGTTAGAACATGATGAATATTCAGTGCAGTCATATTTTATCCTTTAAGAAATAAGACAAAATTGTGATTAGTTAATTCAATTCTACACATGTGTGTAAATTATTAAAGCCATCTTTGTGCATCTACAACCACAGAGCGCTCCCTCTTCTGTTGTCCCGTGGGAACCTTTATCTTTCACCCTCCAGTTGAGATTTATAATTTGGATCACAGAAGAGGAGAAGTTAAGACGAGAAGAGAGAAATCGAGGAAGGAGTGTGGGTGTTTAAAGACAGATAATCCATTTCAAGGCTTCCCCATGGGGAGGTTCTGTTGTGTTGTGCTGCTTATTTGTTTTCCAGAAAGAAGTTGCACCTCTCACGGTTTCTCGATGTAAGCTCGGAGTGAAAATGACACTGACACAAACAGCTTTTGATTTGGGAGAAGGTGGCGGGTATAAATTCTATAGGAGAACTGGGGGATGGGGTTCTAAGTGAACGTCCCCTGGTTGAAATGGCCTCGCTGGCCCCCGTAGAAGAGGCCATTTATCATTGGGGTCACTCTCATTGACAGCTGTTCTCTTTGGCTCCTATCAAAGAGAAAATGACAACTACAACTCACAGGCTTTTTGCAATGCTCTACACACACATAAACATTGTTGGTGATCCCATGTGCGCTTCAAAACGTGAAATCAAAAAATGAATAATATGTGGCATTTCCAATTTAAAAACTACACAAGTAAAGCCAGATTGACTTAATTGTGGTTTCAGATTGACCTCTCGCTGCATAAAAACCTCTTAATCTTCTATGCCATAAATATTTCGAACTGTAATATCCGAGCAAATGCATAAAGACCACAAGGGAAGAGGAGGAAGTGTTCACATATAGATAGATAGAATCGGAGGATGAAACCCTCTTTATTAGTCACATACATGCACACAGCAGAGCACACACAGTGAAATTGGTCCTCTGCATTTAACCCATCCTAGTACTAGGAGCAGTGGGCAGCTATCGTGCAGCGCCCGGGGAATATAGCACTTTCAAATTCATTAGATCAGTCAGAGGAGCTCTATGGGGTCCGTTCACGCTAGCTCCATGCTTCTTGACCAGATGAATCACATTAAAGATCGTATTATAGATGGGAATTAATCTGGTGTCAAACCACTGTATGGCGCTGGAGCAAGTACTTTCATCTCCAGCATTAAAGTCTTGATGGTTTTAGTGGAATATTTAAAAAAGGAATGGACACATTGGAAGGAATAAGTGGAATAAATTCACTTTGACATAAAGTATTTTAGATGTCAAAGCTATGATCTTTTATGTGCATTCTGGCACGTTTTAAGATTGTATTTACCTGCTGTAGTCAATATATATTTACACTCAACAAGCCATTCAGATTTGGCTTTGCTTGATACTGTATGTCACATGTACTGTAGGCTCTTTACAATATTTAGCCCCCTAGTTGATTATCCCCACCACGTCTTAAAACTACCTTTTGAAATGTGTTCATGCAAGCCAATCAGAACATAAAGGTGGAGTGAAAGGGATAGGTGCCAAAAACAGAACGTTACAGACAGAGAGTGAATCCTGGTATATTCGCACAGACATCATGAGAAAATGTTCTACTACAGACCTGAAATACAATTATGAACATGAAAACAGGTGTGATATGTCCCCTTTAAAAGACATGGTTTTAAATATCAAGTATTTCGCTCTAAAAGTATATATTAATCCTTAAAGGTGCCATAGAATGGTATAGTATTTACCTTGGCATAGTTGAATAAGGAGAGTTCGGTACATTGAACTGACATACCGTGAACCTCAAACACCATTGTTTCCTCCTTCAGGTGTAAATCATGAATATGCGTATCACAGCGGTAAAACGGGCGAATTACAACAATCCCTGTGTGTGACGTCACACACGGTAGTCCAGCCCCAACATTTGCATACACCAGCTGCTGGAAACACTCACGCTAACACTTACCACTCCGTAACGTTGCTCTCCAATCTCCGACCAACTGCCTGTTCTTCAAATTCGTCCGTTTCCTCCTCCGATAAAGACTCAAACATGTACGGTTGGATGCCAATAGCCTCCATGGTTCATCTCTCACAGTTTCGCTAACTTAACTTACTTCTGTGGGCTCTGAGGCAGCCATGGATTGCTCCTTGTAAATCCAAATCATAGGGTTGTAAATTGGTCTGTAAAACCACATCTGGACATTTTTTTGGATCAACTAAAGTTATATACCTTCTTTGTAGACATCAGAGAACAATTTAAAATGCCAGATCGTTCTATGGCACCTTTTAAATAAAGGTTTAGGTTAAATTTGAACTGATGCATTCAAGTACATGACATCGCCTTTTTACAACACGCCCCTCATGTTTAAAACCAATCCAAAGATCTCTCTACCTGATTAATCAACTGTTTAAATGTTAGCAAAATGTTCTGTGATCAAGTGGAAACACACTGATCATAAAAAGTTATTTAAGAAATCCGTTTTTTGAGGGATTTTAATAGTGAAATTAGTGAAGGACTGACTGGACTTTAACTTAGAGTATTTTTAAAGAGTAGTAGGTATTGTACATTTACTAATCACTTCCTCTACTAAACAACACTATGTATGTACATGATCCCTCATCCTGTCTTAAACCATTGTGTTTTCTTTACTCATTTCCAATATCACAAGCGAGCGTTTTGACAGTCCAATTACAGGCAATCAATAATCATTGAAAAAGCACCAATGAGGCGGTGAGCCTCTCTGAGTTATTAATCAATTTATGGAGTGCAACAATTACACAGCCATATATTTGTTTGCTCTATGGGATTTTTCATTTTCATGTACCACTGGAGCCCTCTGAACGTGAACGGAGGCAAATGAATCGAGGGCGGAATGATTGCAGAGCTGTCACTTGCGCTGGATTTGTAAATTGTCTCCTCGCACCTGTCATTTCGGGTTCACTTGCCTGTTAAAAAAACCCAATCAACAGATTGCTATACCGTAATTTGGCAACAAAGGAAAAAAAAAGCTTGCTTTGACACCAGAGGCCGTTCTGATTGTTCAGCTTGACCAAAACCGGCAATTTCAGAAACAAACATGTAAGTGTACGCTTTCGGCTTGATGCTTTTATTAGTGAGTGCTGCCCCCTGTTTATGTTGTCTGTGTTTTCATTGAAAACGTTTTTTGATTTACAACTAAAGAAAAACAAGCCTGTAAGTTTATGATATAGTTATCTTATGTAATTTGTAAAACAGCTTGCCTATATGAACAGAACCCTCGGGGTGTTGAAGTCACAATAGCCTCAGAAAGTTTCAACAAATCTCAGGGGAAGATTGACGCTCCCCAGTATCTAACTGCGTAACGCCCACATGACAAATCAACTGGCCCTTGCGAGGACAAGTACTGTGAAAATGAAAGGGACACATAAAGCCCAGTTCCACCAGACCTGTCAGAATCCACCAACAGAGGTCCTCTTCTTCATAAGCCTTCCCTGAGATAAAGTTATTACTTTCTGGGAATTACAATATCAGCAAGAAGAACTCGGCACCCCTCGGGCAGTTAGGAGTTGTTTGTCCCACCTTCGCATTTGTCTACATTCCCTCCATTTGCCGGACCCTGAGGCGATAGCATGTGGTGATGGGGCCCCTTTGGACAGGTTCAGATAAAAGACTGAGGAGGAGTGAGGGGAGAAAAATCACAACGGTGATTGACTTGGGGATTACTGGGGGGGAGATTTGTGTCAGGAGAAGGTAGATAAGCTAATAGTCTGGAGGATAGGGAAATCTTTTGGCAATTAAATTCCTAAATAAAGAATTCTATCACATCAAGGTGTTAGACTAGAGTTTTGTAGTTTATTGCTCAATACTTCCTGCTGCCTGGCCTTTCTACAAGTAGCACGGTCATACAATATGAAGTCTTTTAACTCAATATCGGGAAATGAGAGATAAAAAGAAGAAAGCATCGTTTGACTGCGTGGCTATCCGATTTTATTTGTACGTCGATGCTTATTGATGTGTCTTCAACAAGAGCAGGGCTTTAAATACAAATATGTGTCGTTAAAAGTGTTCTCCTTTGACATTCTCAGACTCATAGCGTCCAGTTTTTAAAAGGAAGGGATCAACATTGATGAACCAGAGCAATGATATCTTTTTTTGCCACACATTATTCTATCTTGGCAGAACCAGCTGCCTACATTGTCCATGATGCTACAGCTGCCCAGAGTTTGGATATTAAGGTGTGTTAGGCTAGTAACACCATGTAGCCTCCACCCGACCATGAAGTCATTTTGTTAAATAACTCCTTTCTGGAGTCATAAAGGAGTACTTGTTTCCCATATGTTTGATGTGTTAATATCTTCCTTTTAGTTTTCTGATTTATAATCTGGATTTGCTCAATAAATTGACAGAAATGTGAGTAAAGGCCCAAGGAAAACAGTATGTCTGATTTCAATTAAATACAATTAATAAACTGTCGCACTGGACTACATACAACATCCTTTCCTGTGAACCATCCTGCATATAATGGCATTTTGAATACGCTGCGGAAATGGTCAACTTTTCCTCCATGAAAGCCTCTATGTAATTAGAGGTAGACACTGAACGTGTTCTCATGACAGGAATGGCAGGCTCCTTTACTTAGTTTACTTAACTATAAAAACTGCCATATTGAGAGGTAATTAATCCAGATACTCGTGTTTATTTTCTAACTAATAACCACGATCCTCTTTTTCTACCTTTTTTAAATATTGAAAATACCTCCAAACTGTTATCCTAATTGTTTTGTTTTTGTGTATGTGGAATAGCAGGGAATGAGCTTGCAGTGTTTCTGAGGACTTTTTTCGGCATGCCATGCGGATTATTGTTACCCAGCGCCAAATTAGTTGTGATTGATGAAAAGAAAAAGACGTTGATGTCGCCATTAGTTTATTTTCTGCTACTGTAATTCAAACAGTTAGCCGTAATGGGTTGAAACGTGTGTGTTAGCAAATGTAAACATTTCTGAGCAAACCAAAGCCATTAAACCAAAGGTAGGTCATTATAACCAGTCACATCTGCTATATCTGAGCTCACAGTCCGAGTGATAATCGTTGCTGAAAGAAGCCATATCAGCAGCACTCTAACGCAGGAAAAAGACCTAATTTAAGTGAGATGAATAACCTCTTATTTCTCCAAGTGACACTTCCACCCCCCTTCAGTTCAATCTGAAAAGTGGTTGAAAACTTTTTCTCCGTCCCTTATCATCCCTGGAGAGATTTACACTCACACACAGAGAAAGCCCGCCCCTGGCCCCCGGCCCACACTACCTGGTAACTAATGAAAATGAAACATTTGTTCTTAGGGCACCTTGCAGGCACACAGCCGCGCCTGCTGTGAGGCTCACACCAAAGACTGCACACCGTTTGATAGATTGGCGGGTGGGGGGGGGAGGCGAGAGCTAACTTTAGCCCTTAATGGTTTGAAATATGCTTGCGCTACAGTTTTTTCGCTGTGAGGCCAAATGATATCCCCTCTCTTGATGATTTATCAAGCCCATTCAGAGGCTTTTCGTCGGGGATAAATTGGCTCCTGCCTTGTGTAATGCCCTTGATGGATAATCGTCTCATTTTTCTTGATTATTCTATCTATATTGCTTAAAATCCAAATGAATATCACAAACATAATGCTGCGGCAAATCTGTCCCCATATATCTTACATTATGTGATGAAGGTAATAATGGTCAGTGATTATGGCACTTCAGAAACCAAATTAAGTGACAGCTTATAGAGGTGCTAGAGCAATTTGACCTTTGACCTCGCAGGCTTTGCTGTGATCAAATTTACTGGCAAGATTTATAGTGGCGGCCATAAACGTGATCACAGCTCTAATTCCATCTTTTTATGCCCACTTTTGGAGCAGCGGTATTACTGCAGACTCATGTCATGTCTTTGAACTTTGTTACTACCCGAAAGCTGTACATACCAACTTCATCCTGCACGTTTACCATGAAGTATACTCAATCAGCAAATCATGGCTAAAAATTAGACACCAAAATTGAAACAATTATTTGTATTTAAACGTGTTTTTAGAAAAGTACGTTGTGTTGTTTTAATTATTTCATTTTAGTTCAATTTCAAAACCACATTCAAAAACCCAATGTGTTTAAGTGAGCAAGCTTAATCCTTAAAGCTAATAAAATACAAATAAACACATAAACATTTGGAATTGTGATATATATTTGTACACTGCATATTATCAGTAACACCTATTTAGTCCCTTGCAAGCCAAATGTATTGTTTCTCCCGTACCGTCTACTTTTTTAATGTACCTTTTTAAAGTAAAGTTGACCAGAACAACACCACCTTGACCTATGACCCCATAGGAAAACCACAAAGAACTGAACATTAGGACATTTGCTTTGTGAATATCTTAAAGGTGCCATAGAATGCATCGATCTGGTATTTTAAATTGTTCTCTGATGTCTACAAAGAAGGTATATAACTTTGGTTGATCCAAAAATGTCCAGATGCGGTTTTACAGGTCCATTGAGGTCCGCTGAATTGCCTTATTTGGTGGCTCATTTAAATAATTATGACGAGCTCTGCTCTGATTGGCTGGTTTACAAGGAGCAATCCATGGCTGCCTCAGAGCCCAAAGAACTAAGTGAGGTTCGTGAAACTGTGAGAGATGAACCATGGAGACTATTGGCATCCAACCTTACATGTTTGAGCCTTTATCGGAGGAGGAAACCGATGAATTTGAAGAACAGCCAGTTGGTGGAGATTGGAGAGCAGCGTTACGGAGTGGTAAGTGTTAGTGTGAGTGTTTCCAGCAGCTGGTGTATGCAAATGTTGGGGCTGGACTACCGTGTGTGACGTCACACACAGGGATTGTTGTAATTCGCCCGCTTTACCGCTGTGATACGCATATTCATGATTTGCACGTGAAGGAGGAAACGATGGTGTTTGAGGTTCACGGTATGTCAGCTCAATGTACAGAACTCTCCTTATTCAACTATGCCAAGGTAAATACAGATTTCCATTCTATGGCATCTTCAAATCAGGCCCTGTTTTTGAATTGTGTAAAGTCTGTATATATAATCAAGTTTTAAGGAGATAAGATCTTTCAGAAGCAGACAGACAACAATACAAGAAAAAGCAAATGCAATGAACTTTATGAAGGTTTTTCAAGGCGTTTTACACAAGAAAATCGTTTTTGTACAAGACACCGCGTTGACCTCTCACAATCAAAGAATAGCATTGATATAAAAGAAGTGTTGAAAGTGACATGAGTTCACTTTATCTGCAAAGTCATAACGCAACGCCTTTCAATTTAGAACACATTAATATCTTATTTCATGCTTTCTCTGTCTGTTCCACCAGGCTGCTTTGTCCTTTCATTTATTTGTGTTGTCATCCCAGTCATATTCTTATTCAAAATAGGCAATTTTGTTTTGACAGCTATTTGTATGTAAAGTGCTAGAGGTGTTGGTGGAGGGAGGGTGCCTTGTCATTGCTCCTGTACTTCACTATTTGCTGAAGTAGCCATTTTTGTCCCGGAATAGTATAAGACATCCTCCCAGTGGATTAGCCGTCGTACCGCACAATACATTCCCAGCAAGGTAAAGTTGAGGAATGGTAAAAGAGAAGGGAAAGCATTTTTTTCCAGCTGTCGCTTACTTTCAGACTGCTATTTTTCTCATGTCATTACTGCTTTTTGGGGCTTTGCAGCAAACTCACTATTCACATACTTTAGTACTGAAAATAATATGTTCTATGTATTACTAATGACTGTGTTACATGCATTATTCACTGTTGCAAAATACAGTAACTTTTGGGGTCACTTAGTACTGCTTTGTCCTCAGATGCCATTGCAAGTCAATTAAACCTAATAAAAAACGTATCATTTTGTATTTTACAGCTTTGTGTGTACTTGAATTTCTACTTCTCTTAAACCATATACCCTCAGACTCGTCCATTAATAACCCAAAGGTGTGAATTCACTCCTCCTGCTTATCAGATAATGGAAACCTTTACAAAGTTCACAACCAGGTGTTGGCAGGTGAGGACGTTTTCTCTTAAACTTTTCATTTTTAATTATTTCCACTACTATTTCTGTGACTTTCTGTGTACATTAACTCTTCCAATGAGAATTTCTGAAAGTGTTGGAGCATAACTTCGACTTCACTTAAATCAGTGTCTAACTTACTTATTTAACAAGCATGTTTTAGGGTTGAAACTTCTAGTTTTTTGTCCAATTATTTCGTTTAAAAGTAGTAGATAGCACAGTCGCCTCAAGGCAAATAGTGTTTGGAGTTCAGAACTGGGTTTTTGTTACAGAGGGTCGACCTCTACAGAGTTTTGGGAATGTCTCTAGCCCCCAGTCCTAAACAGAAGAAAACTTATTCTGGCATTTTTTTCGAATAAAGCAATGACACATGATTGAACTGTAACTAGGGCCTGGGCGATTCAAACGCATTACATTTATATCCTGATATGATAGTACATGTTGCCCTAGATGTTGGATTCATGTTGTCTTTCAGTGGTTTCGAAATATACTCTACACTATAGTAATGCCATATTCTGAATTAACCAAACTTTTCTAGCAGTTTTACCATTTACCTGCTTCATTTAATCCACATTGCTGATAAATATGTATCGAACATGTCGTTAAGTTCTTTAATCTTGTCGTAATATTGATATCAAGGTACTCTATCTGGTCAAGACGTATACAGTATTGTTACATGCTTTTATTTGGCTATTTACAATACATTAATGGTAATGTTTTGGGCCAGAGAATGGCTCTGACAAGGAGTTGTATCAATTAAAATCAATTGCAAGCAAATTTAAAATCAGAACTATTTAAATTGCACTAATGTGATTCATCAGTATCCTGACCTCAGCCGCTGCTTGACCAGATGGCAGGCAGGGTGAAGTAAAGGAAGTCAAATCAGTGGCAGAGTAGTTATATAAAAGGATTATACACTTCCTGGGATATTGTTTGGTTGTAACGATGATTTCAACAGAGCAATTACATTTTCATTAATATTGCAAAAGAACAAACAGAGGAGCTGAGAGAGACGAACAGTGGCAAGATAAACTTTAGTCGTACTGATTCTGCAAAAAGGTTTAGTCGGTGTCAATTATTTTCATACATTCAAACGACTCCAATGGATTTTTTAGTTTGAATCCAGTTTTTTTACAACTTTTGCTCTCTCTGGATTGAACGTTAAGTGACAGTTATTACAAATTGCTCAATCTAAAATGGTTACACTTTTGGGGAGAATATTTGTTTTAAATGCCAACCCTACAATTTGCAAATAATTGAAGGGTTTGTTCGATTCATCACACCGGGCCAATTCAGATTCTGTAAGATAATGGAAAACCAATTCTCTTTGTACAGCGTGTGAAATAAGCATCTCTAAAAGCACCCATTTTCTCTACAGCAGCCTTTTCATCATATTGATCTGCTCAAATTTCATCATTATAGTGTCCTTATCGCGGAATCCGTATATTCGTCTCGCATGCTACAACTTGGTCCTAACCAAGGTCGAAATATCTTTTGAACCTTCCAACAGCCATTCAGTGCCGCACAAATAATATTCAACCATTAAACTTTCATAGGGCTTTTCCTGGACCCCCGTTTTGTTCATTTTCTTGTTTATTTTTGAGGCAGTAAAAGGAGGTGCCTGGACGCAGCCGCGTTAATACTGTTTTCTTCTCTCCCATGTTATGCCATTCAGCGTGTGGTTTCAATTATGCATGCGGTTCTTATCTGTGAATGTATGATGTTTGACTGTGCAGAAAGCACTCAGCGAGGGTTTGTGCGGAACACTGCGAGGAGTCTGAGAGCATGCTGCTGCTGACTGAGCAGGTGTTCAGGATAGGATAGTCACGTTTGAAGTCCACGCGTTAAAGAAAAATAACCTGTTTTTCCTCACAGCCCCAGTTTAGCTTATCCTTTGTACCTCAAACATTTATTATTTTATATTATCTGTGAAAACCAATAATTGTTTGAGGGGATTATTCAGACATTAAAAGCGAGGGATTTATGCAGCACAATTATCTCCATTTTCAATCTCAGCTTTGTCTTTCGGGCGTGCAGGCATCCATGTAAATGCACGATGACTACAGTACGTCTGCTGGGCGTCCTGTACGGCGGTGTTCACACTCTGGGGGGATAATGGGCGAATGTTTCGGGAATGAGGAGGAATATATTCACAATGTCGGGCGGGTGCCGAAGGGTGAAAAGCAGTGTGTGGTGTCAAAGCAGAGTCGCAGTGTCCATGGTGCATTCAGGGAACATGTGATGCAGGCAGCCCTCTTTATTTTTTTTCCTTCTCCCGGAGCACTTGAATGTTTTATTTATCAGGGGTGGCAAAGCAAGCAGTGTGTTTAACTCAACAACAACCGCAACACCAGCAGAAATCTCAACACAGTTTTTCCTCGGCACCCGATGAGCGGGGGAACTTCTCCTAGTAATACCGTGCAAAAAAATGCCCATTCTGCGATTCATTTCACTCAATAAGCTGCAAATAGCTGCTCTGGTGTAACCTTCTCCTCAGAACAATCAGAAGGGGAACAGAAATGTTATTTTTTGCACTTTTATTCTGGAAACAATTTAATATAATTGTCACAAAGATTGGATGTTATACAAAGCAATTATATGCTCATGAAATAATTGCATTTCTTTATGCGTATTTGAATCTAATGAGAATTACAGCATTGATTGTGATGGTTAACCCTATCATCCAGTTTATTAACTTCTCCTTTGATAGCCACCAAAACAGATAACCCAACTCGCACTGTAGAAAATAAGTAATTTACTTTATAATTAAAGGCAATTAGTGAATCAATTACAGCTTGATCAAACCTGATGGAAAAGAAAACACTATGGCATGAGGCAGGAACAGGCTGTATTTGCAGATAGGCATCATTATGGTCCCATCAAACATAAACCCCGATAATTGAACCCGGGGTTAAAGGAAAAATCAATTTCTAATCATGGATCGTCATATCCCCAGTGTCCAAACTAGAATAGCACCTATTTTTCAAAATTTCCCTTCCATGGAGGGCAAGAACGGCGTCTTATATTAAACTTGTAAATATGTGTCACTTCGAATGTCATATGACAGCGCTGCCAGGAGAGATATATGGCGCCCTATAGACAGGAGACAATTTTTTCTAAATCCATTACAAACAGGCCCAATCGCTGAATAAAAAGCCCTTGAGTTCTGGTCTGCTGATATGTGACCTTTAGTTCAAAGTCATTTTCCCCTCCTCCCTTCTCTATCAATGCAATCAGAGCAATTGTCTGATTAAATGAATTAGATCCCCGTCTCACCCTTGTGGATCATGACATTTTAATGACACAGCTTTGTGCTTTTACAATCCTTGTTTATTCCCGTACCAAAATGTCTCCCTTTTGATATTTGTGTAATTAAAACTAAGAGTAAATAGAGTCACTAATCAGTGCAATTTCCCCCCGATTGCAGTCGGTACAAAGGCGGCCCTTTTGAGTTCGGCGGGGGTGCGGTGTGATAAATGGATTAATGAAAAACACAACCCCTCCTATCGCCAACTCAACACTCAACATAAATATGGGTTGGGTGCCTGTCTGCTTGTTTTATTTCAGTTATATCACTCTGAGGTCACCATAGTCACTATAGAGTTTTGTCTGAAAACCCTGAGCCAAGGATTTCCTTTATTCCTCTGTGTGGACAATGTTACAAAACTATCAAAAATATTGTGCATGTGAAGGACTCTGATGTTTCCAGCATAAACCAATACTACCATGTTATAATACAGCCAAAGCATCAAATACTGTAGTTTCAGATTACTGTTTATTCCGGAACAATTTAGGGTTGGTTCAGTAGATGACGGGGTTTGAGACAGTTAATGCTGTACGAATCCGAAGACAACAGAACAAGATGTTGGAAACAAAAGCATATCGGTTTCTGTTTGTAGTCTTAAGTATTGACCAATCATGAAACGCATCGGCCATCGTCTGCTGCTCTTTATAAGCTGTAAAAAATGCTTAACTAAGCTGCTACTTGTTAGGAAATCTGGTAGTAGAGGTTGTATCTCAATTCCAAATCCATTATTGCGTCTTAAAATACAAATCACACTGAGCGATTAACGACATACGGAGAAATAAGTATTTGCCTGGATAATGGGAAGCTTGATCGTTTTGAGCGGACCTTGTAAGAACGAAGGTAAACAAGCCACAAGTTGGGTGAAATACAATCGTGGAAACTATCCGTCATCGCCAAATAAAAAAGCCTTTTATTAAAAAGTGTGTCTGTTAACTGATTGAGAAATCAAACGAAAAGGTGGTATCTCAAGTCCGACTCCATTCTCACGCCTTAAGATACTGTTAACCGTAAGCAAACACTGGCACAAGGGAGAAAAGAGGTCTTAGCTGGACAATGGGAAACAGGAATTCAGGAAATGATGGCTGTTGTGGGGGCTTAATGGTCTCAAAAAGGAATAGCGTAGATTGATGCAACGATAACACACTGTTTCTCCTACTGATTAAAAGTGGAATAAATTAGTCAGAAAATAAACCTTTCATTTTGTTAAATAAACTCAGTGTTGAAGAAGGAGGTTATATCACTCTTTAGTGGAACCCCTTGTACCGTTTTTAATTAAGTGCAGCTTGTAGTCCTTAGTTATTTTGCACTGCTGTACAGAGAGCGTGATTTGGAGGGGTTTTCTGGTGCCTCGAAAAAAAGATATAGATATATTTTACTGCTTGGGTATTTTTTGTTTTTATGAATTGTTGTTCGTGCTGGAAGAGTGTCCTTGTGGATGCTTTGGCCAGATATGACTTCATTTAGAGGACTAAATCTGAGGCTTCAAGCAGCGCAGCATCCAGTGATAAAACAATGTTGTTGAAGGTGCTTGTGAAGTGCATGGGCTTACATCACCAACAGACGGTCTCACGCTAAGCAACAAGCTGCTCAAAGTTGCCTGGGTAGTAGATAATGACTATTTGCTCTTCCAACAGCTTTTGCTGACATGCCAAAAGCTCTTCACAGAGAGTTTTTCAAGCCACAAAAATAAGAGAAAAAGATGACTGTGGACAACGGCCACCATATGCTGCAGGACTGAGTAGTGTTGTTCAGTTCAGCGGCCATTTTTTTATGTACGCTATTTCAGCCTCTCCCCCTCAGCCTGTGGTGATTCATGCCCTTAAGCACATAGATAAAAAGACTCGAAAGGTTTTCAAGAGCTTTCCTCTTATTTCTGTACTTTGCAGTGCAGGGTCAGGAAGTACAGGGTCATGGACAACGAACACCCATTACAAACATTCCACTTAGTCTTCCAACAGGAGTAATATATTGGATGATTTGGGTTAAGGGAATACTAAGAGCGCAGTAAAAGCTCTGAGACTTCTTCTTTTGGTTTGCTCGTTATTATTTTTTCACCTTGTTAGCCTTAAAACACGGCCAAAGTTCAGTTAGCAAGACTTCACTCTTCTGTAATCGATGCATTTGGACAGGTCGGAAGGAAGCCAAGCAGAAACGCAAGAAGTAGCCAAGCACCAAGTTTAGGGTGGAAGTGTGTGGCACTCCTTCTGCATTCTCCTCAAAAAACATGTGAAAACATCAGCCCTGGGTAGTGAGATTGTCCCACTGTTTCAGCATCTCATCAACCCTCATGGTGGATCACTGACACTGGTGGCAGCTGCACAACATGTAAGAACCCTTCAACGCACAGCCAGTAAAACACAAGGGTTTGTTTTCACTCTCATTGCTGTGTGTTGATGAATCATGGGCAGGGCATCTAAATCTGGGTTCCAACTTAGCAAAACATGGTGTGTGACATTGATAGTTGTGTAAAACATGCATGTTTGGGATCATTTTGTTGTGGCTTACCCTTTCAGTTTAGGAATTCCTCCTAAATAATGGTCTCAAATCACAATAAAGGTGTTAATGCATAGATCAATTCACAATAATGTTTTTATTTTCCTAATTCTCCAAAAGGGTTTTTTAATTGTTGACAATTATTGGAAGCAAAGATTGTTTTTTTAAGAATTACAGCCGAAATAAATGATGTTAGCAACTAAATAAAAAAGATCAACTTAGACTAATGTAAAAGTAAAAGCATTTGACCAGGGAGAAGGAGATGCTGGTTTCCAGTTGGGTGCAAAGACCAGAAGAGAAGCTTGTGTTTTTGCCTGAAAAGAGTGTTGTATGGTGAAATGTCAACTCTGAGTAAAGACGTAAACTGCAGTATCTCCTTCAGCACGATATCCACGTTCCAACCTATTTGGGGGTAGAGGAGGCACAGAATAGGCAGGCAGCTTCTGTCTTCTGTTATTGCTACCTGCGTCAAGAAGGCTATTTTTTCCATTTGTTGGTGTGTTTGTTAAGCAGGGTAAAAGAATAACTAGTGGCTACATTTTCTTGGAACTTGTTGGAAAGGCGTGCCATGGGCCAAGAACCCAATAAAAGTCTGAAACACGGGGCGGATAAACCAATTGTTTTTCCCTAAACTTAGTGAGATCGGGCATTGACGTCTGGCCTTGCACTGATTGCCTTTTTAGTCTTACATTTTACAATAACAGTAAATAAGATGAGACATTCATGAGAATATGTGTTGATCTCAGGAAACTGTAGCAATTCAACTGAGTTTTTTCAGTTTTATCATGAATGTGTGTCCAACATTAAGCCCCCTTTTGCACTTTTTTGGTCTCCACCTACTCATTAAGAAAATATGTGACTCTTTAGGTGGGTCTCTGTTCACTAGCTTGCTGCTACCTTTGTCTGCCAGTTATTTAGTACTACTTTATATGAACCCCCTTTGATATTATACAAAGTAGTTCAATCCATTGCTAATATTATGAAAATATGAATCAGTGCATCCTTAACTCGTCTCTATCAACCAGAAGATACCACGGTATACGCAGTACATGACACAAAGGAAAAGTTGGGCGCTCACAATTCCATTATTCTACTACTTAAATGATTAATGATGAAGATATAACACAGATGGACTGAATAGTTTCCAACCTGCCAAATCCCGTTTTGACAAAATTGGTACTTCTTGAAGCGTGAAGATGGAACAGAGTAACTCAACCTGCAGTAATGCTTCAAGTGATGGCGTACAAAGTCTTTCTTTTTAATGTCCGATCTGGCCATCCAAGCATTGTTAACAAGATTATTCTTGGAAGTAATGAAACATGTATGCGCGTTCCTGGATACTTAATGTCGTACGTGCAAATCCAAACTCATTTAGTATTGAAAGTGTTCTCCCCGGCCAGAATAACCTGTAACATCCTTGTATGAATGCATAGCCGGCCACTGTTGCTCCTTTTTTCCAACAACTCAAACGCAAAGCTTGTGTTTGAGCTTGGCCTCTATCATAACTGAAGGGTGAAGTCTTCCCTTGAGAAACAACACACACTCTGAACTACAATAGCGCTTGTGTATACGAGCTGCTGATGGAGCAGCCTTGAAGAAAAAGAGCAGAACGAATATTTCATATGACCACCGCAACTGTCACTTTCCCTGGTGGCTAACAGATGGCTTTTAATGCAATAGAAGTATTCCCTGGAGCCCCCCCCCCCCCCCCCCCCCCCCCCGTCAGGCCAGTCATAGCTGGCATGCTGCATTGTGAAGAAATGGATGCCCAATGATGAAAACACACAAAAAGATGATGGTACGCAAGAAGGTTGAGCAAAGCAAGCATTCCCTCGCATTTATTCACAACCTGACACTGAAATTAATGAGGTTTGGTCGCATGTCACAGGCATGGCTGAGGAGCAACTAGCTGGTGTCAGGAAATCATTTATGGGGAGGTGTCGACTTCATGGATTACTCTCTAACATTCTTGTAATGGCTACTGACTGGGCGGCCTGCAAGGCTCATAAAACACATCAAACCCGCCCTACACATCTTTTCTCCCGGGTGCGCATCTGAAGGCGCCATAAATCGCGGGGTAAAGGCCATAGTTCATCCGATGACCCCCAGCACAAACACTTTCCCCCCGCTCATTATATTATCCTTCCTAGATTTATATCACGTTGGCAGCATCTCATCAAAGCATCTTCTGTGTTTTTGCCTTGGACCGTCGGTAATTAACTACCTCGCGAACGTGACATTTCAATGAGGCTCAGGATTATTTTTTCCTCCCGTGAATCGGGGCCTGGGGTTGGGCAGGGAACAGTTATAATTATGATAAGTGATTTGTGCCCACTCGTGCAACTCCTTGAGTTAGGCCTCTTTGAAGTCCTTCACTTAGATGCCTCAGTTGTTAAGTTCTGCTAAGCCTGCGTTCTAATAAAGACACCTCTTACCGCTCTAATAATGCAACTTTGTCTTTAAATTGATTTTTTTTTATTCCAGTAATTGGTGTTTTACAGTAAATTGGATTGTATAAGGGAGAAACCACTTGATCTCAACTAAAGATGTGGAATTGAAGTGTGTTTCAGTGCAATTGGAGAGATAAAGAAGGGAGAAGGGGACAAATGAGTTCCGCAGCATCACCCGTCAGTCGGGCTGCACTATTAATACAAATGTATTGAAATCGCAATATGGACTATAATTTGTTTTAATTTTGATTCAATTATTATGGATCTGCAGAGATACCCGTCTGCTAATTCTCTTTTCAGAAAACTCAGTTTGTTCAAAATATAATATTTGATGTTTTTGTAAAGAAGAAACAATAAATGTTTCAAATAATATGAACTTAAAATAATTATAAAAACAATAATGCCGCAAAAAAAAACCCAGAATAATTAATTAAATAATAAATTGAAAATAATTGATATAAATAATAGCCAATTAAGGGGGAATAATAATAATAATAATAATAATAATAATAATAATAATAATAATAATAATAATAATAATAATAATAATATGTTTCAGACTTAAGAAAATACAGTTGTTTGAAATAGATCCTGGTTAGGAATAAATCTATGATCATGTTACCTTTTTTTCAATTATAGCGACAAATACGATGCAAAACTGACAATTCCCTCCAATATCGTGAATCCTATCAGTCAAATATACTCAAAAATCCTAGTTTTTTCCCAGTGCTGCTGCCCTTCCCTGTCCTAACGGTTATCTTCCCTTCACTTCACCTGTTGTTCTTTTTTTTCACAACTCAGTTTGAAATAGAGGCTGGCGGGCATGCATTTGATGTCTAGAAGGTAGATTGCTGACTTTGCATAGGACTCTAAAGATAGAAGATGATATATGGAGGCAGGGAGAGAGGGGGAGGAGGGTGGAGGAACACCGCTGAACTCTCCCTTCTCCTCCCCTGGAAGCGGACCAAGATCAGGCCTGTTAATGATGCAGTGTTGCCAAGTGGCAGACTTTTTTGGAGGCTACCTGCCATATATCTCTCACTTTCAGAGGTTTAGGCTTGGAAGGGGGGTGCAACTCTCCCGCATGTCAGCACAGGCACTGACAGGTGCCATGTGGCGACGAGTGCAATCGCCAGTACCCATCTTCCTCAAATTGGCTCCCTCGATGAGTATCACACAGTCCGGTGGCGAGGCATAAAACTGTGAGAGCACTGGAACATTGTGCTCCAATTGTGTCTTGTTTTTTGTCCTGATACCAGACATTTTGGCAAGAATCTCTTCATTCCTCAGGTGTCATTGATGTGTTGAAATGCAGCGTCCATATTTGTTTGTAGGGCTGCCTGAGGAATCTATCTGTATCGGGTGCACGCATGTTGGAAAAGAGTATTCACACAACTCTCCCCACTCGTGGGAAGAGCCATCAAGTTTGGAAACACAGTTGTGACTCACACAGGTTTGGAGTTTTGGAACATTATATTTTAAGCCAGAGAAGATGCTGCTCCCCCTCCCCACATCACACTGTATAGCAGCGCCGATAGAGTCATTACTTGTATTTGTTTTGCAAGGAAATGGCACACTTTCAGCTGTATTTAAACCAATGCTATGTCACTTTTGAAAGACAATCTTCCCCTTTTTAAAACAAAATCTAGTTAATTAACAATAAATAATAAAGCTGTTTTCCTTCATGTTCAAAAAGAAGCATCCTACCCCCCTCTTGCGAACATTGCTAATCCAAAGTCATACAAAATTCAGCTCAAAGTCGTCAGTGATGGTTATATTGGACTCGTTTCTAAACAATAAATAAAACTCATCTCTTTGTACAAATCAAAAAATAATCAAATAGTCTTTGCAGGTTCACCGAAAAACTGCCAAAGACAAAACTGATCCGGAAATCATCAGTCCTGCTCATAACCATTTTACGGCTACAAGTGTTTCTTTGCTGCTTCCCTCTCATAGCGTTCTGTTATGCAGCTTTCCCAAGTACCAGTCACCCTTCAGACATACTATAGGACCTGCAAATAAGGCATTCATCAGGCAATTTATGACCGTGTGGTCCGTAAGTGGGGGAGTGCATACACATATCACAAGTGTTAGTGTGGGTTTGCTGAAAGCGAGGCAGCTAAGACTGATCACTTCCTCCCTTCCCTCTCTATGTCTCTCTCCCCCCTCCCCACACCTTTTTTCTTTCTCTCGCTTCAATCTCCGTAATGCAGAGAAGAGCCCTGAGCTCTTTTACGTGCAGACACAAGCGAAACGCTGCATTAAGGCCACAGAAGGGAGATTTCATTGGAGAGGAAAGCTGATGTAGGGGAAAACCAGAGCAGGAAAATGGGGAGGAATTTCTCCTACTCATCTTAACAAAGTGAGCCCTGTAAAAATGCAAACACCGTCTGTTGGCTCGGATACTTTTTTCACCGGACATTAGGAACAGTAGCACGGTGTAATTGAGTACTGGTTTAATATTCCCTAAGCAGTGTCTTACAGGGGAAGTCTTTCTCTTCCATTCACCTGGTTTGGAGAGCAGCCAGAAACAATAACAGGATGCATAGGTTTTCAAAATAGTAACGAGGAAGTCGGTGGAGTGTGGGAAAACATACGTACAAGTAGGCATATAGGTGAATCACTATTCCTGAGTCACTGGCCCTGTCTTGCATTGTACGGGGACGCGTGGGAGTGATTCACCATTGTGCCTCCATATCTCTGTTGCCAGCTTGGCAGTCCCTTCACTGCTGATCTGTGAGATTTAGAATTGCTCCCAGAGTGCTTTTCTAATCTGTTCTATTTCTTTTTTTTCTGGGGGGAAATGTAACCCTATGACAAAAGATTTCCCTTCGGTTCCCTTAGATACATTTACTAACTGTTTGAGTCGTATTCTCTCATTCATTTTTAGGAGTAATAAATGAAAACTAGTCCACACCGCTACAACAATGTAGACGTCTTTTTAATTTCCATCAGACTCGCCGTGAACTTCCAGCTGCTCTTTCTAAACTTTATTTAGGGTATGTTACCCACTGGTGTGTCACATGTCAATGCGACACATTTCTTAAATAAGACTCTTTAACAAAGGCTTGTTAATTTCATTAAAACGGAGCTTGGGGGATTTCTACGACGAGGTGCTTGACACCGTGCGAGCATCACAACCTTAGGCCTCAGTCTGCTCGGCGTGGGGGTCCGCCAGCTCATAAAAAATGCATTCGTCAATGGACAGTCTGCTGATGAGAGACACTTTCTTCTCTCTCTGTTTGCCTCTCCAAACTGACGTCCAATTAGCTTTGAGAAACAAGCTAACCCGTAGCTGCCATTTAGCCCGAAACCACCAACGGCGCCTCCAAGATATCGGGACATGACATAATGAATGCAATCAACAATAATTAGGGGGAATGATGGGCTCTCACTTTGAGGCGCCATTAGGAAGGAAAGGCTGGCGCTGCACTGTCAGTGACCTCTCTCTTTTTAAACACTCCCCGCCATCAGGAAAACGGACTTCCTGCTGCGTAATAGTCTTTCATGTTAGTCATTTCACAGGGCTTGGAAGATTTAGCAAAACATATTGAACAGTCATCTTGTTCTGCTATAGTTGTATGCGCTGCTTTTAAGAGTTTGAGGTTTTAAATATTCAGAGAGTCTTAAACTTCAAGTGGAAAATCACAGGTGACTACGCTGTAAAAATAATGAGTCATGATGTCTTGCCTATAAAGGAAATGGCTGGTGTACTTCGGAGCAGGTGTTGGGTTTAATACTAAGTACAATTTGGTTGATAAGCGAACTAGGGATACATGGAATCAATACCTATTCAGATTCCCATTCCAAAACCAATCTGATACCAGTGCTCTGTTTTCCTGTACGTATATTGGTAAGTGGTGCATGGTTATATGCAGCTTAAAAAAGTTATTCATTGTTTTAACTGAATCCATACTTACACGCACCTTGTGACGTACCTTCTCACCTAACTTACTTACTACTTTACATAGTAACCTACTAGTTAAACGTTTCAATCCTGTAAGCCCACGCCACGGTGATGTCACTGTGTACCGGCCCACCCCTTAGTACTTGTCTACATCTTGCATCAATGTGAGTTGTCCACTAAAGGTCAGCAAAAACAACATTAGAAGTATTTCTTTCAGCATATTGCTCAAACGCTTCTGCTAGACTGTATTCCTTTATGTTATGGACTGTGAATGATGCACATGTTTTCACAGTCAGTCAAATCATTGTGTGACCCCTTGTGTCTTTATATAGGAGCTTTTGCATAGTTGTTTCCGTTAATTGTATGGAAATAAGTCCTTAGGTCATCAAAAGAAGCACATAACTGTTCTCCAGGTGGTTTATGTACCAATTAAAACGTTATTTTGATCGCCCACTCAAATAAACTTTTTCTGGTTCACGCACTTTGGATATAAGGAGAAGAAGCAATGATTACTTTTTTCTGCCCTATTCATTTGGACCAACTGAGCAATGAGAAAGGGGGTTACTGGCCACTGACTTTAATAGACATGGATAGCTTGAAAGAGCAGAACAAGGGGGTAGCCAGGTGAGGAAGGCCAGGCCACAGCCGCACGCGCACAGAATTTCAAATAGATGGCCTAACCCAGGGGTGAAGAGGAGCGAGCATGTCCGTGACAGAGTGGAGCTTGATGCTCCTCTACTAGGGGGTTTCAGGTTGATGGAGATCAAGAAAAAAAGGACCAAGGACAGGCTGCATGAGGATCCCTGAAGCTGCACAATAAAAAGATTAGGATTACATTACATTAAGGCAGTCAATTGACTGAAACGGTTATAAATTACTTGCATTTAATTGTTTTTTGTTGGGTGTAATAAAAGATACCTAACAGAAACTTAGCAATGTGATACATTTGTTTTGTTTCCCAATTTTTCACGAGGTTTAACGCGCTAACATTTCACTTCATTTAGCTGAGACTTTTATCCAAGGCGAACTACAACAAGTGCATTCAACAAACTCAAAAAGCAAGAAATCTGCAGGGACATCAGCTATCAATTAGCCAAACCATAGTAAGTGCTAAGTACATAAAAAAAGACTGGGTTTTCAGTCTGTGACGGAGGATGTGTAGACTTTCTGTTGTCCTGATATTAATGAGTAGCTTGTTCCACCATCACGGAGCCAGGATAGGAAACAGGTGTGTTTTTTTTGAGGGGTCCTGGGCTCCCGCTCACAGTGAGGGAGTAGCAGGCTGATACAGAACGATGTGAACATGCTGGAGTGTACGATTTAATCACGTCCTGGTTGCAAAATCGGCCTTATCCATTCGAAGATGGTCAAATATAGTCAATATGCATGATGAGCGGTTAATTAGGACCTCTATCGAGTGACATTTGGAAAAACAGAGTTGAGGAGGAAGAGCTCTGATTAGAAAGCCGTGGGAGTGTTCTCAGCAGCCATGAAAATGAAACATGCGAGACTGCGACTGTTGTGAAAAAGGGAAACGTCATTACTTGCTGTCTGAAGTCATTTGTATTAAAAGCAGTTTGCGTCTGAATATCAGGGTATGCAATTAATGCTAGCGGCTGTGCTATAAAATATGAACTGCATGGCAGAAAAACATTTCCACTGAGATTGGGCTCCCTGAGAATGTGTCTAATTTATGCTGAGGCTAAGGTTTAAAGCCATGGGTTGTTAATGTGACACATGCTTAAAGGTGACGGCTAGGCTTAGTGAATCTTAAGCAGATCATTCCTGTTAACAGAATAAATCTGTTAATTAGATCAAATTTGCAAGGGAAAAAGCTGAATATTGATGCTTTTAATGGTGTTTTTCTAATTCAACCACACGAGACCACACTACATTTACATTATGTAATAGTGTGTTGGTTTGTGTGCATATGCGTACATGTGTGGAAGCCTGGGCGGCACATTTAATCAGAGTTATTAACATGCAGGAACCCTTAATAATAAAGCATTAAGTGCCGTTATTCGGGTTTTGTAATCAACAACTTACGCAGCCGGAGTTTCAAACGTATGAAACCTAATTTAATTACAAAAGGCAAATTAAATGTTCCTTCCAGGCGCCTACTTAAACTCAGATGAAAAAAATATTGCAACTATAATAGGAAAGCCTTTTCTGTGCATCCCAGCACATACCGTTTTAATTGAACTCCAACTGCGTTTAATATTAACATGTTACAGGAATGGAGGTGCTTTTGTAAGGAGGCAGATTAGTTTTTAATCAGTTTATTTGCTCTTCTAGAAAGTGTTGTTCTGCAAGCACCACTCAGCTTCTTGTACATGTGGGGGACTTGTTGAAGAAAGGCGTGATAGTTTAAAGGATGGTTTGTTCTTCCATATATTCGCAACTCTTGTATTTTTTTCTAGGTAATAGTATATATTTATAGGTCAATTATGGACCTGTGTGACAAAAAAAGTCTTCCCTCCTGAAACGCATGAACGCGCCTCCCAGACAAACAAATAGAATTACTACGAATCTCACTTTGCTGCTGGCTCATTTGTTTTAGGCATTAATGACTTTTTTAATCATCTAGATTCATCTTTTTGCTGTCCACCTGCCCTCCGTCCCTTGTTCCTCTTTACTCCTAGGGAAAATATCTGCCTCTTTACCTGCTAAATTCCCCTCTAGCTAACTGACTTTGACTGTCCATCCTCTTGGACACGCACATTGTGATGTGATCCATTATTGATAGAAAAAGATTGATCATACCAGCTTTAACTTTATCTCCTGAAGCTTAAGCTAAGAAACAAATAAGTGTGTTGTAGTTATTAGTCAGAATTTATTTAAGTCAACATTAAGACACAATTTCATACATTTGAAAAAAACTCAGAACTTTTAGGAAAAAAGTGATAATTTTGAAGAAATAGTAGGAAGTTCAAAAAAGTTGAAATTTGGTGAAAACAAAAACAGAAGTTTGAAAAGTGAGATAAAAAGTGTGAATTTTTAAAAGAAGAAGATTAGGGCCACATGGGCGATTTAGAATAATGAAAAAATAGTGGGACATCTTCAAAAGTTTAAATTTAGAAAAAAAGTAAGATTTTTCAGTAAAAAGTGATCATTTAAAAAAAAATATCGGAAACTTTTAAAAGTCCACAATTTGAAAAGAAATCCAGAAATTTGAAAAAAAAAGGCAAATCTTTTAGAAAGAAAAAAGGATAATTTTGAAGAAATAGTCAGAAATTCTAAAAAGTCAACATTTGGAAAAAAGATCTGAAGTTTTAAAAGAAAATCGAAAGGAAAAAAATTCTGAAAGAAAAAGTCTGAATTTACGAAAGAATATGATTATCGCAGCATGAAGAAGGAGTTAGAATAATTAGCAAATAGTGGGACATTATTAAAAGTTGAAATTGAGAAAAAAAAGTCTGAAATTTGAAGAAAAAAAAAGTGTTTTTCAAACACCAATCCATTTCTCTTGGCTTGGTTAGCCTTCCAAAAACATACAGCATGTGTGTCCCTGCCATCTGTTTGCTGAGGTAAAACAGGAAATCTGCATTCTATTGAACACCAAAGACATGAGATATGAAATGATGAATCACAAAAACTTCAAGGAGATTAATTAGGCAGTGCAGAGCTGTTGATTGGTCTATAAAAAAAAATTGAATGCTATTTAAGGGAGTGTGCAGACTCTCAGGCAATCAAAACATGTCCTGCCATTTATGTGCTCAAGTTTTAAGGGATAATCAAAGGAGCTGGCACTGCTGCGTTGCACACAGTGCCAAGAAATCGTTCAAATGTGCTGAGCTTAACTTACACCCAGTGCGTTGGAGCATTATTGGATGAGTTGTGTCTTGATCGTAAAGTAACATGAACTAGAGACTTGGCCAGTGCAAAAATGGACAATCAAGGACAGATTACCCTTTTTTCCCCCCTGAGTCTGGATAAAACACAACTAAAATGTTCATCCAAGTCTGCAAGTTTTGAGATGTTGGTGATTTAGCGATCTGAATCCAGGCTACTTCTTAAATCCAATGGAATAGTCCACTGTCATCATGTCCCTAGTGTAAAGGAAGTACGATATTTACATTGGTTTTTCTGTATGTAGTATTTTCATTTACAGAGACTGGATTCCTAACCTGGCCAAGATCTGTAGGTAGTCACATAAACCTCCCTGGCTTTGGTGCCCGTGGTTCTTTGACACCTGGTTTGGACTAATTAATTTGAGAATAGGATTGGAAGTTCACCCCTTAAGAGTAATGTCGACTTAAAGGGCTTTACGTCGATTCTGCTAGTTAGCTGCTTTTAAATGCTTCTTTCTTTCCTTGAAATTTGGATTCACTTTCACTCAATGATTACCTATTTATTCAAGGGTTGTGCACACAATCTCACAAAAATCCATAGCGAATGTATTTTAATTTTGCACAAATGTCAAAAGTCAACGTTACTGTGACCCCTGTTCAATTTAGAAGATAAAGATCTGTCTTCATAGTATGTTGGATATTCCCAAACCAATGTTTGTATCTAAATGAAATCGAAGGAAATGGTGGATGTAAGCATTCAAGGGAAAAAAAGCATATTGCTCTGGGAAAAGAAAAAGCAGGGGTTAACCGGGAGCTCATTTTGCCACAGGGGCCCTAGCAGGTCAATCCAGCCAAAGAATTCACAAATCGCTGGCGTGGTGATGTCTTAATTCATTCATTAAGATGTCCAAATGTGTACATGCTAGATATAGGATTTCCATTCGGGATTCGGTGCAACAGCAAGGCATGCATGTGTGATATGCACGCGTGTAAAGCGGCAACGCAAATGCATTTTTTTGGGGAGATGATCAAGGTCTTTTACAAGATGAAACACACTGATATAACTATTAAAATGACACAGAAAAAGACAAGGCCCTCTCTGCTCATGTGGATTATAACGCATGTTTGGTCAAGCATTGCAAATTCTGATTGGATCCTTCATTTATAAATCACATGTAGGTTTCATATCTGGGGATCTGATATTTTACAATTTATTTCAGTCCATCTTTCTCCCAAGTGGACGTGGAAAAATGTCTCACTATTGCACACCTTTATCAGCGGCATGAACAGTCTTTAGATCAGGGGTCACCAACGCGTCGCCCGCGGGCGCCATGGCGCCCTCGAGGACTACTTGAGTCGCCCGCGAAGGCCTGTTCTAAAATAGCCTAGTTCTCACGTGACACACAACTTTATTTTATTCGTTGTTAAACTTTCTATTATTTTTAAATATATTGCATTGCTTGTAAGAAGATAACAATATGCAGTATGCACGCATATAAACATATGCCTACTTATAAAACGTAATTTGTGTAAAATAAAATGCTTCAGATTACGTAGATTGGACCTAGCTGGTCTCCACGACAACCGTTGCGTGGAGACCGAGTCCAGTCAGTGCAGTGAAGCGAAGTCAAGATGAACGGATGATTACAATTTAATCGAAAACATGGCAGAAAAAAGAAAGAGAACGTATTATTTTCACGGTGAATGGGAGCAAGAGTTTTTTTTTACCACTGTAAAAGATGCCTGCGTGTGTCTCATTTGCCGGGCGACTGTGGCGATACCAAAGCGGCACAATGTTGAGAGGCATTTCAAGACCTGTCACGCAAGCTACCATGCTAACTACCCACCGGGCAGCGCACTACGAGTGGAAAAAGTAAGTGAGCTAAAGGCAGGATTGTGCAAGCAACAGTCTTTTTTCACAAGACCAGCTAAAAAATCTCAGAAAGCTACCGAAGCCTCGTTCAGAGCAACAGAACACCTGATAAAGAAGAAGAAGGCATTTACAGATGGAGACCTTTTCAAGGAAACGATGATGATAGTTCTGAACACTGTGCTTAAAGACGAGAAATATGGGAAGGAAGTGCTCTCTTCTGTAGCTGATGTTCAAATGGGGGCAAGCACAATGGTCAGGAGAGTGACAGCAATGTCCGACAACTTGACTGATCAGCTGGACCAGGATCTCAGGGAGTGCAGGTGGTTCAGCATCCAATGTGATGAGTCCATCGACAGCAGCAGCACGGCGCAGCTGATGATGTTTGTTCGGATGGTGTTTCAAGATTTCTCTACAAAAGAGGAACTTCTCACACTACTCCCCCTAAAAACCAGCACAAGGGGGGTTGATATCTACAACGCGGTGAAGGAGTTTTTCAACAACAGAAACATACCACTGGAAAAGCTGGTGTCGATTACCACCGATGGGGCTCCTGCGATGACCGGACGGCATGCAGGGTTCATCGCGCTCTGTAAAAGCGACCCAGCGTTCCCGAAATTCGTACAGTACCACTGCATCATTCACCAGCAGGCCTTATGTGCAAAGGTGCGTTTTCATTTTGTATTTTATTAATTTATGTTATCCTTGTTGTAGGCCTAATATCCTATTTGTAATTATGAGTAGGCCTATTGGGCATATTTTACGCATCTGCTTGTAGACCGGCCCCTACTGCGCTTTTTGGTCGTTAGAGTCAACTTCATAGTTGTGATACGGCGCTATATAAATACATTTTGTTTTGTATTGTATTGTATTGTATTGTATTGTTATTGTTTTTAAGTGCTTTGAGTAAGAGTGATTTTATTTTATTTTTAAGGTGATCGGCTTCGAGCACGTAATGACTCCTGTTGTGAGGATCATAAACAGCATCCGTTCCAAAGCTAAACAACACCGAAGTTTCAAGGTGATGTTGGCGGAGCTGTCGGCTGAATATGGGGACCTGCTTCTCCACACGGACATCCGATGGCTCAGCAGAGGACGGATTCTGCTCCGGTTTTTGTCGCTGTTGAGGGAGATCAAAGATTTTATGAAATCTAGAGACGAAGACACATCGCTGCTGGAGGACGTTGCGTGGCTACTAGACCTGGCATTTCTGACGGACATTACTGGAAAACTGAACAATCTGAACTGTGCGCTGCAAGGCAAAGGTAAGACTGTTGCCGACATGATCAGTGCTTTAAATGCGTTTAAAGCACAGATGAGCATTTTCTCTGCGCATTTACAGAGAAAAAAGGTGCTGCACTTCCCCTCTTTGCAGATGGTGCTGAACGACAATACCTCTGCGTCTGAGATTTTTGGCAACGCTGCCGAAAAATACACTCAAGTCATAAACAGGGTTGGGCAAGAGTTTGAGAATAGGTTTTGTGACATTGATAAACTTGAGCCATGTGTGTCGTTCGTTTCGAATCCATTTATAAACGTGGACACAACGTCCATTGCTGAGCAACTAAGTGCAATGTTCAGCTTGGATGCTGGGCAGGTGGAAATAGAAATAGTGACACTGCAGAATGACATTCGCCTCAAAGCCCACCAGGCTGCAGCAAACTTTTGGGGCCTTGTTGATACTGAAAAGTACAGTGGTCTGTGCACAGCAGCAATGAAGGTTGCCAGTCTGTTTGGGTCTACCTATCTTTGTGAATCAGCCTTTTCTGACATGAATTTCATAAAAAACGAACACAGAACACGGCTCACTGATGCACATCTGCAAGACTCACTCAGACTTGCAGTGTCAAATTACAGCCCAGATTACGAGGCCCTGGTTGCCAGCATGCAATGCCAGGCTTCCCATTAAAACTTATGAAAGATTGTGATGGATTAAATAGGCCTATAAATACTTTTGTTTAATGTTATGTTGTTCTGTTTGATGGTGATTACAGTGAAATAGAAATAAAGTGCTGATTTTGATATTTGTCTGTTTCCTTCCTTTTTAAGCCATTATTGATAATTAGGCCTATTGTGCAAATTTGTTAAAATGAGCAGTGTCCTCAAACAGGTGAATATAACTAATTAGTTTTACTATTAATAATAACATACAATTAAAGGTAAACCGCGCAAATTTGAAGCGTACCAAATTGGTAGCCCTTCACATTAATCGGTACCCAAGAAGTAGCCCTCAGTTCAAAAAAGGTTGGTGACCCCTGCTTTAGATGCTCCCGTTTCTCCTGGCCTCAGTGTCGGCGCAGCATTTGTAAACGTGTACGTGTGTTTGTGTGTGTAGCGGCTGCAGGCTTTTAGCTGGATGAGCCTGCATCCCTTTCCCACAGAAATCAATTAAACCTGTCAATGGCCATCGATCTGCGAGGCACGCATCCACCCGCCTGCTGCAGGATTAGAGATGTCGTGGGGGGAGGGTTACTGTCTTAGCGTGGGTGTCTCGGTGAACCTTGACATAACTGCACATCATCTCCTCCCTGCTTCTTAGAATAGGGGGCTTGTTAGCCCGTGCGGTCTCCAGCAAGCAAGCTTTGCTGTAATTGAATAGCAGTAAGGCGGCTACATCAGAGGAGCGAGGGAGATGTGTTCCTTCCTCCATCAATCCACTTAGATGATAAATGGTTCACACAAAAAGGGTTTTGGAGGGTAAAGCCAAAAAGGTGCGCACAGTATGACAACTTGTATGATGAGGATTAGTGTTAAAAATGACTAGTCAACAAGACACTATCTCCCTAGGTGAGCGAAAGGCTTTCTGAATGCATACTACGTCCTGTTTTAACCATAGAAGAAGGATGTATTTAAAGCTTAATATGGGTGAGGTAGCAGCGGACCACCCAAGCAAATCAGTGCCGTTGAATCAGAAGAAGTTATAGCCTTAAGTATGATTAAAGCAAACTTCTATATCAAATATATAGAGGGTGTTGTAATTGCGGGCGGCCAGCGCTCCTGACAAAATATCGGGACGAGCGAATTAATGGCCGTGCGCTCATGCGTGTCCAAAGTATAATGCTTTAGGTTCACTGACTGATGAGATCTATTACTCTTAAAAATGTGGTTTAATGTTCCTTTTGGGCAGCAGGTGATTTTGACTGTCAGGGTATCCGCCTGAGTGGCTCTGCACACGGAGCACTATCAACGTAATGGCTCAATGTGTGTGTGTGTGTGTGTGTGTGTGTATGCATGAGTCTGTGCACAACGGTGTGTGTGTGTATCTGTGTGCTGCATGAGTGCTAACATATCTTGATTGTCAGGGTGTGAGTAGTGTTTATGAGAAATAATAACGTAGAGGCAAAATCCCGGCAGCATTTAGCTGGGCCATTATGGAGACAGAGACATTGAACCAAAATGTATTATTCAGCACTTAAAAGCACACAGCATCTGCTCACAGCAGTTTAAAGCCCCTGTCCAATTCCGTTGCTGCTTAATATTTCACACACTCGTTGATGGGGAGGAACGTCGCTTTAGGAGCTAATAGAAGCGTCAGATAGTTTGCACACATAGATGACCTTGAAGAAGAGAGTTCTCTAAGGTCAAAGGTAGCTGTTGTGTCATAATTTCAGGAGTTTTTGTTGTAGCCTTGGATACATTTACCTGTGTCAAATCCCCTTCTCTTTGTCTGCTATAAACATCACTGGATGACAGCAGCCCCGGCAAACACGTTGCAGCACACAGATGTATCAGATATCTCCAGGAATCTGACATTTATGGGTTTTTCTTCCCCATTTTGCATAGAACCCATTCAACTGTCAGTGTCCTCACTAAACCCCTGACGCCTGCCAGGAAAAGTTGGATGTTTTTCGCCGAGTGTTTGCTAGATTTTTAAGGAAAAGCTGCTCAGGAAGAAATGGACCTCATTCCGTTCCATGGTGCTGACCATTTCTATGCCCTCAGGGGAGACTGCAGGAGAAACGCACATTCCTACTTGTACTTGACTTCGCCTTGCCTGAGGCAGACACCTATGTACTGTATTTGGCTCCACTTTTAGCATTGCCGGACCTGCAAACTGCCAAACACCAACTAAAAGTCAGGTTACGGCTGTTAAACCTTTCTGTTTAGGTTAGTTGATTCATAATCAGGGGAGACAGCGGAAAAGATGGACGGGAATAGCTAATAAAACAAGGCCACTGAAAAGCTAGACACACATATAAAAACGTTCACATTAAACTTTCTGGTTCAAAATGATGGTTTCATTTCATGTGCAAAGAAACTTCACACTTGAATTAAACTCAAATGACAGATAAGTGACGCATACCTAATGTGTCTTTTTAAAAGAGTGGCAGTGATGCGTTGAATTAAATTGTTTATTGTTAGGCTATGACTTTTTTGTGCAAAGAAATACACATCGACATTTCTGAAAGGTCAGGATCAATTATGTCAAACTTTTTAGAACTTCTCTCGCCTGCACAGTTTTAGCACTTAGTAGAAGTGTTTTTACATGGGTGTTTCAAGTGTCATCGCTGACTGAGATCCAGACAGACATTAGGAATGATGAATAAGACAAGAAAGGTTTGAAATGAAAGACTGATCTGCCTCTCAGATCGGGCATAAATCAGCTTAAGACCAAATAGATGTTTTGATTTGAAGACAGACGTTTAAAAAAAGGGTTTATATTTAACAGAGCCTATCTGAGAATGGAGTTTGTTAAAAAATAAAAACAATAATCTGTCTTTGGAGATGTATTGAAGTCCAGAAAATGTGTTAATAATGGTCTGCTAACAAATTTTAGTCAATTGCTAAAAAATACTTACCAATATAAGGTTTTGGTAGTATTGACATATATTTACTGACTACCTTTGATCAGTTAAAAAGAAATGTCCATAACGTATACTAACACGTTAACATTTACAGTGTTCAGTGTTTTCTACCACTTTCCAATTCCAATAGTATTTGTGTGCAATACAAACATTTAGATCCTTGTAAACACTTCCTGAGCTGATATGAGATTGCTACAGCAAACCAGCTACTGAGAAATATTGACTTTTACCGTGAAGGGAATGCAGAAACACTTTCAGATCCAATTTGAGTGTACAAAATCCTGATGAACTGAGGGCCATTATGCATGCAAACTAGGTGGAAATGATTTTTTTTAAAAAGGGTATACTAGTGTGTGGCCCCTCCCAAAAAACAGCAGATATCTAAGATTATTTTAAAGAGCCACAGACAACCCTTTTAACATAGGTATTAATGCTGGGTATAAAATGAAACGTGTCTTTGTTGACAGTTTTTAGAGATTTCCCCCGTCATCTGTGATCAAATATTAATGGCACCATGTGGACTGATGTGGGATTGAGTTTCTCACCCGCTAACGTTGGAGCTCTTCATCTTCTTTGGGTTGTTTTACTCAGATGTTGAACACAGTTTAACAAGCAAGGTCCCAAATCAACTCCTAAGTCTACACAGAAAAGTATTAAATGAAGTCCTCAAGTCAATATGCTCTGTTTACCCAATTGAATTCCACTTTAAATATTGATTATAATTCAGAAACCACAATACACAGCTTTATATCAACAACATATATCTCGGCTCTGAAACTATTAGCATGGCTAGTTTGTGGACACTGCTAACTGCTAAGGATGTGCTAGTACAAGTTAGTCTTTATAGCTATCTAAGATTTTCCTGTACTTCTTTCATTTCAATTCATCCAATACAGAGTTTAATTGAATTGGCGATAACTATTTTTTTTGTCCAGCCTAGATTAGCAGAAACAAGTTGAACACAGCACTGACGTATGAACACATTGTGGGTTGATATACTGCTAACAGGCATGCTAAATCCTAGGTAGCAATCTAGAAAGTAGTTCAAAGTTGAGTCAAAAGTCGTATCTATACCATTGATTATTGCAAAACATCGGTCTTTTCTGGAATGGTGCTACACAGGTAGTAAGTTACAAAAGCTTCCTCCGTTTTTGGTTTCTCCCGTTCCTTTATTGAGCAATTGAAACGATTTGCTATCAAACAACTAGACAAATGTGCTGCTCAAAGTTGATTGAAGTTGACCTTGATATGAACAATTTGCAGGGATTTACTCGGCCTCCAATGCACTGAATTGATTTCCATTGGAATTAAAATCCTAGTGTGGCTAGGGCTTTTAGTCAGGTCCAATTTGACTCCAGTATGGTGAATATTTATAACCAATCTTACTCGGCTAACCAGCAGCCTTGTCAGCAGTGCCAATGTCTACCTTTTTCAGTGTTCATCTTACTTTATCTTCAATCCAGTAATATCAAAACACAGAAGGTGGAAATCCTTAAGGGAAACGTTTTTTGTCAATGTCAGCCTGTAGATCATTCAGGGGTTTTTTTGTCCTCTGCTCTCCTTTGATTAGTAAAGTCCCTTCTACTCCCAGTTGGAACGCAGTGCCAGTTGTCACCTTCACCATGCATTTCATTGCGTCTAATCAACCACACCTGGCGATACACCTGGCACTCTTGTCATTAGCTCATTTCCTGATTGCGCCGAGCCAACGGGCCCCTTGTGTCCTTTTCAAATCAACAATAGGAGATAAACTCTATCTCCAATTTGAGTCTGTTCATTAAGGAATTTGTTTTTGGTCAAATTTTGGTGAGTCCTTCGTCGTTTTCTTTTTTATTCAAATGCAAATTCTTAGACATGTGTTGTGTTGGCACAGTTAGGGGCAAATTAACCTCAGTGCTAACACACTTACAGATTTCATTAACACAGCTGCTTGGCGATGAGGAAATCTGGTGCGTTTCAACCAACTTCTTTTCCTATTTGTTTCTCTTCTCTCCATCTCCTGGATGAGACCTGCTCGTTTCCGTGAGACCTTGGGAATAAGGACTTTACTTGAGAAAAAGTAGGTGGAAGTTACCCGCTAAAGAGGCCTCCGGGAGGAGAAAGAGGAGGGAGAGAATAATAATGTTGAGATGCCGCTGAGTCTAAAGAGGGCTTCCCACTGAGAGAGGAGGAATAGAAAGACACGCTCTCTCTTCCTCACAACTCCTTGACATCCAGGAGTGAAAAAAGAAGAGAGTAAGCTTCAGGGGAAGGAGGTCAAAAAGAAGGCGAAGAAGGAGGGAACCAGAGGCTTTTTGAGTGTAAATGTGGGTGTTTTGGGAGGGGAACGGTGTGCCCTGTGCCCTCATCAACAGGACTTCTTATCCACTGGGGTCCAATGACTCTGCTGACACAATGAATTATTCCCAATGTCCTCTGGCCCATGCTGTGACCTGGCAAAGAAGATATAATTAATGGATAGACCAAGCTTCCTCTCGACCGTTCACACATGAGAGGCAGTAGATGCAGATTTGGATTATTAGATAATATTGTAAGAAGGACAAAAACTTTGTCTTCTTTGTCTCAGTTGGAGCACTTCCACAAAAAAAGCCATTGTTTGGTATGCGCACCAGTAAGTGCTTGCATATGCAGACTGCGACAGTTAGTTTAACGTCCAATGTCATACAGATATCCGGCAATGTCAAGATTTGTATTTCTCTGTGTTTCCAATTTCATGAGACAGTGATGCGTGACAGCAGTGACAAGAACTCCAAGGTGCCGCGCTGCCCAGGTATTCACAGAGCAGTGCTGAGTTGGCTGTTGAATTTCCCTTTTTTTCTACTTCCTTTTCCACTTTTCAAAGAGCTATTGCAAATGAGATTCCACCTGTCACTGACTTTGGGATGAGAGGGCAGGATTCATCTTCTCATGCCATCGGTTTAGTTCTGCAATGGCCAGCACTGGAAGAAGTAAAAACAACAGTACCACATTGGGGGAAAAGTTAGAACTGAAGGTCATTGTTAAAGTATCAGTAGAAAGCATCAAAATGTACTTTAAATAATAGTCTAATGAAGAATGACCCATTATATAAATGTACTGATCAACTATTGTATGAAGTGGTTCAGGAATTACATATTTTTGTTGGCTGACACGGAAGTTGGCATTGCAAAAGGCTCCCTCGACCAAATCCAATGGATTTTCCCATTGGATTTTGCCATATTGCAGAAAATACACTGCGGAAACACATTTTAATGATACACGTTTGGTTCAGCATGATAATCGCCACATATTCACGCCACTTTGGATATTTGAAGCTTAAATGCAATAGCCTGAAATAAAAAGCTAAGGCTATAAAAGAACTACATCACAGTCGCATGGTTAAGCATCGCCACCGCTAAGCTAAAGGTGGGCTCTTGGAGACGTGATGCCGTTTCGTTATCTTTTTTAGTCACTTTTGAGCAAGCACTGTTCTTAAGACACAGAATTAAAAGTAAAGGTATTATGTGAAAGTGTATGTAAAAAGTATGGCATAAAATACAAATACTCAGGTAAAGTAGAGTTCTTGAGGAAATGTCCTTATTTGGTAATAGGTTATTGAGCTTCAGAATAATATGCTATTTTCTCTTCTCCCAAATTCACATACTACAATACTTTTATCAAATATTAACGATGGTCAAGATTCATAAGTCAGTAGAACTGTTTGATCTTTGACTTTCCACAGTACAACTACAGGTTGAATTCTCTCTCTTTCCACCTATCACCTGCATCACCAACCAGCAGGTGAAAACAATCCCTTTTCCTCTCCTCGCTCCATTTCATTCCTTATTATGTTAATTAGATTTTCCCTCCAAAGACGGCTTTGAATTAGGTTTGTCTACCGGTGATTAGCTCAGTTGTGAGTAGAATACAGTATCCAGTTCTGCCAAGCGCGCGATACCAGTGAACGTCTGCAATCCCGTAGTCTTCCCTCCTTCCCACCACCCCACCAAGACTTGCCCTTGCACATGTCCTGAAATAAGAAAATCTTATTGATGTCTGAAATATAGCTGACCCATATCTGCGAAGAGAGTTCGGGGTTGTATTTTCCTTCAATATGATTTCCTTTCAACCCTCATGCATGCAAATGACGGCCCGTTTGATAAACGCCGGGAAGAAAGAGAAAAAAAGAGCATTCGCTTATCTTTTCATTTAACTGCTGAACTTTGAGATTGCAGCTGGTTTGCCCGAGAGAGTCTGGGCTATTTGATGATGTTTGGGAATGTATTCACTTAAATTAAAAGCAAGCTAGTTTAAAAAGTTTGGAGGTATCTGAAGGGGAATAAGATACACTTTGTTCGGACCGTCAGTCCAACCTCCAACCACCTGTTCTTAAATTTGAACAGGCGGGCGATTCACATCATGCCGGACGTTGCAGGAGTTCTGAAAAAGTATTAATCAAGCAACCGTTTTTGCTTATTACGGGGTCTCCATGAAATGAATACACAAGAGTCAGTTTGGTTCTCATTGTAAGAACATTTTATAACAAAAATCCCAAAGTTTTACAAACCAGGGTGTCTACTTTATCCAGCATACTACCCAAATCAGTAACAACATTTTGGGATAGCTTAGCTTTTGATGCTCCAATGTTAACCCTTCCTTTACCTTTAATTATAGAGTTATTTAAAAACTGAATCCACTTTTTGGATTATATTTGGTGCAGTAGGTCTTCTTTTCACCGGAGGAAACCTAGGACTACAAACCCTGTAAAAAAAAAATCTGATCCACTTGTATGACATAAAACATTGAACAAAATGAGCATATATTTAGCAGCACTGAGCCCATAAGTAAACAGATGGAGGTGCAGATGTATATACAATATTCATACTTCATATTTAATTAAAGGACATGTTAATACAAGAAAGGTGCTCAAATAAAGTAGGTGACATTTAAGTTAATGGAATAACCACATTTTAAAAAAAATGCAAGTGTGGAATACTAAGCTAAATTCTGCAACAAAAATGGACTTGTTTATAGAATTGCACGATATATATAATAGTATAACAATCAAGTTGAATTAAAAACCCATAAAATATAAAAAGGATAGATGGGGTGATACAATAGTATAAAGACAGGGAAAGGAAATCCCTTCCAAACACGGAGCTGAAGTTAAGGGCTTTCCCGGGATGTAAGGTTTTAAAAGTTCTTCAAAGAATATCTACAGCTAGAACAGCGTTGGACTTTTGGATGTATTGTTAATGAAATGGAAAATTTGGAAGCTTAAATTTGAGTCATATGATATAAAAAAAAGTGGTAGAAATACTATTATTGTCTTCTGTCGAAATGTCTTGATACGTCCATTACTTGATGCTGCAGTCCCGCCTCTATAAGCCAAAACAAGGTAGTTAAAATATATGTTTTGGATTCTTCTAAATCTACTGATGGGCTACTCCGTCCTTTTTATGCTGCTGAGTAACGACAGACGGGTCTATGCTGCGGACGTTCCGTTATTTCTCCACCACTCGCAGGCAGCCCAGATGCTTGAAAGCTGTCAAAACTGGCCCGATCCCGGTTCGGGGTTAATTAAACTTGCAAACCCTGCGGCGGGGACGGGCTTCCAAGGCCAGGGCTGAAGAGGACACGAGCTGGAGGTCAGCAGGACCTTGTTAGGTGGAGCTCGGGCTTGACATAACAGCGATGGGAAATGGTTTGTAAGGTTCAGAGAAGGGGCAGCACGAGTAGGCCACAGCTGCACTCTGAGAAGGTGAAAAATGAAAGCTGAGGCGTGGGCGTGCGCTTGATACGAGCAGGTAGCGTCGTGAAACGGATGATTGCCAGAAACCCCCTCCTCTTAAGCCAAATGAAGGCGACAGAAGCATGTTGGATGAGCAGCTGCACAGGAGCTTTCCACTTCCTGCCAGCTTGTTCAGCAAGGTGACCTTAAACTAGTTTGGCGGTGGTCCCAAGGCCCAAGCTGTGAATCTCACAGGAGGGTTTAGTGGCAACAAAAATCACTCCGCCACTCTTGCTAACAATTATCAGTCTGTGAACTCACCATACTTCTTTACTTTTCCGAGCCTCCAAATAAAACAATACTTCAGATTGACAGTGAGAAATTACACCTTGGGTTTAATCTTGGGTTTTTTCACAAGCAGCTAAGTTTTTTGTTCTATGGCACCACAGCCAGAAATAAATTCCCTTCCAAAAAGGGACAGGTGTCTGCAATTTCAAGTGTCATACAGGGGGGGATGAGTTAATTGTAACAATCATGTAGGTGTGAAACTTTTTAAATGTCTTTGTTTGAAACGGTGCTCACTGCATTGAATTAACACCCGTGGCAGCATCGCAACTGTGTGATTTTCTCACCTGAAGATCAAGAGGTGCTTCACTCCCAAGTCGTCTCGTTAGCACCCAGTACAGGAAAAAGAGTCTGAAGTTACATAGTCTATCGTGGCAGCAATTATCATAAGCTAATAGGTCTCTTCTGACATTTCCAAGTAACTTTAAGCATAGAGGCATAACTACAGCGAGGAAAAGGACTTAAAAGAGAGCCTTTGGGACCCGCAGACGATCAGTGCGTCTCTGTGCATCAAGGACCCCTGTCTCAAGGGTGCTCTATTTTTCGCCAACTGAACGGTCTTTGTGTTCCAAAATCTCGCTTAACACATTGCATATCTAACATTTCCCCGTGAAGACTCCCTACAGTGACTGCAGTTGGTTAGAGTTGGGTATTCTGAGGCGTTATTGTTATCCCTTTTTATCTGTTGTGTTGTTTGTAGGATTCTTTTGTATTAAAACTTCTGACGAAAATGCAGGGAATTGACATTAATGCCAAATTCTGGGAAATATCTTCGCACATGTTTGAATTCAAGGGATAAAGATTAGTTAGAGACATGGTTTAGGTTTTGGTTGACAGTTTAAGAAAAGGGACAATATATCCCTCATAACTACAAACTGTGAAAGATGCTGGAGAACTAGTTATGTTGGCTGATGCTTTTACTTTACCTGCGATTATAATGTTTAATTGATACCGATTACATTTCTATCAGATTGTTTACTTTGTTGTCAATGATGGCATTTAAACACACAGTTCAAATGATTAGGAAATAAATGATTGTAAACAGTCGTTTTGATTAACATTTAATTTGGGATTACTAGTTTTTATTATTCATGATAAGATGCTCATAGCTAGTTTTACTGTTGGAGGTTTAACAGGTCATAACTCATTCTGTCATTTTGAACAGTCATATTATCAGTGGCATTTACAAGGAATCGGACAACTGGAAATCTATTATGTTCTCTCTTTTGGAAATATCTCTCCTTTTCTGTCCTTTAATACATCGCCTTTTCTCCTGTTTCGATATTCATGCATTTGGTATCGACTTCCATACATTACTTGTTGGTTTACCTGATAACCTTTAACATGTTGTCATTTTCAGGGCTCCATAAATATGTAGGCGTGAGGTAATGCGTGTGTGCGTCATGTGATTACACGGCTGCGTGTGTCAGGAGAGTTTGAAGTTTGAATTGCTGCAGAGGGATTATCCTCTTCCTCTCTGTTTGGCTTGCCATCCTAATGTGACCTTTAGGAGTATTCCCCATTAGCCAGACAGCGGCTCAGAGCGCATGTTGTGCAAAGGCCACTGTGAAGGAACTGTAGCGCCTGAAGGGAGCAGAGGTGTGACAAAACCTCTCTGCTGATGCTTCGAACAATTGGAAAGCAGCTTCTGCTTCATAAAGGGACAGTTATTCACAAACCTTTTAGGGGTTACAAGCACATTGATTCATAAGACTTTTGAAAGTGGCTGGTGAAAGTAAAATGTAGTATTGTAATTATTTGTTATCAGTCCTGGCAAAATTATGTTTATTTTCACAATTTTTTTACTTTTATCAATAATCTTTTAGAGCTTTACCGCCTTTTCAACTCAGCCCAAAAGTCCTCAGCAGGAAGAAGAGATTAGCAAAACAAGCCCATTCTTATAATTCAAGGTAATAGCTATTTCATCTATTTTACATCATTTTTGCAGAGCGTGTTCATGTCGGAGGGAAACAGCTACACAGAAAACAGAGGGAGGAGGGGGGGTAATAATTAAAACTTGAGGGAAATTTTGCTTTTATCTGCTTTTTTTTTTGGTTGAAGTTGTTGGCACTTAAAAGCTGCCTTGTCAGGCTGAAAACCAAAATGAATGCGTGTTGAGTGAGTGCGATTAGCTTGTTTTATGTCTTTCAACAAATAGAGCAGGTGTTAACAGCAAGAGGAAGACAAGGGAGAGTGCATTGGTGGTTTGAGTAAAAGAAAAGCCTCTTTTGTTATTATTAATATCAGCTGATGAGTCATCTACTGAACAGTGGAATTTCTGTTTGATCCACCTCAGGAACAAGAACATGGTGTAATCACCGATAGTTTTGGGATTGTTTTTGACACATTGTACATATTCATCCGGGATTGCAGCATTTTGGATGGATTGCCACAAAAGTAGACAGACATTCATGGTTCCAATAGGATGAACCCCTATGACTGCAGATCCCATTACTTTTTTCTACATAGCACAACCATGACGCTATGTATAAAATGACAGATATTGCGAAATACTGGTTGCTGTTTATTTTCCACTAGAATGAATCCTAAAAAATGATGGTTTAGCAACAATTTGCTCCTGCCATTCATGGTTACCAGATGATATATCTTGCTGGATCTGAAAATCGCTGTACTTTTCTTCTAGTGCCATCATGAGGCTCACCATTATGTGTTTTTAACTAAACCTTAACAACGATAGATTTCCATTAAATGTGGTATTGATATGTATATTCCCCAGAGGATGAATCCTCTAAATGTTTGTGAGCCTATTACTTTTTAAAGGCTACAAGCAGGTCCAAACCCATTGCTTTTTACGGACATTTAAGGTTTCAACAGGATGAACCCCTGTAGCTGGTTTTCCCCTTACATTGTCTTCGATAGCACTGCCATGATGCAACTTCTATTGCATATATTCACTTGAGTAAATGTGTTCCTATCGAGTGTAAATCCTGGTAACGTGGGATTCCTTAACGTATGTCTCTATCAGCAAGTCGAACTATTCACATATTTGGAAATATCTCAAATGGATTGGCAGCTTAGCTCTTTAACCAGACCTTTATAGTTCAGATATGATGTATTCTATTAAAGATAACCTGACTTTCGGACTAGTGCTACAATGCAGTTCATATTTGATGTATGGCAGGTTATGCTTTTAGTTTATTTGTCGGTTTGTCTACAGGACTTCAGTCAAACTACTGGCTTGATTTAAATTAAACTTGGTGCATGGGTCAAAGAAGAACCAACACAGTGCTGAGGCTGAAACCCACATTCATTTGTACCTATTAAAGCATCTTCTGCAGATGTCTGCCCTCGCTGAGTCTAGTTATAGGAATAGAAGTATGAGACTTATTGCATTTTACTGTAACATATGATACTTATACTATAAAGATCTGTGTCTTCCATTGGAGTTACAGCCTGGCAGTGAGCACCAGGCACATTACGTGTAGTCTATGTGCTACATTTCCCCCCCCCCCCTGAGTTTAAACTTGTCCCATTGTGGCTGAATCACCCATAATCAAGCACTATTGTGAGATGCACAATGGCAGTCACAGGCATTCACACATAAACACATCCTCACACCTGCTTATTAGCATGTAGAATTCCAGATCTAAAATGGAGCCAATTAAGCTGTATCAGGACCCAGCGTTAAGTGCCGGTGCGAACATGCACCCTCCCTCACTTTTCGGAGGGTTCATAGCGGCCTGAAGCAGTGGCTGGAATAGGTGTGTGATTGGACAACTTGTTTCAGTCTAAAAAAGAAGGGCGAAACAAGAAAAGGTGTATTGGATGGACAAAAAGAATCAGAAGGAAAAGTATAACTTTTAATCGGAAAACGTGAGACGATTCCACAATGATACTGAGCACAGCAAGGAGCTCGTAAAGGGATTTAATGCCGACAAAGCAGAGGATTAATGGTTAATACCAAACATTGATGTAAGCACCGAAGAGGCATTTTAGACCAATAGGATGTTCTACATTTTCTGTAGATGTTTTGTTGCCATTTTCAAGATTTCTTAACATTCAGTATATTGAATTCTGCCTACCAATTAAGACATAACTCACCCAGATTTATTTTGTCATCTTGCTTTTAGGGAAATGTAGGATACACTGATTGGATTGTTCCCTCATGGGTTCAAATTAAAATGTCCTTTTTGCTATCAAAATGTAATAAATGAATTGCATCCCCAGAAAATATGGAAAACCTAGAGCAGGAACGTTATCATAGCTTATATAAAATGTGACTTATGGAATGACTTCATTTGAATTTTGTGCTCTATCTTCATGCTGTTAAATGGGCCATACAGTTGAGCTGGAAGCATGGTTGATATTTTATTGTAAACTTGGAATAAACATTCTTCTGAATACATATATACTTCTTCCATATCCATAAAATGATATTGAAAAATGTAAATACTTTTCTTCTTTGTGTTAAATTCAACACTATGTACAGTATGCTTTAATATAAAAGCAAAACCAAGGCTTTTAACGCTGTAATTACTATTTAATTCACTGCCAACCTTTGGAATATAAACACTGTGACGTACTTTACACACCGATAAACGCTGGTCTCTTACACACACTTTTAATTGTGTGGATCTTAGATGTTATGTTGCACACCCCAGGTGCAACAGAAGCGTTCTTGCACAGTTATTATCTGGAGCAAGATTACCAGAGTGACTGAAGGTGTGAGACATGCCCTTAATCTATGTTAATATTAAAAGCCTGATAAATGTGAGAAGGGCCTCAAATGGGAGTAAGGATGATTAATACTGTTTTATTTATGGCAGTCATATTCTGTGGTGTCTGAAATATTGTCCCGCATAGATCACAGAACCTCGAGAAGAAAAGCAGGGCGACCCACGCCGTAACTTCAGAGGGCGTGGGTTTTCCTTTTTCCATTTATCCTTTTCACACGAGCCACTGTGGCTGGATAAGAGAGGCTATCAACAACATTTGTACGTACTGTGCCGAGTAAATGCGCACCGCTTCAGGCTGCTGTTGACCTCTTTGTGTCTGCGGTGATCACTGGAAGTAACTTAGAGAGGTGTGCAGAAGTCTCATCATCTGCACACCGCTTCTGTGAAAACATCTGTGCGGGAAAAGATCCCTCCCTTTGTTGTCATCCATCTTTCTTCCTTCTGCTTCCCTGTCTCTTTCCATCTTTTCTTCGACGTATACCATAGCCTCCTTCATGAAACTCTCAGTATCAAAGGTGGTATCTCCGATAGGGCTAATTCTACCTCCTTATGTTAGTAAGTTGGCCAAGTCATGACCACGGTTGGCATTGAGGCCACGCCCACATCTTTAAAAACCTCTTTACCACTTATTTAGTCTTTCATCCACTTAAAAACTGAGCTCTTAAAAGCAGAGTAGAGAGGGGCTGTGTGAAACTGCCATTGTTGTGTCATTATGTGAATGGGACGCTTTATTTGAGAATCGTGACAAAGGCTGCCAAATAATACGTTTGGTTGGCAAACACTCTCGTTGCTTTCCAACAAAGCGAGGAGTGATAAAACAGGCTACTGTTTGGTGTTTCATTGAGGGTGGCAAACCTTTAGTAAACACTCCAAAAAACCTAGTTTAGACACTTCCTGTTTGAATAAATTGACCTGAGAAAGAAAAAGGGTTTGGGCACAGATTGCTTTTAATTTGATACGAAAAAAGGAAGGAAGAATGGAATTGGCAAAGTTTAATGATATAAATATATGTGAAACTTATTAATGAGACAGTGAAATACACTACATATTATTGTACTGGATTAATTTGTGAGTATTTATTGAATGTTTTTCACATGTTTCAATGGTAAACCATAGTTAGATTGTTGTCTAACAGAATTGAATTGCCCTTTTGTCTGTCCACCTGTTAATAAAAAATCTAAATGTAGACATCTATCATCCTCCATAAGGTGTGTGCTCCTGGACACTGGCAGCTTTTATCTAAAATGTGAAGTTAATTAGTGTGGAATAAAATATTAAAGATGTCACAGTTCCCTTTTTAAAAAGAGAAGTCCATTTTGCAGTTCACAGTTTTACTGAAAAAGTGGATCTTGGATTTTTAATATACTACTGTAAGAACATTCCAATATTCCGTCGGCTCGACAGCACAAGCAGGAGGATGCTACGTGTGCACCTTGTTCCTGTGGTGGGTGCAAATACAACGGCAGCCGAGCCTATTCTAAATTTGGAGCTTACGCAAATAGACAGCGGAAGGAGTGAGAGTATAGGTAAACTCATGAGAAAGACATCAGCAAAGAAACAGACGGAGAAAAGTAAACTTTAATAACTTCATTCTAGCTAAAACTAAAGGGATGTCATCTTCCATAAACCAATAAAACAATACGTATTTGTTTGCCACTTATATACTTCCCTATATTTATTTCTATTACTGTTTAATAGCCCATTAAAAGCAGTGTGTCTGGATAATTGTCCTAATATTGCCTTAATACCACACGATTTGAAAACACAAGCTATAAGATCAAATTCAGATTCATCCGCTGGGTAGACCCTGTGAATAATGCAGGAGTATTGGTCGGTAACAAGCAGAAAAAGGTACCTCGCAATTCCCCTTAGATTTGTAAATCCTTGAAGCGAACACACGTTCTCCACTTTTCACCAAAATCTAAAGATCGATCTGCAGCCTACGAGTGTATTTTGGAAAATGCAGTAAAGTTAAAGACACGCATAAACTAACACACATGTTTAATACATCCCTTCTTCAGTCAAGGCGCCTCGAATTGCCGAACCTGTCTTTCACTTTTCATTTTTAGAATTTGTCAATCAGCAGGGCACGTTATACAGCTGAGATGTTTCACACTAATTTACACCTGAATAGAATATATTTAGAAACTTATAGCAGCTCCCGTTATTGTGTCGCTTTAATGTGCGTTTTCCATTTTCCTGTTGTGAATAATTTCCATCATAATTTAAATGCTTCCTGTGACGTTCGTTCATTTAAGGGACCCTCTTCCTACTGCACTTTGTGGTGAAATGCTGATGTATCGTATTGATTTGAGATTGTTTAAAGGAGGCGCTGTTTGTCTTGGAGCCGCGCCTGTTTTTTCCTACAGCAGCTGTGGAGCTTAACATTCCCGGAATATGTTAAAAGGCTGCCCAAACTGCTGGACACATTTTGGAATCGCTCATCGCTTTGAAGTGGCAGCTTTTGGGAGGATTGAGTCTTGGGGATTGGGAGCTGTCAAATTCTACGCTGAACGTGATAATGAGACGTTTTGGCAGCATGCGCCGCTTCCTCCCACTCCTCCAACAAGTGATCAGCAACTATGTCACGCTTACACAGGCACGAACACACACACTTGCAAAGGTAAAAAGGGCAACAGGTATAACTGAAAGGAACGTTTTGGCAGTGCTGCAGACAAAAATGCTTTGCAATTTACCTTACAAACTCCTTTAGCTCAACAAAATACTTTTTTTATTTTGAATGGCTCTTCCTCTATCACAATGTCTGGAGCCACACCAGAAATATGGAGATATTTTCACCTCCTTGTTGATTATTTTAATCGAATCCCCCCTTCTCTGGGATTTCACAGAGGCTTATCAGGAGCCCGGCTGGCTGGGAATCCGTCTTGCTTGGTAAGGTGTCGAGTCCCGGGGACACAACACCTTTCTGAAGCGCCACACAAAAGCCCCCAAGCGCTGCTGAGAGTGGCAGATATCACTGCACCCTGCAGCACCACAATCACAAATACATACATTTAGTCAAAAATACAAGGGGACTTTGCTGTCGGGCAGATAATGACACTGCCAATCCTGTGGAAACGCATCACTGAAGGGGAAGGGAAATAACCAAGGTTATAGAAATGGAAAATATTCTTCCAGGAACTCCAACGATCTTCAAACATTCCACATAATTTGTAATATAGTACGGTACAACTGGAGAGGTGGGCTTTTCATTTGTCGGGTTGACACGGTTCACTCAACCCACATATATACCAAATGTTGTTTCACTTTGACAATGAGTGGTTTTCCACAGATCGAGAAATGAGCCATAATGTAAACAGACAGGTTGCTACTGTAGGCTTTCTGCGGACAGTTAAAGGGAAGGAAAAGGTTTTTGCTGAGACGGTAAAGGGACACAGTGAGTAATTGAAAACATCCCGGACAGGATGTGGTTACAAGGGAGATAGATTACACTTTGTTGAAAAGGATGTGAAGGGAACTAATGAGTCAGTATTTCAGTAATTGTCCTCTGCTAAGAATAAGCATTGACTGAGACAAGTCTGAGACAGTGGGCCTCTCTTTAGACGCCATTTAGATAGCGGTGTCACAGAAGCCTAATTGCAAGGTGACCATTCTATTTGAGAAAGTAGAAATTGACACCACCCTCGGATGATGGGTAACTGTGTGCAGCTTTTAATGAGCTGCGCTGCTGTAAACATGCTTTCATGCTTCTCAGCGGCAATTATCATAAAAGAAAGAACCTTAAGGCATATGTTAATTCTTCTTTCGCTATTCTTTTACCGGTACTTTTTGTTGTCCTTGATACTACGTGCCAGTTATATCAAATAAAGTGTCCAAAGAATTGTAATTGCTCTAACTTTGGTTTGGTATTGATTTATGCCTTTGAACACAACATAATCAGATAGAAGTATTAGTTTCTGCAGTACAACACAAAGCAACATTGTATGACTCCCATGGTAGACACCAGACACACACTGTAGAGACAGTAGGATAAGTCATGGTACAGTAATGAAGATGTGTTGGTGAGCATAGGGAATGCTGCCAACGTGCTGCTTCTCTGAAGAGTTGGTGTTCGTAGAACCACCCATACACATAACCATGCTGTTTTCGTGTGGGCTTACAGTACACCTCATCCCTAAACCAATAATAATCAGTATTTTGTAGTAACACTGAGTTTTTGTATATTGTAAATGGTCTGATGTGCAATAACAGAAGGAGGAGGAGCGGTGGTGGCGAAGTCCATAGGGGGTTGGCCTGGGAACTGGAAGGTCACCAGTTCAAGTCCCCGAAAGACCTAGTGCCACCGTGGTGTCCCTGAGCAAGACACTGGTTACCTACACTGCTCCCCGGGCGCGTACATAATGGCAGCCCACTGCTCCTAACACTAGGATGGGTCAAATGCAGAGACCGCATTTCGTTGTCCTAGTACTTGTACTCTGTGCAATGACAATGAAGTTGAATCTTTCATCTTTCTTTCTTTCAGAAACAAATGATTTCATTATGCTCAGAAAGCTTGTGTGCTATGATTTTTAGCATCGTTCATGGACACAACTTAAATGTTTTTTTTTCGGGGGTTTTGCTCAGATTTCTGTAAGTCATGGGCATGATCCATTGAATGTATTGAATTGAATTCCTTTATTGTTATTTTACAACGAAATTAAAAAGCAAACCTGTCAGTGCATATCAACATATCGCCAAGCAATGCAATAAAACTACTATAAATGTATATATATATACAGCCATGGAAAAGAGAGCACTTCAGTATTATCATTTTGTCTTGATTTATTATTTATAGGTATGCCTTTGAGTTTTTTAAATGTGTTATTGTATTCTATAAACTACTGACAATTGTTCTCTGTGTTGAAATTCAACAAACATTGGAATGGCTGCCATACATGTAGAGACAAAGATTTAAGAAAAATTTGGAGTGGTCTCTTCATTTGTTTCGTAGCTGAATATATATATGTATGTATGTATGTATATGTAACCGTACACTTTTTAATTTTGTTGTACCTGTACGACGACAATACATTAATTCAATTCAATATATCAATAACCAAGTGGGGGGCATTGTTTTATAAAAGATTCAACCCCATCTTTTGGATTTCTACTTTATGACATTATGTATTTTTTTTTGTGTTTTTTTGTTTAGGGTTAATTCTGTTTGTACCAGTCTGTCATTGTAACAGAAATCTGATTCTATTCTTTGAAAAAAGGATACTGGCCATGAAATACACCTATCAATAGGTGGTCTAGCCCTTTTTAATTTAGAGCAAATAAACAATCAAGGATGTTCGACCGCCAATCTGACAGATGTAATGACCTTTTTGAAACTCTCAGCAGCAAGTGTTGTAACAGTTTAGCAGGTTCCAACACTGTTCAATGAAAATCACGAGGAACTCTGATGAAAATAAAAAAGAAGGCCGACACTTTGCTGGCCAAATCAATTGATTTGTATGGTTCCGTAGAGATAGATGAAGGGGAGTGTGCGCAGGATGTGGATGCTGATGAATTGCTGGGCCAAGTGGATTTTCACAACATCTGACAAGATCACGACTCCAGATTCACCACTTTCGATTCCCTGTGGGAGAAATTGGTGGGGAGAGGGAGAGAAAAAAACCCCAATGGTCAACATGAAGAGATAAATCAGAGGGTGCAAAATATCTCATAATGGAAACTGCTTAAACGTCACTGGTTAAAAGCAGTCGCCGTTAAACTTCTGATATCCTTACATGACAGATGAAATGGTGTGAAATAGCGCTGCTGCCCGCTGTCGTACCCTTGTTAACCCGTTCTATCATGAGTTAGTCTTGGACAAACAACCATTTTGAAAAGCTGTTGACCCCAGTAAAGTCCTCTAGATGGATTTTCGGCCATTTTCTCTCAAACCACAGGTATTATGACGCTTGTTAAAAAAGAATGACATGGTCTTGCTCTAAAAGGTCAAGGACAGCTCGAGATTCAATCATCAGTGTCATATAGACAAAATTGCAGCCATGAAAAAGGGCAAGATGTAACAGCGAGCTCACCATGCTCTAGTCTGCAATCGACCATGCGTAGATTGGTGAGTTTTTACTATATAACTTATTTTCAAACTTCCCCAGGTAAGTCAAAACTCATTAAAGTCGCAATAGGCAGCCTTGAAGCGTTAACACATTAGCCATTCAAGATGTACGCAAAGGTCAACATTGGTCAGGAAGGGGGCGGTCAGCGCATAGTATGATTCATGACCATCATTTGTGTTTGAAAAATTAATAGAGGGTGCCTGATAAATCATCACCCGGGCCTTCCTTTGACAAAATCTCTGAACTGCCGTAATCTTTCGTGCCCTTTGAGTGGAGACACATGCTGACTGCAAGGTCAAGATGAATGGGAGAAACTTGAGCAACAAGGGCGCAGACAAGGTGTGTATTGCTCAGTAATGACATTTAATTTTGACTACTTGTTGCCGATCTGAATTGGTCTCTCCTGTGCTGGACCTTGAAGGAAAGCACACAAGAGTACTCTTACACGTACTTGACCCAGAAGACTGAAAAGAACATCGCAAATAACGCTTGAACTTTTATTACTGGAGACCTCAAGAGACAAGGACAGATCAATTCGATTGCGTTCGGCCTCCTTAGTAATGAATATCCTGTTAAATGATATATGAGATTATTTATAATTATATAACAGTTTTATAGTTTGATATTTCAAAAAATGGTATTGCTATAGTATGAATATGAAAGATACGCACTGTTTCAGGAAGTAGATCTTAAGGGATTCACATAGACCTTTATAAAAGTGTGTTTTCAAGTTGTTGTTTTTTCTTTAAATAGGAGAGCTTGGGAAACCTTCTGGAGAAAGTCACCAAACACAACTTTAAAGACTTTAGAGGATTAAAATGTGTGAATCCGTTTTCTAACAAACTAGCGTAGCAAATATTATGAGTTTAGAAAGCTGCAGAAATCAATTGTTCAAATTGAAAATGGAGAACATGACTACCTCATTGTGAAAGGGGATGGCTTCTACTGATGAAACTTCAGAAGGTTGAACTGCGCAGTTTTCCCAAAGCAACTTATTTTCTTTCAGCTAATTCTGTTGCTCTAACGGCCCATAACATTAGCATAACCCTATCGTATTTGGATAACTCCTTCCAAAAGCAGACAGGAAAAAACATAGCTACAGAACACTATAGGGGCTAAAGAGCCACATGATTGTTTGAGGAGTTGGTGGAGCCCAAAATAGAGCTTCAAGTAGAGTAAGTATTTGAATTACGGTCTATTTCGATGGTGGACAAAAAAAACACAATCCTAAATGTAAGTGTTCCTCATGTCTTGGTTTATAAATAGGCAGTTGTTTGGTGAACTATTGGCCATAAGGTGATGCACAATCAATGTTGTTATTACACCTTTTTCCCCTCAAATTGACATTTCTGGTTAAATCGCCAGGTTTTGAGGCAGTGATTTTTTTTACGTAATGCCGTTCACCCGTGATGGCAATTTCTGCTAAAAATCTGCACACAGGTATTGTTAAAGCTTAACGCTTTTTAATAAGCTGCTTTAGAATTACTTCCTGTATGCGTTTTCCAGTTAGGGATAGTGATGGTGTGATGCAATGACTGTTAGCATTTAAGGAACTTGCACACATTTCACAGTTTGAATGTGTGCTGCTATAATAAAGGGTTTAAAGATGTGTAACAGACATACAGTCACTATCAGCAAAAAAAAGAGGACATACAAACACAGGTTTTTAAATGACACAGACTTGCTAGAGGCTTTTCCGTGCCCAATGCTACAAATCAGGTAGTGAGGGAATGCTTCCTTTGTCACAAAACGCGAGTTATGTTCCATGCAATAGCTGCCAGAGGGCAATGTCCAGCACCGAAGCTCAATACCTGCTGTGTAACATGTGATTCTCCTATCTCCCAGTGAAAATAAAATAAAAATCCTCGACACAGGCACTGCCTTCATAGCAGATCAAACTTCACTGGTGTTGATGCTAAGCCTGGGCTCAATGCAATCTTCTCAATGCCAAAAGACGTTTGATTATGGTTTGAAATATTGAAACAGCTCGAGGATTGCTTGGGTTATCTTCCTCAGCACCCGCAAAGTTGGAAACACCACTGGCAAGATAAGATTAATAAAGTGCCCCATGTTTTCTCGTCAACTATTTGAATTAACTTAACTAGTGTTCTTTCAATACCCCAAAGGATATGCCAAAAAGTCATTGACGAATATAAACCTGTGTGCGAAACGTGAATATATTGCAATTTATCTCCGTCTTTCTCTCTCTCTCTCTCTCTCTCTCTCTCTCTCTCTCTTCCTGTGTTGCTAAAATTGGAATATCAGTGATGAGCAGTGCAGCTGGAGACAATAAACTGGTAGAAGAACCAATTACCAGCAGGTGACAAGCTTGTGGTTCAGGGCTTTCAACATGTCATTATCTGCACATCGACATTTCCAAGAGCCTTGACAGGCCATTTCTGAGGCTACCATGGCAAGCCACCATGATAAACCCCGGGAGTATAGAGAGGGGGGGTAAGAAAACCCAAAGCCCAAGTGAAAGAAGGTCTTTTCACACACACAATCATTAAAGTGCACATACATGGACAAAAAAAGGCTAATTTATTTCCTATCAAACTCATTGTTGAACACATAGACTTTCAGTCTTTTCCCCAGACCTGCTTAAAGATGATTCCCTTTATATGTGAAATGGTAATTGTATTTCTCTAATCTAATCCCATTAGAACCCCGAACCTCCTCTGCAAACTGCCCTGAGGCAATTACACAAAATGTCAATGAATTAAGTAATAGCTTGGTGCCAAGCCAGGGGGGCTCACCGTTGATCACGGCTGTCAGCAGAAAAAACGCATCTGTCAACAGTGACGCGCACGCCCCGCGTCGGTACACACCACGCACACACACACAGCCGCTGGTGTTGTTCCACGAGCCATTTAACCTCTCTGTAGGACACACACTCGCTCATTGTTGGCACTCTACAACCTATTTAACTCCTGTCCAGAACACACAAGCACACCCACACACACGTAACGGGAGGAAAATACAGCTGGAGAAGTGTGTTGCTCTTTGTGGTGGGAACGTGTCCCTGTCCCGGAGTCATGACGCATTCGTCTGTGCTAAAGATAAGACACCAAAGAGGACAAAAATATTCTCTGGACCTGTTTAGCTGCAGGAATACAAATGGAGGTAATCTGTTTGTTACCACTGTTTACAATAAGGGATGGAAGCTATTGAGGCTAATTTACACAAGCATTTGCACATAGATCATGCATTAGTAAGCACTCCGCTGGATAGAGGAGGCTTTCTGAATCAAAGTGTGTGCAGCAGTGAACAGATGTTGGATGGGCAAACTGTTCAAGCTGAAGAATTAAAAAAGGAGAGAATGGATAGAAGAGAAGTGTAGGTAATGTGGCTTTAATGCTGTTTGTTTAATATTTAACGGGGCCCTTTTTGGTTTTTCCTTTCCTGTGATCAAATCTTTTTTTCTCACTTACTGGTTAATGTAAGTAAAGTATAAACATAACTTGGTAGGCAGCCATGTTGATTGTTGCCAGCATATTATTCAGATGTTTTCAGTGGTTATTGCTATAAGACCAAAATGCACCTTATTGTGTTGTTAGCGCTACAAAACTCATTTTAAACTGAATGAAAAGAAGCAAACACATGAACATCATTATGGAAAGGCAACACACTTCCATTTAAGGCAACAAAACAACTTGGTTTTGCTTAGGAAAGTATAGTTTTTCTTTTGTGAAGCTAAGGTGAAACGTAACATTGCATACACAAAGTCAAAAACACACTGTTGGTTTTACACTGGACGCAAACACCTGTCTTCTGGCTTGAGTCCTTTTTTCTTTTGTGTTATCCATCGCTCCTGACAACAACCCCTAATGGATTAGGGAGAATTACTACGGTTGCTAGTGATCGGTGATTCTTTCAGCGATCAACTTTGTAAATAGATAAGAAAACATGGCCCCTTCTGACCCCCATCATCCATGTTTTTACTATTTGTATTCCGAAACGCTTTTGTGAAGTTTAGCCTTACAGAGATACAGAAAAACTGTTGAAATGTTTCAGCCACTGAAATTGGGTGCAAAACTATAAACGCCTTTAGACTCTGCTTGAGCACAGACACTGTCACTATTTATAAAAGTTCAATGTTGGCAAAGAAACACAGAAAGGAATCCACCCAGCAGTGCCGATGCAAATGATAAAAACTCAAATATATTCTTTTCTTGCCTTTAGGAAGTGATCGCCAGCTGTTTATGTAGGTGATGTTGCCTTGCAATGACTTTCAAATTTACCTCCTGTATGAAGCTTTCTAAAACCCCCGTTTTCCTGACACTGGCTCTTTATTGATGCTTGAAATGCAGAGAGATGAGCTGTGTTGTGATTATCAAGTACTTGGAGGCCGAAGCCACAACAGACTGTCTGCTTATATATGCCGGTTGCATCCGCTCAAGACCACTGCCGATCATGTTTAAAAAACAGACATCTCATCAGCAACGACTGACAGCTGTTCGGGCAGAACTTTGGCCAACACTAACGCAGCGGAAAGTTTATATTCCAAAACAGCTCCTGCCTCCAGGCATAAACTTGCATCCTGTAGCCAGGAATAGGTAATGCGATATGGGATAAATCAATTCCCAGTCAGTAGAGCTTTGCAACACCTTGTAATTGTTTAATACGGACAACAACAAGGTCAAGGTTAACCTCCAGCTCCGGATGAACAACTTCTATTGTCCTAACAATTGGTAACATCAAATAACTGAAATGGCCCTTGAAGAGCTAAGACCTCCGCTAAGGCAAATAGTGTGTTCACATACCCTTCAAAAACTTTGATATATTTAATTAATTTTATCTATTTTTTACTGCAGTGAGGGTTGCCAAATAAATGTTGTTGTACTTTGTATAAATGATTTAAAGATATATTCTATTATCTTATATTTTTCTAAATGTTCCCATTTACAAAGTCGGTGTGTTCTTGAACTTTAAGTTGTAATTTGGAAAAAACACGGATGTAAGGTTTGGCAATATGTTCATTTTGTTGTATTTCGAGATTGAGACTAAAGATCGTGGTATATTTTTTATATCATAATATGGCATGTTTTGGCTTTTCCTGGTTTTAATGGTTTCATTACAGTAAAGCAATTTATTTTAAAAAAGTTATTATGTGTTTATCCATCAAGTCATGTCATCCAAATACTTCTGATTTATTAATAAAAAATCTCATTGTGCAAATATGTTATTAAAACACCCAAGACAACCATACATTTTCATCACAGTATTGAATGAGGTATTCGTTCCAAAAAAGATGATATTTGATGTTTTTCATATTATTCCCCCATCATACGAATGTAGCATAAATGCCCCCATGCCATGTTAATGAAATTGTAACATAATATGTGTGATTTGGGTTCTTGCTTGGCATTGGCTAGATCCTTCCACCAAGTTTTCATGAAATCCGGCCAGTAGTTTTTCTGTAATCCTGCTGACAGCTTGACAAACCGAGCTCCTTGGCGGAGGTATTGATAAATGCACAACGTACCTTCAGAGTGAGCAGAAAAGTTTGGCCTCTCAGCTGGACAGCTTGTGTCCAGGATGAGCATTTAATTTGCTTTTCTGGCTCATTTGTGCCATTTTCTAGTCGTCAGCTAATTTTTGGCACACGCCTCAGCAGAGGATTTGTTGTTTACCTCATCACGTCTGCATCTATGCATCTTTTTCTCATAGCAAAAACGCACTGAAGAGCACAGATGACGGCATTTCCTGCCCAGTGGCACCATCTGGCTGCAGAGGATTCTCTTAATTCTCATTCTTATCCCCCCTGCTTACCTCCTGCTCATTCCTCTCAACATCCTCTAAGAGCTTCCTCCCTGGTCAATTCTCTGGCGTTCGTAAACATCCTTAGACAGCACTCACAGTGTGCTTCTCCGTCCATCTCCCGCCTTCTCCCCCTCCCAACACCTTCACTGCATGCCTCTCTCTGTGTTCCCATCCCTCCCTTCGCTCCTCTCTCCTTCACCCTGTCTCCCTGTTTGGCAGTGACAGCTCCGCTCCTCAGGAGCACTGAGGGGAGGAGAGAAAACAAAGATTTGGTTCAGTGGCTCTGATCTTGATTTTCTGCAGATTGGATGGAAGATTAGGAGGAGCTTTTATTCATACACCACACAATCACTTCCCCCTGCAAGTGCAAACCATGACTGCAGACCACAGGGGTTACAGCTATCAGCACAAATGTGCCATCTGTGACGAGGCGTCTCTATGTTTCCTACCTAAAACCATGACTACTCGACGAACACAGTGTACTGAACAATGGTCCCTGAGAAACAAAGGTGAAATGCGAGATGGGAAAAAGAGTGAAACAAAGGCACAATGCAAAGCTTAGTTAACTATCACAACAGGTAAGAAGAAAATAATCAAGTCTGGTGTAGCATAAGAGCTAATCTAGAGGCTGTGGATGTTTTCTTCAATATATGATTGGCTGGGTGGCTTATTTTGCCTGACATTCCAACCAGCGCTGGTGGTAGCTGCTCTCAGGCTTGAGAGGGCACAGCAGGCAAACAAAAGGAAAAATGGTTTTCAGGTTTCCGTAAGACTCATTTCAATTAAGCACTCTGTGACGCCTCATCTCATTGATCATATCTCTGCACGACTTCTGCTTTACTGCTTTAAAAAATCACATCATGACATTTTTTCTTCTCCTCTTTTAAGGCGGAATGAGTGAGAGGGATAAAGAGACATGGAGGCGCACACTCATCAGGTAGGACTCTTCTCGTTCATCTCTGCTTTGATTTTGGATTTTTGTACACCCTCTCAAATTCTCAAGAACTGGAAACTCCATAGCCATGGTGGGCAAGATTATAGCAATGGTGTCAGTCAGAAGAGATTCTAGCAAAGGCGGTTGATTTGGGTCTTTATGTTAAGTGAGACATACACAAAGTCATTTTATATATTAATTTAGCATTTTTAGCCATTATAGAACAATTAGTAACAGTAGTTTTAGTTGACCTTTTTCTGTTTGTTCACATTTTATTATTTTTTAAGCTTTGGTTTATCACTAAATACCAGCAACACTAACAACAGTCCACTAATTAGCAAAGGTTAGCATACTCTCCTGGTAATATATGGAAACTACTTAAAGAGGATTAGAGGACCTGCTCAACATCTGCATGTTAGCACTTTCATTGTAGGCATGTTAGCATGCTTAAGTTAGCATGTAGGCACACATTGCTGCTAGCATTAGCCTTGCTTTGTTTACCCAGTGTTCTGCCTTTCCTGTGAACCCTTTCAACACACGCTTCACCCGTGACCTAAAAACCTGTTGGAGTATCAACCCAGCTGAAGATTGTCTTGAATAATAAAGTAAGTGAGGGGCTGAATGCTTTAGCCTCGTCAACCCAGCCGCTACCTGCTGTGTTTTGTGGGAGTTCCCAGCATGAAAATCCGTTTCTAAAGCACTTGAACAGTCAGATTGTGAAGCGAGGCACATGCTCCACGGTAATCTCGGTGTTGTAACAGAGGAAATGGACAGTTTCTAACCCAGACGGAAAATGCTGGAGGCGTTTACAGACAGATGAAAAATGCATGGGGTGTAGTCAAAAGATTTCCTAATTATTTCTTGGTCCAGGCCTTGGCACGGGGTTCCCCTTCTCCCAGTTTTCAGCAAATCTAAGTTTCACTTTTAATTTAATTTACCAGGCTCAAGAATGCAGACTTGAGTCTTCAGTTGTGACCTTAACGTGACTTAAACAATACAATATATTTGACTTGGAAAATGCAATTACATATGCCTTTTAGATAAATATACATCCACTTTGGTGGCAGTTTGGGGAAAAGAAATTGGTTGTTTACATTTTCTTTATTGATTTTCCCAAAAGTGCCCTGGCAGCAAATCAGCTTCCACTGCTTTTGCTCTTTCTTCTCACTTTTATTTCATTATGGATTCAATATTTTTATCAAAAATTGGAAGAAAATACAATTTAGTACTTCGGCAGTTATTCCAGGAAGTCAGTCATCTCTCTGCTCCCTCTCCTTCCTTGCAGTAATTTTGTACAAGGCTAATAGGTGCCTACATTAGCACTTGTAAACATTATTAATGCAACTTTTTTGGAACGCACTGTCCACATGAACTCAACAAAGCATTAAGCCTGTGTTAGATTAACAGATGGCATGGTCCATGTTTGGTTTATAATGTATTCTGGCTGTCAGGAAATAAATTGTCTTCCAATTATGTAAGTCTTATAACAATTGTACGCTGGTAAGTTCGCCAAAGAAGCCCTCTGCCTGACCTACTTGACAGTCTGAGCAAGTATCTAGGAGTGTATTTGCATTAGCACATACATCTGTACACACACATTTGTACAGCATTCCTGTCCTGGCCTGCTCATTTGGTACGACACGTCTGACCTTGGTGTCCTCTCCTCTTGGCACCGACATGAGAACCCTGTCTAATCACACTGAGCCATGCCTCAGCTCCTGCAGGATTTGGCTCGCCACCACCCTGACAATTTTTGACTCCACATGGCCCTTCTGTGGCCCGACAGCTAAATACCAACACATGCTGCTATCAATAGTGTTAAATGCCAATTACATGCCCTCCCCCAGACTTTACTGGCAATTAATGGCATTGGAGAGTAAGCTGTCCTGTTGCAACTTTAATTGATGTTTGCCCTGTCCTGGTGTTGTTTGTTTGGCAGTCAAGTGGAAGTTTAGTCATTGTCAGGGACAAATACAGTAAGGGAGTGTTTTCAAATGATTTGGGTGGGGATTAGGGGTTAAAGAATCCTTAATACATATATTTAATCACAAATTGTTTGAGAAGTGTCGCCTGAATCTACAGCTCAAGTTTCAGAAAATGTGTTTTCAGGTTGCTGTCCTTAACTCCACTGTTCGGTTCAATCGCCGTTCAAACACACCAAAAACTCTCCATATACAGTTAGCAAAAAACTGGTTATTAGCGTGGAGCCTTTAGCCGCTCTAAAGACAGATATTTCACTCAACAGCTCCAAGATTTATGGATAGCCAAACATTGTTAAAAGTTATTGAATTTCAAACGTAATAAAAACACAACATCAAATGTGTTGTAGTTTTAATTGTGTAAAAGCAGATGATGGACTGCCCCACAACATTCGGCCAAATGACCTCTGGCTCACCTGAAAGCTTTCTCTTTGAAGTCTTGATTTGATCTTTTAATGTATTTATAATGAACAAATCGATACATTTGCGTTTATACAAAACATAAAACGCCCGTTTCATTCTCCTGCCAAATGGTTTTGAATGCGCTTACTCTCCAAAAAAGGGGAGAAAATGCACAATCCTGTACCTTTTTTGTGACCCTAACACTACTGCGATACTTAACTTGGAAATAAATACTGACAATTAGGCCTTTTTCTAGGGCAGAACCCATTCAGGTATCCCTATAACTCCAAAGTAATAGGGCTGATGGTATTTAAATGAAATAAAAAAACACTTCCCAGCTGCAGCATGCACTCAGATCCAGCCTCGGTACAGTACCCAAGAGGGATAAAAATGGAACGAGATGCTTTTGTTTCACTCCAAAACCAGACAATCATTCCGAGATTGATCTGATGCTAGAATAACCGCTGGCAGTGCAAATGTATGACGGCTTATTTCCCCACTTCATCACTCTGTGGTCACTAAAGACGGCATCGGGCCAACAGCATCTTCCTAAAGACATGTTGGTGTAATTGGCTGATAGGTTGCCCCCATTTAATCCTACTGTAGATGTTTCCATAGGTTCGGATCAGAAGTATTGTAAATAGCATAAATGAAATATAGAGAAGGTGAACCAGTTCATTTTACCAACGCTACCGCTAGTCAATAGAGCATGATAGTTAATTGAACAAAGCTGAAAGGCACCGACCAATTCACCTGGATATGTTTTGTAAGCACTTACAGTATCATAAATGTATAGCAGAATATCGCTCCTCCATGCGTGGTTTCACATCGCATTGATTTACCCGCACCTTCTTTTTCAACTGTGTTTCTGGGAAACGTACCAAAGAGAAACAGTCTGTCATTCAGTCAGAACTGGCTTGATCCAGACATTCATATAACAATGCATAACAGGGTATGGCCGCGGGGTGGGTGGAGAGACTGATAGAGACAGCTTGGAGTGTGCTGAAGAAAAATATGGGCAGTAATAAGGAACAATAACAAATGCTGGAAGGTGCAATCTACACCGTGAGCCAACTTCCACTGTTTTCTCGGGGGCCTGCCTGGTCTTCATGCCAGTTTCTTTGTCTGTTTGTGTTTGAGAGAGAATATCCTGTCAAACTTTCTGCCAGAATATGAAGATTTAACATTATACATTTACCAGCCAATAAAGCTATGAGTTTATTTTGACTTTTTTTTTTCCTTCCATACCAAAAAAGGGGATAAAAGACCCATGATATGTTGCTATTGAGGAAGCCAACATTATCTTAACGATGGACCGAACACCCAACAAACTTAAACTAGCATTTGAAGGCAACGCTATAGTTAGCATGGTAAAGAATGTCATAAGTGTCTTCTCACGGAAGTAGGCAAACAAGGTCCAACCAGCAGCCATGTTAAGTTAAAGGTACCTCCACACTGTTGGGTTGTACTGTGGACTCCAAAGAGCTATCGTCAAAGGAACTTCTTTTTTTTTTCTTTTCTGACACCGTGTTTTTCCTCCAGACAAAGTGTTGGGGAGCTCAGCGTTTACAGAAGGCACTATATTTTTCCGGCAGGAGGTTGTTTGTGAATATGTGGAACTGCTGCTCCATTATCGTCACAAGTCCCCCCCAAAACAGCAGTGTCATTCGTCCTATTAGCACATGTGTGAGATGGGCCCTGGATTCAGAGGAGAGAATCATCTCAGCGAGAAAATAATAGGGATGGCAGTCTGTCCTCTCGGAGACATTGAACAAGAGGTGAAAAAAGCAGAAATGCTCTGTGTCATTACTGAAAAGTCACGACTACAAAGAGGAAGACATAAAACTGCAAGCTATTAGAGCATGGATTTGACCCACAATGCATATTTGCCAACTTGAAAAGTAACCCATTTGCAGCTTGACTCTTGCAGACATAACTCATATTTGTTCTTGGGACAACAATGACTTGAGGGGAACAAGATAGGGCGAGGGAGTTAAGAGGCGAATCCGGATTGTGCTTTTCCACTTGGTGAGGGTAAATTATGGAAAATCAGCTTACTGTAATCCCGGCACTCGTTGAAGGGGGGATCATCCCGGGCGACTTGACACCATTGTGCGCTTTTGAAAATGATGTGCTTGTTAGTGAGGAGACATGAAACACACTTATATTTGCTGTTTCATTACCATTAGCGGAGCCTATTTCTAGCCCTTTCTGCGTCACTCGTGTTTAAAAAGAACTTTGCATTCAAGTGCGGTGGCTTTATCGTCTGATTGTAGTTAGAACAGATAGTGGGTAACAACAACAAACTTCTAATGGGAGTGATTGTTTGAGTCAGCTTGCCCAAAAACAACAAACATTTAAATTCATTGGCTCTTGTTACAATGATTGGACAAGTCGTGTGGAGGTGGTTGCCTCCTGAGCTTCCCCACAGTGCCACCAATGTTTCACAGCCCCCCTAAAGTCTAATGCCAGATGTTGATGCTCGCTCGCGATGGGAGGCGAGTCACTGTGTCAGCTCACGAGCTACCATATGTCTACACCTCTGCCCATTTCCACAAGCGTGTTTACAGCCCTGGTTTATTTAGAGAGGTGTGAACAATGATTTCAAACTCAAATATGCAGAAACAACCTTTAAAGTGCAATACAGAATATAATCCTACTTGAATACAAACTAGCAAGCAAGTTTAAAAGACTGGTTATGATTTGTATGCCCCTTATAATGTATTAAAATGGACCAGGTTACGTACATGTTGTTCTTGACCTAGTGGTGCTTAACACAAGCAACACTTTTCGAGCTCATCTTTGTCAGAAAAATGTAGAGAGAAACTGGTGTATTTATTTACAGTGCAGCCCAAATAGCGTATATGTTGTGTAAAAAAAAAAAGAAGTCAGGCAAGAATTTTTACATCGTGCCATGAGCTGAGCCCGCTTTTGTTGTCCAAAAAATGCAGGAAATGAGCATTGCAGTTGCACCATAATTGGTAACAAATGCAATGTGTGTCCTGTTAGGGCTTCACACTAAAACACATACTGAGTTTTCTTAGTTTAGAAGCAGCAGCAGCAGCAGCAGCAGCAGCAGCAGCAGTAGGAATTATTCGGTTCACATTTGCAATACATTATCGTGTTAGTAGAGTGAATAATAAACAGGCTTCATGCTTACAGTATATCAGTGACAATGCATCCCTCATTTCCTGTAAATCCCTTCTAAGTCCTTTTCTATTGGAATAGTGGACACACGAAAACAAAACGTTGATTATACAGAAAATCGCTGGTCAGAAATGTTACCAATGGGGTTTGATTTCAGAACTTCACCAAAGGCAACCATAACATTGAATGCAGAATGTAGTGTATTAACTCAGTATTTGTATTTACTAGCTATAGATGTTTTCCATCCACAGTGGCAAGAAGACATTACATGTTACTTATGAAACACTTTATAAGTTCCCAGCTCCTGAGTCACTATGTGCAAAGCCCTAAATCTGTGATCTGTATATAAATCAGCAGGTGTAAATCTCCTACACTTACCTAATGCATACTGACTATTTCTGTAATATGTCATTTTCCTTATTTGATAAAAGGTCAGCTTTAACTCTCAATCTACCTGCAGGCTGTGGATAACTGGAGGCATTTCAATGTACTACACTAACGTACACAAACGAGCTAAAGCAACTGCTTAAGTTGATAATTTTGACTTTGAAACAACAAACTGTGTCTATAATTTTCCTCATCTGCAACCTTAGACATTCTTTTTCATCACAAACACAGCCCACTTTAATTTAAAAAAGGGAACAGAGATTAACATTTATTTCAGAGCAAAAGTGCACGACTCTTCCTTTTAAAAAAATAAATAAACCAAGCTGTTGACAATTTCCTTTTTCACTCTTTCCTCTCCACAGGTTTTAATCAAGAGAAATGTCTCCAAGTAATTATGCCCAAAAAACACAACAGAAGAAAAACAAGGGGACTTTATGAGTGGGTTAATAAGCCACTCTCTGCTGAAAGGTGGGTAGTGTCGTCTGTCCAATTACAAGAGAAGAATGGCTCCGTGAAATCACTTGACACATCCACGCACTTAAAGTAAGAGACGAAGAAACCAACAAAGTAGAGCTAGTAAACTACTTGGAGGGAAAGATAATTGTATTCATTTTCCACTGGATGATATTTTTCTTACTGTCTATAAAATGAATTTATGATGAGAAGTATATATGCTATATACTTACACATATACCTATATATCGGAACCTACAGACTGATGCTATTCATTTACTATCAACACAGTAAGAGCCCATTAAATACTGCATTTTTTACTGGCTCTATTGTATATTGGTAGGGTATTTCAATATATGGTTGGTATGGCGAACCATCAGTGAGAACCGAGAAATCTAATGACAGAATGTGTACATTTAATGGACCTACACTGCCCGGCCAAAAAAAAAGGTCACACACTCTAGTATTCGTTAGACCGCCTTTAGCTTTGATTACGGCACGCATTCGCTGTGGCATCGTTTCCACGAGCTTCTGCAACGTCACAACATTTATTTCCGTATTGCATTAATTTTTTGCCAAGATCTTGTACTGATGACGGGAGATTCGGACCACTGCGCAAAGTCTTGTCCAGCACATCCCAAAGATTCTCAACTGGGTTCAGGTCTGGACTCTGTGGGGGCCAATCCATGTGTGAAAAGGATGTCTCGTGCTCCCTGAACCACTCTTTCACAATTCGAGCCCGATGGATCCTGGCATTGTCATCTTGGGACATGGCCGTGCCATCAGGGAAGAAAAAATCCATTGATGGAATAACCTGGTCATTCAGTATATTCAGGGAGTCAGCTGACCTCATTCTTTGGGCACATAACGTTGCTGAACCTAGACCAGACCAACTGCAGCAACCCCAGATGATAACACTGCCCCCCACAGGCTTGTGACCTTTTTTTTGGCCGGGCAGCGTATATTAAAATATGGCATCAAATACAGGGTTTTATTTAAAGCAAATCTAAAGGATTGCATATTTAAACTACTGTAGAACCTACGCCACTATATACAAAACATAAATATATTTTAGTGTGTAGAACTGTGTGTTATCAATGCATACTGTTCAAGTCTAAAACAATTTATTGCAATTTTCTAAACTACGTTGTTTGCCGTCTGTTACTGAAAACTACACCCCCAGATAAAAAAAAACAAAATCCCCTTCCTACTAAACTAATTAAAAAGAGAACAGATTCCTGGAATGCTTCTTGGGGATAGGGGAGCAGCGAGCGAGGGCTTTGGCTGGTTGGGAATAGGAACAGGGATTTCTCCCGAACGTTGACATTGAGGTTTCGACCTTCATCGGGATGTTGCGGAGGCGGTAGGTGTGACAGCTCTCCACAGTTAATGTTAGCAGTTGTGATTGGTTTTGATGACGATGATTGTGATGATGGTTCCTGGTAATCATGGTGATGCAGGTGGTGATGAAAGAGGACATGTTTGTGATGATGATGGAGTTGACTAGCGGGGAAATCAATCAAGCTGTAAACCAAGAGGCTACATTGCTCTATGATAACTTTATCTCGGTAGGATTTCTGTTTTGAATACTAGACATGTTTTAACATTTGCTATCTTAAGCTTTGCACAACATTGTGATTACTTTACACTATTGAGCTTATAGTTCATACCCTTACTAAAAGTGTGGGTAGTAAAAAAATAAGGAACTGTCAGTAGCAGAAAAGCTAAGTTCTGCCCTGTTTTGATGTAGATGCAACAAATGTCATTATTGCAAATTGTCAAAGTTTTCATTTTCATAGACAACCTTGTTCACTTTATAATTGTAAAATTCCATTTTTGGACACAACAAGAAAGCTTAGTCAGTGACTGTTGATCAGATGGTGAGAAGTTGTAGGCATTGTCAAAAGTGTGTGGTCAAATAAATACAACCAATCAATAGTTTAAAGCCATTTTCATTCAACAGCATATCCTGTACTGCGTTAGACATTAAGTGCATAGACAAGAGCCAATTTAATCTTAAACTAAGTCATGAAGTGGCTCTAGTCTGTAATTAATCATTAAATCAATCCCAATGGGAGTAATGTCTCAACTAGCATTTGGCTAATGGCCATCAACGCTGATGCTACTGCATCATACACTGTAACTGGCAGAGGCTCAGAGCCGTTTAACCAAAGTATAAGCTACCTAAGGCAGTCAAATGTTAATACCTCAAAACGTTGCAGGTATCTTTGGCAGGTGACTTTGATGTATCCACCAAAGACACATTTTTATCAGCCTTTGCTACCTGCCAGGTGGTAATGTCAAACTGGCTTGTAGGTGGCAGATGGGTGGGCTTCCAGTGTGTCAGATGACCCCATCCTGTCCCTCTGTATGGCTCAGTGAGGCGTTCTTTTTTATCCCCTTCCCACTGGTAATACGTTCCCTCTCCTCACACTCCTTCCCTATCTGATCTCCTCTTCATCCTTGTCCGCTTGCTCTGTTTTGCTCATCGTATTTCCAGATCTGTGTGTGCATGGGTCAAACCAGTGAGTATGGAAAGTGGGATCTGACAAAAAGCTTGTGTGTGTTTGGTAAGGAGGGATTAGGCCCGGTGTGCCTGTCAAGCAGACGGCTTTGGTTCACAAAGACAATCCCGCAGTGCCTATCACTTCCACTAGGGGCTGTAGCAGGTGTGTGGATGGAGATTAGTTATTATTTACCCACGTTTTCCCTTGTTCACAACTCCTTCCATTCTCTCTCGTGTAATTTCTCACTAGCAGATTACCTGAGGTGTAGATCCTTATCCTGTTTACAGCACCTGTTCAACACAATATTATAGCACCTTCCCCTCATGTTCCTGAAATTAAGAGAGGTGCTCGAGTAATTATGTGAGGGACACGATTCCTTTTAATACTCTTCCATATGTCACATTCGGAAGCATTTTTTGAGCACATGCCACTCTATATTCTGCTTTGGAAACCGTGATCTCTGTTCATTTCCACAATAAAGTCTCGAAAAAGCTTCTGATCCACATGCTTTGCTCCCTCAGATGGGCCTCTTACACCTCATGAATTGCTGATGCAATGCGGGTTTAACAGACCGGCTCCAGTTCTTCCAGTTCTAATGCCTTTCAAATGCTGATCCAGGATGCCCTTGCCACAACAGAACCCGGCAAAGCCTAGAAAGCCTCGGGACAGAGTGGGCTGTATAAGACACTAACAGAGAGCAGAGAGGAGAGCAAAGCTCTATTGGATAACTGCCCGGCATTTTCCACAGCACTTGACCCTGGCACATACACATATCCCCCCACTCACCCGCCACCACCCTCCCCGCTGCACCTTCTTCTCCTCCTCAACACCGGCAAATGAATTGTCCCCGCTCTCGGCTCTGATCCTGAGAACCTATGACAGCCAAAGCCTTCCTGCTCTCTGAAGTAAGCCCTGGCAGCGATAGGCTAGTTTACTATTCCCCACTCCAGCCCGGGTTGCGAGGCATGAACACGGGCGAGACAAAGCCTGTGTGACTGTGCTCAATAGAAAGACGGAAAGTAAAAAACTGCTGCTCGACCTTACCTGTCAGAGTTTAACTTCAAGTGTACTTTAGGGAAGAAATGTAGGGCCCTCATGCTGGGATTAAACACCAGGAGGAACAAAAACAGTCAGACGGTGAAGCAAGTAACCTTTTGTTCACAATTTTTAGGTTTGAAAAACTTCTAAATACAACATTTGATGCTTCATGAATGCTTTATAACACATACAGTTTTTTTCATGTAAATATTGGTTGATTATGTTGGTAAGGCCACGTTTGGTAAGGCAATACTTTGAGTTTCCCTACGTAAACACGGAGTGAAGCACTATTAACCACTTTTTATACCGGAAACTATTGCTGAAAACTAACATTAGCATCAGTTTATTCAGAAAAAGGAATTGATGTGGTATATGTTTTTGAAATACTGAGGTTTGAAGTGTCATGTATCCTCAAGTCATGGTCAATATCAAGTCACTATTTGACTTGATTTCGGCAAGTCATGTAGTCCAAAACATCCTCTGTAGTTTTTATTTGAACACGACAATTTACTATAAAACTTTGTACTTTTTCTTGATTTGATAATTGGTTATCTTGAATAGAAATTGTTAATGAAATAGTTTTCTAACAATGTAGGAACTATAAGATTCTCATTAATACTAAAAACACATCTAGACATTTAATGGCTTGTTTTATACATATTGAATTAAATTACTCCGCCAACACTCTCAATCTTCTTGAAGAAGGACTTGATTATTTATGTATTACCCTTACCTTAGGTGGTAATGATGTGTTTAATTTTAACTAGCTGTTAGTGTTCATAAATATTAATTTAACTTTTGAGGTTGTTGACTTTTCCAACAATGTATTCAGCAATAAGATACCATTGAATTCTCACTGACCTATAAAGCTGTGATAAATAACTTAAGAGCCATTAATAAAAAACACTTTACTGCAGGCTACCAATAACTTAGCTGCTAAAGTACACTCTATTTTAAAGTTTGAAATGTACTCCATAGGTGACCCATCCCTTTGTCCCTTATGGACATAGTCTCCAGCTATTACAGCCTTTGTAGCCTTTATAGCCTTTACAAGGCCCCTCACAAACAGATAATCATCAATCCACAGCCCTAAAGCAATCGTGTCTTTCTAAGACAGATTGCTCAGTTAAGGTGCTCCATAATTTAATATCTTTCTGGTTCTTCATCTTCCCTCCCTCCGTCAGCCTGGCAAAGTCATGCTGAGTTCCTTAAAATGTATTAAATTACGATGTGTCATGAAACTAATTCACTCCCCGGTGTATGAATCACATGACAGATCCCTCTCTGGCCTTACCTTTGACACCCTGTATGCACATAGCAGGGTAATAGATTAAAATTAGCCTCAAGTTCCTTAAATTATTGACCCTGGGCTCGTTTTTTTCGCCTCCTGTCAGCAATCGGTTTACAGGGAGGTGTGAGCGCTAATGCTAAATGGATGCAGGGAGGAGGGGTGGGGGGGGTGGGGGGGGCTTTACCTCACCTCGCTGTCAAACCGGCCGTTATTCTTTCCTAAAGACTTCTTTTGAGCGGGTGGGAAATGAATGAGCGCTAGGTGGTAGCTTAAGTTTTAGCGTCACAGCACTACATCAATAGAATGGCTTGTTGGTGCACTCTCAATAATGTACCTTTAAAAATGTATGGGTGGAATTTGAATTAATTCAATTTTTAATAACCGCCATTTATTATTAAGCCTTTTCCAATTAATATTTCACATTCAAATCTTATTAACTGCATAGGACTTTCTTTGCCACGCAGCATATTTCCCCTAACTTGTGTTTACCCACCATAAACCTATTCAGGGGCAGCCACCGATGTAATTCAGCTGGGTTAAAAGAAAAGATTGATTTGCATTGGTATTTACATTAAAAGGGAGGTTTTCTCAAGCAATTTGTGTCCTATTAATTCTGACTATACCTGCCTCATTGGTTTCATTTCATGCAAGTATGCAAAAGTAAGAACTCACATCATTGACCTTCAATAAAGTCTACCTTTGATAGCAGTTGTGTATTTGTAGCTTGAGAGTAACTTCTTCCATGCTGAATGGAATCTATTAGTGTCTCTTTAGCTACAAATACATTATGTAGCTAACTGGCCACCAGGCTCAATTTATGTGCAAGTGGTTTATTAATTCATAACCTCCTGGAGCAGAAACAGAAAAGTAGTGTTTTCTTTTCAATTTTCCCCCTGCTTGCCTCTCTTTGTAGATCTTTGAATCCCACAGGCTGTTTTTTATGGATCCCTGAGTGTTTCACGCCTGTATATTCTCCTGCTCTCGAGCAAAAAAAATATATATCTGTGTTTACGTGCTGATATCCTCCTAGAGGGTCAGCTCACCTGCGTCTGTGTACACAGGTCAGATCCGTGGGGAGTTGTCACCGGCTCTCATTGTCACTAATGAACTCCAGCCGTTTGACTGACAGGCGGGTTATAGGCCGGGAGTAGACTGCGGCGCAACGTGCCAAGCTGCTGTGTGTGTGACTGATTGGATACATGCTTAATGAAGTGACAGACAAACACACACATTGTCACGGATCTGTTCGGGGGGCATGTTGGGGGGTTGGGGACAGTGCATGTACATGTAAATGTCTGTGGAGAGGTATTTGGAAGCACAGGAGAGAGATGTCACTACTCTATTTACAGTAAAACTCCGTCTTGTAAACTGTGGTGATTTCCAGCCAACTCATACTGTACAACAGGGGGTACTTCTGCAGTAGCCAGGGGGTGTTTGGAAAACTTAGCTAATTTGAGAAAATAGAAATGGACTGTTTGCTAGACGAGAAAAAAACACATAAAGGGTCCGCGTACTAAAAAACAACCCCATTGGTCAATAAAAGCAGCCTATTATCGCCCATATTTACATTTATGTTATTCATAGACCCCTAGTGGCATAGTTATTATATAGTCGGAGCAAAGGAGGAAATCAGGTAAGGTAGTTTGAAAGACCAATAACAGCGCTTAAGGGAGAAGGGTTTGGAAGGCTCAATGGGTCATACTTTCATAATAAGAATAATAATAAAGCTTTATTTATATAGCACTTTTCATACATGACATGCAGCTCAAAGTGCTTTACAGAAAGGCATACATCACAAGTTAAAAACAAACAACAAGAACAGATGTTTAAGACCAATTCAGATACATGCAGCATAGCAACAAAGTACAACATTTGAGATTAAGAGACACATTCTAGCAAAGGTTTGGTAAAATAATCATAAACGATTAAACTTAAAAGGAATGTTGCTATTAAAACTGTTACATAAATAACACAAATTAAAACTATATATACTAAAATGATATAAAAGTAGGTCAATAATAAAGACTAAAACACCACATAAAGGAGAGCGTCGCTAATAAAAAGCTAATCTAAGGAAATGTGTCTTTAGCTGTCGTTGTTGTGAAACCAAAAGTCACCGTTAAATCATTTTAAGGAGCTTTCCTTATTTTTGTCCATTATTGAGTGATGTACTTTATAAAACTTAAACTTAAGCCATCTATAAGTAACGGATACAAATATCAAGGTACCACTTTAGAATAAGACTACCCTTTAAAAGATTCATAAAAGGTTTATAATTAGGTTATTAATTAGGTTTTAAACCATTTATCATCATTAACCAATTAACCAGTCTAACATAGTTTTCATACAACAACACAGGCTCACTATTTGGCAAGATGACTAAGCCTTATATTGGCTGCCTAGCTTACTTTGTCTCTTCATCGCCAACATCCCTGATATCTGTTGTTCAGTGAGTTGATTCTCCCCCACCCATCTTGATTTTTTATTGGCATCTCTTAAGCTAAGTAGCCAATATAAGGCTTAGCAGTACAGATAAATGTGGGCTCACTATTTGGCAAGCAACCGGTCACAACTGCCCTGTTTATCTCTTGTCTTATAAAAGCCTTTTAGTGATTTATAAAGTGTTCACAACCTAATTAATAAATGAATTACAAACTATTCGTGAACCCTTTTATAAGGATATTCTTTGTAAAGTGGTACCAACATCAAATAGCTAAACATAATGAAAAGGGATTTTGAATAGATAACTAAAGTAAGGTCAAATATAAATGGAGAAATAGTTAAATGTAATGGTTAAACAATGAAAATACTCAGCTAAAATGAATCGTTTCGCATTTGAAATAGCTGACTGATGGTTGAACTCAAAGTATTAGATAAATGGTAGAAATATATAATAATATTATACAACAAAATGCCCCAGTATATGTTTTACAGCACAAACTATGTCCTCTGAGTTTAAAAGCAATCTAGATGGATACATAGGTCTGTCCTTGAAAAAGCATCCCTCATATTCTTCATCAAAACAACTCTTTTGGCAGCCGACTCAGGGGAATCCAGGGCAATATAACAGAAAATAGTCAACATCTCATACTGTCGCTGTCCTTCTGCGATGCTCTTCTTTGTTTGGCTTTCATTTTTCTTCTTTAATGACGAATACTCGAACCTCAGGTGTGTAGTACCTCGATCCGTGCGGCTTTGTTGTCTCGTCAGTGTCGTGACTTTGATGTCATATTTTATGTCGCACAATGCTCATTTGCTTTCTTTTTTTATATTTATTTATTTGCCCATGGCAGTCCAATATCATTATTTTTTTCCCTGAATGGAAAAGAGAAAGAGATGACGGCGATATAAGAAAAAGAGAGAAAGTAATCTCACCGGTGCCAACTTTTTCCACGGAATCTCCACTTGTCTGAAAGCTCAGTTACTCTTTCAATTATTCTAAACTAGAAAGATCACTCCAAAGAAGTGACAAGCTAGTGTAACATCTATCAGCTTGGAAATAATTTGATGTCAGTCACTTTTTATTTGTTGCATATCGAGAATAGTGGTGGCAGGATTGATTCGCAGTGACACATTTTTAGGGAAGGAAACGCGAAGACAGGAAATGAGAAAAAAGGTTGTGATTTACCATGCTGCGATCCCTTTCTTCTGTCCCTCAACTTAATTGGAGAAGCCCAGCAGGTGCCATACGTAACCCATCAGATTGGTAGCAATGACAACAGTGGCTTTCCGTGTTGTTTCATTAAGAGAGCTAAGGGCGTTAACGTATTTCCCTCAAACCAACACCTCATCTTTTGGTCCAGAAAAGTGCGTGACAATTCTTCGTTTTCGCTCCAACTGACAGAAATCCAAAGCATTGCAGCAGATTTGTTAACACCGAGCTACCAATTTTACTCGATGTAATCCTGTCCCACTTCCTTGTGGGGATCTGGAGCGGGAGAGCTTATCTTTGTGTCTATGTGCTGAGAGCTCAGTTGGCCCCACAATCTGCTGTGAAGTATTCAGCCACAGAGTCATAGATATAAACGCCGATGTACTCTTAACGCTGCAGTCTCGAGGTGTGTTCCAACATGCACACTTTCAGCCCTGAAGGCACCGCGGTTTATTCCTCACTCTAATGACTTTCGTTCCCTGCTTACGGCTGTCCGACTCTGACTGCTGCTTATGCCGCCACTGCTGTGTTAACAGCAGATAAATGGCACCGCTTATTGTCGAGATTACATTAGATCTCCAATCAAGACGTAATGAGCGTTGTCATGGCAACTGCATCCAACGGGCAGGGGAGCGAGCAAGGTTGAAGACTCGGAATATACTTAAAACATGTTAGGCGGTAATGAATCAGCTTTTTTTTCCCTCCACTTTCCAATTTAATTTCTCCTGCTTTTGAATTCTGCATTAAGTAATGGACTTTTTTCTTCAAAGGCCTTTTATTAGATTCAAAAAAGTACAATTTAAAAGATAATTCCTGGTTAATTCCAGTTCTAAAACTGCTGATACCAGAGTTGTAACCGTACACCCTGAATAATATCCCTTGGGGGGAATATAAAATAGTAAACAGTCAAACATTTTACTCATTGGGCGTAAAGGTCTACACATATTCTTGTATCTGGGGCGAGCTGTTAAGCATGGATCTAATTTCTTTTCATACTTTGTATTTCTTTTGACAAACCTCCACCCCTCTGGTTATACTTCACTGACAAACAAAACACATCTGAATACCTCCTTTCAAGAAGAGCGTTTTTTATTGTCATTTATGTCAAGCTCACAGATCGACTCCAGGACAAAGATCCTGCTCACATCGAGATGACAACGTGAATGGCTCCATCATTTCTTTTGCCCCCCAGAAGATACTGATACATTTAATGGGATTGCTTTGTCTCCCAAGACCTGATGTAACGTGACAAGAAAGTGTGGTAAGCGAAAGAAGAAGTGTGTGTGTGATACAAATGAGGCGGGTTGCTTTATTTTCCAGGCTGTCTGGTGCGATTTAAAAGAACTAATGAAACGTTAACTTCAGGATTAACAGATTACCTTCTATTCCTATTTTAGTGATCCACTCACCCTAGAGGTCCTCTGTTGTTTCCTTTACCTCATTATCACATTTCACTTGCAACCGTCTCCATTTACACCTGGAATTACCACATGCATATTCATCCCAGTTTTGCATGTGATAACTAGCAGATCAAAAATGCTTTTATTTCAAACCAAAATGTTGAAACCATTTTTGTTAGTTCTGCTAAACGAGTTGTCTTTTTTGTTCATCCATTGGGTCTGATTTCGCTTCTACTTAGTTTAGTTATGTTTAATTACAAACTGGAGATACTCCTCTGCCAAAATATGTACTTTTCTTTTTACTTTAATACCATTTTACTGAAAAAACAAACAAGCTGTGATGTTTCATGACTTATTCATGTTGGATTTAAAAAAGTAAAAGCTGTAATGAGGCCAAGAGCTTACTTATCAAGAGACAAACTGGTAATAATTGTTTGATCTGATTAGTGTCCACAATTTATTTTAAGCTACATATATTCCCATTATTTTAAATTATTTAAATCTTTCCACTAGCATTATAAGCGATGAACTTCCTCATATTTTTATATGGATTCGGGGACCTTTCCTAGCAGACATATATTTATTTTTAAAGAGAAATAATTTTGAAGTATTAAGCTAAGGCTATCCCACTAGTTTATAGCCCTAACTTTAAAGGCTTAAATGATCTCGGGGGGAAAAAAACGATTTGCCATCATTTTGACTGATATTGCAATCTGCATAAGTGGCAATATTAGAGGGAATTGTCTTTTTTGAAACACATTTTATATTAAATTGAAATAACTGCCATTTCTTTTTATTATTTAAGTTCAGTCAAAGCAATTCCGCTCTTATTCTCATTTGCCCTTCTGCTTTGCTATGGTCAAAATAGCAAATACATAGAAAATTGGAGTCAGAGAGCTTTATGTGTTTTTGTATAATACTAAAAGATATGTTCCACTACAAAAACATCTTAATTTAAAATACTACAGCTTTGTTCTCTATTTCTATGATATTCCAAACCTTTGAAAACCTTGACCTTCACTCTATCGTTTTTCTCCCAACAAACCTGGCTCTCTAAGAAAGAAAAATCAACTGTCTTTGTCAAACACGGGCTGAGATTTGCGGGGCTGATGTGTCAAACTAAACTCCATCGCCGCGCTGAATTTTTCATAATCTTTTTTCCTCCCCGGCAGACAACAACAATGCACCTTTGCTTCTCAACCCCTCCCACGCAGTCGCAGTTCTCTTCTTGTCTTCTTCTATCTCACTTGTGAGGAAAATATCACCTGAGGACTCACCTTTCAAATGCTGGAAAAAACGCTCACAACCTTGACAGAAGCTCTAAACATTTTTGCGCCCCTTTAAATATTAGGCTTTGTGTGAGCGGGAAATCTTGGAGGCAGCCACCAAAGAGCCTGAGGGCAAACATGCAAACCTTGATTAACTTGTGTAGCGCCATTTCTTTTCTCCGGGAAATAACTTACTCTGCTGGCTCATACAGTAGATTTCTATACGTATCACCTTGTATGTCTATGTTGTATTCTTACATCAATTTGTAACAGAACAGGGAGAACAGTTTGCTAAAGGGAAATGTGAGAATCAACATTGCAGCGTTATTGAGTGAAGGCGCGATTAGGGCTGCACGATTTTGAAAACTATAACTAAATGTGATTATTTTGACTATTGCAATTGTATATGATTTGACAAAGGGAATGATCACTGTTTGAACTTTGAACACACTATCAATGAACAAAATGATCATGGTGGGAAGGTGGGACTCCTCTGCAGCATCAAAATACTGTAATTACTAATATTAATACTAATAATTAAGAGACCGCTTCAGCATTATCATTTTCTCTTGTTTTATTATTATAGACATGTCTTTGAGTTCATTTTGTTTAATTGTATTCTATAAACCACTGACAATTTGTCTTGGAACTCAACAGACACTGGAATGGCTGCCCTACATGTAGAGATAAAGATGTAAGAAACATATGGAGTGGTCTCTTGATTTTTTCCGGAGCTGTGTATATTTTAACATATTTAGCTTTTCCCAACATGTTCACTTTGTAATGTTGTTGTGTCCTAACATTTACATATCTTGTAAATATCCATATTCTGCTCTGTTAAAATCTTTTTTATAGCTATTTAATATACATTTTCCATCCCAGTTCGTTGACTAAGACAGTTGTAAAAAAAAAAAAGTGATTAGATTAGATTAGATTAGATTCAACTTTATTGTCATTGCACAGAGTACAAGTACTAGGACAACGAAATGCAGTTTAGTATCCAACCAGAAGTGCAAGTAAAGCAGTAAAAGTGAAGAGAATGTATATACATATGAAGGTAGTGAAATATAAATAATAAAGGATATGAACAGCTTGAATAAGGTATGTGCAGTAGAATGGTAAAAAGTAAACAGAGATGAGTTTAAGGTATGTATGAGTAAACAGCAGCAAGGTAATGCAAATGGCATAATGTATGTAAAGTGCAGTTGAATTCAAGTGATGGTAGAGGTAGAAATTGCAGAATGAGGTAGGTAACCAGGTTACCAAGCTATCCTGACATTTAGTCCACTGGTCTCCGCTGGTCCTACTCTAAAAACACTGATTACCCACATTTCATTAATGTTGTGGTATTTTTCTTTCTTTTTTTAAGAATAGTACCTTCCTTCGACCAAAAAAGACAAAACAGGAGACACTTGTGTGACCAATTGTTCTCAATTAAGCCCTGACCTGGCTGAAATGTCTGTTCACACACACTGCAAACACACTATGACTCCAGGTGTACTTACACATACTGACACTTTCTCAGGTGATCACTTGCCACCCGGGTATCAAATGTGGCATGAACAGAGAGTTGATAATGATGGGCTGTTTTCAAAACCTGCCCTACTACTCCTTAAGAAATATGGTTCCATATTGGAAGCCCTGCCTATCTGTCCCATTGGAAGGGGAATAACACCTATCTTCATTAATTATGGCTGAATGAAACACAGAACTGCCCCAGGTGCTGTTTGATTGACAGCTCCTACAACATAGGAAAAGCCCCCTTATATGTATATAAGGTATCACAGTGCAATGTTACCCTCTAACTGGCAATTTACCACCCGCTCAATAGTCAGGATTGCTTTCTCAGTGCCTGTGGAGGTATTAGCGATAGTGTTTTAAACATCCAGATTAATTTCTTGAAAGCCCGCCCTAAAAAAAAAAGTGTCAGGCTTGCAAATAAAGGGATGTGATTTAAAGGGGAGGGGGGGGAGTGCTTGTCTTGGAAGTATTGTGAAAGGGCTTCGAGGACGTAACAGAGACGGGGCTGACAGAAAGACGGAGAGTGGGAGAGATAGGAAAACAGAGAGAGAGAGGGGGAGAGGCTGGGAGCATTAAACTGGAGTGAAATAAATTTGCTTAGCAGGTACTTCTGTTGGAGTCGCCTCCACTGAAAGAGGAGATCAGTCTTTCCTGTTCTGCATTGCCATTTCATCTAAATCCCTCTCTCCATTTCTTTTTTTTTCATAAGCCTTAGAGTCTGTCATTCACGGGCCATTCATTTTGAACGCACTTGCCATTAATAGATGCTATAAATACTCATATATGGTTTATACATCCAGCAGAATATGACTGCTCCACTGCCAATAAGATGAAGACCAACAGAGTATAGGAGAATCAACAGAATAGGGATTACTAACAATTGATTCTAAGTCATACATGAGGGAGATATGGCAAATATTTTCCAGATTATTGACATTGTTCTTAGTTAACATTGTTTTTCAAACGGTTGGACTAAACAACACATGAGCATATGTCACGATAGGTTTTTCAAAGCCTGCAATGGTGGTTATTCCTGATTTTATAGACCAAACTAATTGGTAGGTTATGAAAACAGTAGCAGCTATTAACCTAAAATACTTCTCTCATATATACAGTCGTACCCCAACAGTCTTTGAAGTGTAAAATAAATTGAATTTGCCTTTAATATAAATAAACAATGACTACCAGCTAGCAATGCGTATCATATCAGTATCTGTTGGCGGTTAGGACTTGATCTTCAATTATGTCTCCGTTTCCTTCTGTTTGAAGTAGCATAAACCAGAAAAAACACTTCCAACCATATTCATTATTATTAGTTGTTACATTTCAGTGAACCCTGTTGGCTTATATAGCTTGCGGACACGTTGATGCTAATGTGTTGCATTAAGTGTTTGACTTAAGTTTCCAAAGACTGCATCGATGAATAATCATTTCAATTATTAATTAAATAGAATAATATTAAAAGTGTTTGAAAAATAGTTTGAAAGAATCTTCCCCTGAAGGAGTGTCGACAGATAATCAACGAATATTGTATCTATACTAATTCTTGACCAAATAATTATCTATAATATGTTTTCTGCTGCAGTAATGACTTTTTAAAGATAAGAAAAATCACAATTATGTAAAAGTCCTGCTGAGAAAATCAAGCATAGTAAAAAGCGTCAGCCACCTGCTATTCCTCTGTTGTTGTTGCAGTAAAAAAAAAAAGCTCTTTCATTTGGTCATTAAAAGGAGGGGGGAAGTGGAAGTCTTCTGCTATATCCCCACTAAATTCTCTGTAATGGTGAGGTGAGTCAGTTTCCTTCATTAGTTTAGTCCTTCTTCTCCCTCTCTCTCTCGTGGAGTCATTAATGTTGACACGAACATTTTTCTCTCATTTGAATGGGTAAATAATGAAAGCGGAGTGACAGTTGGAGGGTGAGCTAGTCACAACTTTTTAAAGCAGCAGGAAGGAAATAATTAATAGGATCTGACAACCCGGAGGGACACGCAAACACACGTTCCTGCACACACACACTCAAATTAATTCATATTAACAAACATACCTACTGTTTGAAACCTGCGGCCAGCTTAATCCTTGAAACATTTGAGAAATGATTCAGTGCGCCGCTCCGGATTCATCTGCCGGACTTGTGTATTAAATAATAGAAACCACACTTCCACAAAAATTCATTCATTCATTTATTCATTCACTATACTAAGCTCATTTTGATGCTCCACAGTGTGCCATTGGGACCTTACTCTGGACTTTTTGTCAAGGTGACAAACGCTCAAATCAAAACTGATTCCATCCCATCAGAGAGATAGATGGACCATCGTTGAAATTAGTGAATGGAAGCTTGTATTGTTTGGATGCTCCCCGGCAAATTCAGCAGTGGTAATTAATTATAGAGAGTAAAAAACACTCATCAGGGAGATGAACCATTAGAGAGTCAGGTAAACAAACCCTTATCCGTTACGGGTGAGTGGCTGATAAGGATTGATGAGAAAAGTTAGATTTTCACCTCAAACTGAAAAAATGTAAATGGTAAAACTTTCCTCACACTCGATAGAAATCAGAAGCATCTACCCCGAGGATCAAGGTCTGAATGAGTCATCCTAATCAACATTTAATACATTGATAGAATTGTTTTTCTCTTTCTATGGTTGATGGCATCACATCATCGATGACATATTGCCGTTATTGTTAACGATGTATCCACTGGGTTGATTATACATACTCCATTATAGTTCTTTAAACTAAAAAATGTGGACTTTTCTCATCATATCAAAACCTTTTTTCAGGATACTCTTCATCATCTGCAATTCTGTGGGAAACACTTTCATGATACTTACAGTACACGTTTATTCAGCAGGTCAATCTCCACATATTAACTATACTTTTATAATTATGTCAAGCGGGAATGCAACTGCGGGGACGGAAAAGCTAACTAACAAGCTACCTCAAGGTCGCATGGCTTTACATTACCACCGCTAAGCTAAAGGCGGGCTCGTGTTCAGCGTGATACATACATTTTTAGGAAACCTAGAAGCCTCGGGACATTTACGAATGGGGTATTTACAAATGTCATAGCACAAAATGTAAAAATCTCTTCAGTTTTTGTTCATCACAGACCTTATTTCACGTATTTAAGCAAAAAAACATAATAAAACTTTAAAATAAGGTAACTCATAAAATGCTGACTCATTCCCAGGTGATAGGACTCAATCCTGCCACACTCTATTCCTGTGAGTACTCTGTTTTCTAGCCTTTGGTTATTAAATATCCCTGTTACTTCGTTTACTTTTTTCAGTATTTCTTTGTCAGCGGATCATTTTGAAATATTGCAGGTTTGTATAGCTGCACTGTAAACTGATACACCCACTTCTCCTTTGCTTTATTTCTGCCAAAGAAGCTCTTAAAAGTGTTTTCTACTTTCTCTTTATTAGTCTGCACTTGCTGTGAAACAGTATCTTTAGGATCCCAGCTTTAAGTATTTGTAAAAGGTTGACTGAGGATACATTGATCAATGCTTCATATCTATTTACCATTTCTATCACTGGAGCTTCCTCCACGATCAGCAGTGTATCTCGGTGCTTAAGGTCACTGCTTCCTTGTCTAGGTCCTCCCACATTCATTATTCATTACGGACTTACCATAATGTAGCTAAGAACTGTGGGTGAGACTATTGCTTAACACATGCAAATGTGAAACCACTGTAGTAAAATTAAATCGTTCTGCTCGGCAGCCCAGCCATGATGAGCAATTAGTACACGCGGTGTAATTTCGATCTCCTTTTTTTCCTTTCTTTTGTCTTGTACGCATTCAAATACAAGTAATAAAGTGTACTTATGATGTTCATACAGAGGCTTCTTTTAACAACAAAGCAATCATTTTTCAACATGAGTCATCGCTTCCCATTCTCCTCCCACTCCCTTAAGCCAATTATATGACAAGGCGTTAAATTAATGCATGCTCATTTGCCTCGACATAAAATATGTTGGTGGGAATGAAATATTCAAGCGTCTCAAACTGACGCACCTCAGCAAAGTGTGTCAGCGGAGAAAGAAAGAGGGCGAGAAAGAAAGTTGAGTGAGTGAGCGATGGGTGGCAGAGCCAGAGGGAGGACAAAGCAGAGCGGTGAGGGAGGAGAAATGGAGGAGTAGATGGAGACTGCCTGATTGGAAAATGGATCGGTGACAAAACGCCACAGCTTGGAGCTAAGATTAGGATTCCATCTGTCTTGAATGAAATATTCAAATACACGCTGGAAAGGGGCAGCATATTACTAAAAGGATGGATGTGGAGAATATGTGAAACAATGACAGGCTCTTTACTTCCAGAAGGGTCAGCGCTCACTCAGACTGCTGTTAAGCCTTGAGGAGGAGTGCTCATACGCTCCTGAAGCAAATGTAGCATATGTGAAGACTGATAGAAACAAATAAACATGGGTTGCGAACAAACAGAATGAAAAGGTGAACCGTTTATTATTCACAAAGAACGGAATTAGACATTTGCTTACTTTGAGGCAACTTTATGGCAAATCAGCCATGTTTTGTTTGCAGTTCTGGTGAAAATGAAATCCAGTTTATTATACCTGTAAGGGTTAATCATCAAAAACGAGTGAGTAAAGCTAAGTAGAAGACGCTGGTTATGATCTATAACAGCGTTCATATGTTAGCAACAGTTAAGGTAAGTGGAAGTTGAGGTTGTTGAAAAAAAGCTAGGGTTAATGGATGGCTGTAAAAAGACTTGCTTACTTTGTTAAAGGGTCAGTCAGCGTCATCAGAACTGCTTGTCAGACGGTTAAATAGCCTTGAAAAGGTGATGGCGGCTAGCTGTGAGGCATGCAAGACGTCGTTGTTTAAACTTCTCCCTAAAGTCCTCTTATCTTGAGTCTTCACACATTCTTGGGGATTTTAAATTGGGATGGTATGGGATTGGTATGTCCAAAAGTATGTCCAAAATTAGTGTTGTAAGGCAGAAATCCTACATCATGAAGTTAAAAATTGTCCAATATGTATTTCACTTAAAGGATACTGGACTGTTCTTTAAACATGTTCACTTCTACAAACCAACGCCCTTAAATTCGAAGTTTAGTCCTATTTCCAAGTGAACATGATTTAGAAATGTAGCTGTGTTTCTTGCAGTACATTCTCAGCCTTTCTCAGTATTTCACTTCAATTTCCTGACAAAATGATTTGAGCTTTGGCCAAATGCTGAGTAGCTAGATGAGCCTTCTGAATTTGCAGCCGAAAAATCTATTAAAGCCCTCATTAATAATTTCACTGCAGCCTTCATAATTCTTGACATGAGGAAGGAGAAGGAAAAAAGCCAACTAAACTCATGGAAAAAAGTCCAACCCAGAAGTACTGAGGTGCTGATTCACACAAGTGTGATATCATCATGTGACCTCTGTTTGGCTAAGTCATTTGTGGGGGACTGCACGATTAATAATACAGAAGACCTCTGCAGTTATTACAAGTCCGAGTATAAAAGGCCTGTGTGAATAGGACTTTTGACTGGCAAATTGAAGGGCACCTCTTACAAGAGATTTCTCAGTCTCAGCATTAGCGTCATTGTACAAGATATCGCTGCCAGCACTTGAGAGAACTGTTTTGAAACTGACCTCCGACATCTCTATGAAGTATGACAGTCAATTGTCCTATGAGAGTAGGAGAAAGGTGGGGTTAGAAAGGGTGGAGATGTGAGAGAGTGCCAGTTAATTACTCCTCTATAAAAGAAATCACTGAAGATCACAGTCTGTTGTATGCTCTGCTCTTCAAGCGTTAAAGGTGGACTGAGGATTTAGTGATTTGCATGCTTTAAAGTAATTTAAAAGTGACCTTCAAAGAGAACACAAACAGCGAGAAACAAATAAGGCGATCAAAATGTCAGGATTGTTACAGGAGACGGGATATTAGGAAATGCGCCATAGCAGATGCACCTTAATTCCTAAGAACGGGAATCTTTCAGAAGTAAGGTGCACTTCATTACAAAGCAATCAGATGAGGTGCTTCCCAACCAATCAGAAGACACCGTATGAGATGTGGTTGTGATATTTTAAATGTCAAGATGCTACTAATTCTTAGACGAGGATTTTTTTGCACTGGTTTGACGATCGACGACTATAAGGATTGTCTTTAGATAATTCAGTGTTTTTTTGTGCCCTGGCAGGGGTTGACAAATCTGACTGGCGTTTGATGATGTTTATAAACCCACACACAAACAGATAGAGAACAAGCATCTTAAACATCTTGATTTACAGATTAGAAAGTTCTGATAAAGTCTGTTTACTCATTTATTTCAACTACAGAAGTCCAACATCAAGCACTTGGCATTAGCTGATTTACACAATTTTGTTTTTACTGGCTTAAAAAGTAGAGAATTCAAAACTCAGTGTCAGTTTAACAGTATGGAAACAGAGCAATCACTTGTATCATTTACTGAAAATGAGTTATAAGTGGGATCCAAAGCGTTTTAACCATCCAACATGCATTTCTGAACAACATACTGGCAGCCTTAGAGTGTACTTCTGAGAGCTTAGAGGTATTGGCTTGGGTTGGTTGTTGTTTTGGGACTATTGGAAAGTTGCAGGGAAATGGAACACAATTATAGAGGACATATTATGCTCACTTTCAGGTTCAAATTTGTATTTTGAGCCTTTACCGTGACATGTTTAGTCTTTTTTTACTTCCTTTTTCTTTCCTACAAACCATTTTCGAGCCTAAAAACCTGTGAAACACACTACAGGAAAGGGAAACCCCCCTAAAACATAACAGGACATCTTTAAATACTGACACATTTCCACTTAATAAGACATTTGACAATCAATCAAATTGGATTTTAGTGCCAAATCTATCCATCAGTCCATCAACCAATCAATCGCTCATGTTTCACATTTTGCAAACATGAATATTTGAATACTCCATTAAACTCAAAAAGCTAACCCCTCATGAGGTTTCCATTAATATTTAGGAACTGGTGGGCACAACCAAGTAATGAGCGCTTTTGAAGGACTCCAAAAAGGGAAACGTTCAACCCTTTGTTATTGTTCTTCTTTGGTTAGTTGGAAAAGGCTTTATCCATTCACAATTGGTTAACACACTTAAACCAATCTGCAGCGATAGATCACACATAGTGTAATTACATCAGGTTGAACCATTATTCAGAGTTGGAGATTTAATCATGGGTTGTTTTTGTTTCTGAGAAACCATTGCTTTCATTGGTTGTGACAACTCGAGGAAAACTTGTAAGAGGGTGGAGCTTGTGGAATCCGAATCAGAATCCCTTTATTAGTCCCACAGAGTCTCGGTGTCAGCCTGCTGGCAACAGAAACAGACCAGACAGCAATCACTCCTGACCAAGATGAGATGAAGCGCAACGGAGCCAGCTCTACGGAGAGTGTAGGACAGGGACAGGGACTTCCATTACAACTTGTATCACCTGTGAGATAGAGGATGCAGATAACAGAGCTACATTTTCCTTCTTTAATTGTTTTGCTTTCCTCATACTTTCATGTTGGCATTTAAAAACAGCTTTCGCCCCCATGCTTGGTCTTTTCCACACAGCTTCCTCTGGATGTTTCGCACCTGTAATGTTTCTCCACCAGACCAAGCAAAGACTTCTAAAAAACAAAAAGAAGAAGACAGCAAGTTAACAAACTCAATTTTCCTTATTTCTTTCAAGTGGCTCTTTTTCTCTCTCTGATGGGATCCTTTTGTTCACGCTCTTCAGAACCTAACTCCTTAATGTGAAAAGAAGCTGATACAAGTGTCACGAAACAAACAAGTTGATGCCTAATTTGATCAAACCATTTGTAGTCTGAATCTAACTTTCTAATTAAGGTAGCTTTTCAGTTCAAATGAAAGAATCTGTGTCATTACACGGCAGCTTTGTGCTTTGTGTGGTGAGTTGTAGTCCTTTATCCTTGCATAATGCAACATTTTACCGACGGAGAGTTTAATACAATGCTTAAATTAAGGGATATTGTTTGATAAAATTGTCCTTGATTGCCTTTATTACTTCACACTGTATTTTCTGGAGCAAACTGAGCCACTGAACTGAGAGTGCCTAAGCGTTAATAATGCTTTAAATGAAGCAAGTGAGATTCCTTTCACTGAGTTAATTTGAATATTCACAAACGCACAAAACTTGCTGACAAGAGGCTACACTTGAATGACTGAAGTTGGCCGAGTGTGAAACACCTCAAATTGGTAAAGCCAGGCATAAATGTGACCAGGCATGTAGATTTATTCACACGCAGCGCTTGAATAAGGACGGAGGAGAAAGTTAAAAGATTGAGACGGAGTTACGTTTAGAGGGGTCTTTTGTCCTTGGAGAAAACACAACGACAATACAAAGAATGTGGAAACTAGACAGGAAATGAGAAAAAAGGGACTAAAAGTACCCCGACATTCTAAAGATCCACCCAGGCCTACTGCCCATGATCATAAATCCAGATCTGGGCTCTGCAGAAGCTCTGTTCCTAGCGCCTCGAGATTACAACCCCACCCCCCCCCGACCCCTTCCCTTTTTGATTTTCTACCTACAGTATACCTGTTGGAGGAAGCAAAAATACGTCCTGCATATCAGCGAGGGAGAATAGAGGGGGAGCGTCTCGGAGGCCAAGTCACCACAGACTCAAAGGATGTTGATCACTTGTGTCTTATCGCAAGCAGAGCCAGGCCACCCCTTGTGAATTAAAGGAGAAGTAGTATCTCGCTCCCTCATTTTTCACCACCCAGAGATGTTCCGTTGCTCCCTTTCTCCCCACTCCTGTGCCAGAGAGATAATCTAGGCCCATTTCGAGCAGCCGAATCCATCTTTCTTGGGGTGTTGGACCGCTAGTCCTTGGCTTCACTGAGGTCATCGATGCCCAAACCAAACAGAAGGTCTCCCAAACAAAACCCTTCCTTTCTTTGTCAGCGGACACTGTTTTCTTTGTTCTTTAGCTCAAAGTTGAGGGCTCCTACTACGAAGACAGCAACACTTAAATCTTTCGGCCCTAATTAATAGCTTATCTCGTCTCCCACGTGTGCCTCTTCGGCTTTTTGAAAAAACAAGGTTCTTCTTTTCACATTTCACAAATTTCACACCTACATGCAAAGGTACTTTAGCAATTACTATACTTTAGAACTGATTTGAAGACCACATTATTTCATTTGATTTAAGGATAAGAGCTTCTTTGCTGAACAAGTCGTTAAATATCCACCATTTTTATTCTTGCTCAGAAAGTAAGAACAACTTTTCCTTTTCTTTCTGAGAGCCTTTGAAAGCTATAATTGCGTCGTATTTACAGCATGTCTATATAGTTACTAATTACTACCAGGTATATCGTATGTTACGGTCATGAGGATGCCATGTGATTTACCTTTAAAGGCTCAATAAGGTAGCTTCCAGCTCTAATTGGATCAGTGATTCCCATCATCTGGGGGAGGCTGCGACTGTCAGCTCAGTTTCAAAATGGTCAATGTAGGAATATATAAATGCGCACATTATGTACTTGTATTTCCCGAGTCTTATTTAAGGCTGAATAACTGACGTGGTGTGTGTTTTGTAGCAGACTATGTATGTACAGTTGCATGCAAATCAAGGGAATACAAACCTTTAAAAAGGCAATGATATACTGTAGCTGACCTGTCCTCATTATGAATATGGCCGATCATTTTTTTGTATTCCCCATTGCGCTTTTGTACATGCTTTCTCACCCAGCATGAATCTTTGGCTTGTTGAAACCCATGCTGAGTTTTTACCTTCAATCATTTCATCAAACCTGCCTTTACCCACACATATAAAGCACAGCTTTGCTTGTTCTCGCTCAGTTGACCGGTCGCTTCCAGTTGCACGACACCAATAGTTCAATATTATTTATCTATTGTTGCTGTAGTGCACTAAGGTTTGTTTGTGAATGATATATGGCAAGCCGCAAGCTTTTTGGCTGGATATTGCTGTGTGACTAGTTAAGCCTCGTCCTTGCCTTCTTCTCTGACAGCAAATATTTTTAAAAAGTCCCAGAATCCTGGATATCAGCACCTACAAAGCAGATGAAAACCGGCAGGATTGTGTGGGCGAGGTAGGGGGGGAAAGAGAGGTAAATAAATAGCTCAAGAAAGATATTTTCTTTTAAGATTTTCAGAGAGTCGACACACTTTCTTTGTGAGGGGGAATATTGCGACTTGACAGGAGTTTAAAAGATTTATGAAACACACACGGAGCCGGTTGTGTGTCCCTGTATGTGTACACTTCCGCGCTGATGAAATCTCACTTCCTCCTCACTCTGTATTCAAACTAAGACGCAAGTCTGAAAACTTACAGCTGCTCAAACATGCAGGTACACAATGTGAGCCAGATTACTCCCTACTTGTGTTTTTCCACTTTCTCTGCTTGGCTTCAGCCGAGTGCTTCCAGGCCACTAATTGGACAGCAGACCATGCATGCTGAATGGCATATGTTCGTTCCCTAATGACCCTCCTGTAGTAGCTCAGCGACAGGACAGCAGGAGAAGAGGCGCCATCTGACATGTAAATATGCTAGAATCCCTCCTCTTTGCAACCCTTTGATCCAGCATTTTGTAGTCCAAATGCTGCCACAACACTTCCGAATGAAGGAAATTGACAGAGTCCAGTATGGAAATGTGATGTGAGTTTTGATCCGTGGTACAACAACACATTTACAGGGGATAATCAATGGCCCTTGACGAACAAGGGCTCTACCACGCGTCTCCGCTTTAGAATTTGGCCCTAAATTAAGAAGACATCCATTGTGAAAGTTTCATTGAAGGCCACTCCCTGCTGGGATTTAAATGCTAAGTGTGGATACATTACTGAAGGTCAAGAGAGTGCCCACAGCGAACATTACGAGAGAAAAGGACAGAAAGAGGACGAGAATAAAGATCTTCAGGATCTGAAGGGTTTTTCGTCTTGCAGCTCTCAGGCTGGCTTAAGGATGACGACGGTCGCTTCTTTAATTGCTCCTCCAGATGTTTGAAGATTTCTCCATTAGAGCATTAAAAGACACTTCATAAGATTAGCTCAGCTGAAAAGGACAGTGAATGACTGGAGGAATGATAATAAAGCGTGCTGATAAAGAGAGGACTTTCTGAAGTTACCATTAGTAGGTGCACGTTTATGTAAGGGTAAGGGTCCTTTAATTTATTGTAGGCTTTCACTATAGAAGATTTCAACTCAGAAACAGTTTCACATGGCTGACTGCTCAACTTTAGGCAATGAACACTGACTGAATCTCACTGCAGAACAATCACCGTGTCATATATAAAAATCAATACAACTTCCTGTTGTAGTGGAACGTAAAGAAGTATACTTCAATACAACTTACAAACTTCGAAAAAATCCAGGATACTTGCTCTTTATTTTCAAAGGCAAATATTTTCTTGTCTTTTGTTTTGCTTTCCTCACACTTTCATGTTGGCATTTGAAAACAGCTCTCGCCCACATGTTTGGTCTTTTCGATCACACAGCTTACTCACACATGTAATGTTTCTTAACCAAATCAAGACTTCTCAAAACAAAAACAAGACAATAGCAATTAACAAACCCAATTTTCCATTCCCTTCACTTGAGAACTTGTCATAACTGCCCTATCAAGTGAAAGCCAGGTATCTCTAAATGTATTTACTTTCAAAGCCTCTGGGATTCCTTGGAAAACAAAGTTGAAAATGTTTATTTTGATGAAGCACTTTGATTTTTGTTTTTTATATAATTGTCTCTCACAGGAAAACAACAAAGTATTTAAAGATCTTAAGAATAGAACGATTTTCTGTCGATTACATTCCCCAACAGTATATACATACATTAAACAGAACAACCTTGAACATTTCCAGAAGGAAAATGCCTACAGTAACAGGTATAATATATGTAGTATATAATCAGTACTTAGTTTCGATACTTGAGAACATTCTGCTGATAAAATCTTTGAATTCATGACTTATACTTGCAGTAGAGTATCTCTACAGTGCGGTAATGCTCCAAAATAAAGGATCTGAATGCGTCTTCCACCACCTGTATCAGCAAGCATGTTCCTACAAACAGCTCATGCATCACATGTAATCTCCAATGAGGACGTATCTCCCTGTCAGTCAGTTGCTGCAACGCTGGTGTTGAGTTGGCGATTTGCTCTGGGGGTTCTGTTTCGCTGCTGACAGAGCCGTGTTGTTTCTCGAAAATCAGAAGTCCCAGACTGAGATAACACAAACAGATGTGGCGAGGGAGATGAGAACCTGATGGGAAAGAGAAGCAGGCAGCAGACAGACAGATCCCTGATGCGTTTATGAACCAACACAGACAGCCATTTACCCACCATGGAGATAGAGGAAATCATATGTAATTGCTTTTAAATCTACAATGGATTTTAGTTTTTGGCATAAGAATAGGATTAATAACATAATGAATGTCTTATTTAGTGGAGTATCGCTCCATTTTAGGCCTACATAGACGGATATGTTTGATATTCTTGAAATGGAAGTAAAAAATGGAAGACCACAACAACTTCAAATGGGAAAACGTGCGCTAATTACGTACAATCCTATATATGATATGACTCCAAAACCACGGTATAATAAAAGCTTTTAAAACTGTTTAGAAAAGGCTTTACAAACAGTCAACAAATGGGCAAGATTATACGTGTTTATAGGTTAAATAAAGTATACAAATGGCACAGGTTTTCTCACAGTAACAAACCGTAACGCGACCATACTTCTTATTTGTTTTGTTGGAAGGTTCAAAAACCGAAATCGAGTGTCTTCTGCTTCCATAAAAACCAAGGCCAAATAAAAGACTCCCAAGAACACTCTCAGTATGATCCATAACCATCTTAGCCTCGTAAATCTGTCTCTTCTCACAAAATACAATACAGTCCCGAGGTGTGCGCCTCCAAAAAAATCATACGCCGATTGAACACTCTGCCAGATAGGCTGATACACTTGATGGTCAAAGGACATGGCTGTCATGTTAGCCGAGTGCGTGGCGTGATTGACAGCCAGATAGCCGAGTGGCAAGCAGTCCGTTTGTCATTGTACCATGTAATCAAGTCTCAACCTGGTGTGTGCTGTGGTGTTGTTATAAAACTCCTCTCCTTCCTCCCTCCACCACCACCACCCATTTTCTATTTATTTATTTACTTACGATTTTTTAATTTCAGAGCTGCCTCCCATCGCAAGCATGAAAAAAAACAAGCTGCACATTCATCATCTTTCAATTTAGAGCCTTGAGATTCACCCTACAAGATGCGCTAATGCCCCAATAGGGAGAGAGATATTTGCATTTTGATTAGCGGGGGCCACCGCCTGTCTCGCGTCTCCAATTCCACCCGGCAACGCACGCGACAATCTAACCGCAACTGCACAGATTGAAACTATACAATTAAATAATAGGTCTAATGGGAAGGATGCTGTCAGGGGTTTGGCGGGGGGGCTCTGTATACCTCTTTGAATGCCATATCTGATGATTACTTTGGAGTTTCCCTGTTACTCTGTGTCAAGAGAAATCCTCAAAATCTTTTCAACCTGATTTCCATTTTCGTGATTTAGGATTTGTTTCACCTTTTTTATTGTTCAGTTTCAAAAGAAAAAGTGAGAGGATGTTTGAGCTGTCTTGTGTCACGCATAAAGATCGCGCCATAGGGAAAGAACAACTAAATTCAAACCATGTGGGAGTCGTTTATTTCTTGTATTAGTAAGAGCTCGCCTTTGATGTTCCGTCTCCTACATGAGCTTGCATGGGGAGAAAAGGAAAACAGCAGATGAAATAAAACAAAAGTTCATCTCCCTCATGCCTCGGCATAATTCGGCGTGCCAGAGGATCTCTGTGCCGTCTCCAAAATGTTTTGTTTGTGTTGCAATAATTTCACAGGGAATCTTGTGTTGGGCGAGGAAAGAAAAAAAAGCGTCTTTCAATCAAATGTGCCTTACAAATTGGTTTGTTTGGGAGTGCACACACAGGAGTGTTCCTCACATTTATTTCCCAGGCAAAGTTGTAGGAAGGAGCCATCCCATTAGACGGATAAAAGGCTGACCATCCTGTGCAAGGTCACCTGGGAACACGTAGAAAATCAGACTGACAGGTGTCAATCAAAGCTCCCGTGCAGCATCCTGCGAGTGTAATGGAAGTGAGTACAGCAGTGTATCCATAGCCGGAGATGGAAGTAATACATTACCATATGTTTGCATAACCTTAGGGCTCAGTCACCTTGAAAAAGACAGCTGTTTCTCAGCTTGGATGCTCAGTCATCATGAGATAAGTTTTCAATTTAAGTAACAGGAGGTGTAAGTGTACAATCTGTGGAATGAATTTCACAGATAAGGTTTGGTGCCATTAACAACATTTATTTTTAATTTAACAGCAAAGTCTCTCTCTTTCCTCCCTCCCTCTTCCCCTCTTTTCTCTCCCTGAGGTCTTTCCGGATCCAGTTGCTGTTTGTCTTGGGGCATTGTTTTATTACCTTCAAAACTCTACTGGGAAAACCTTAAGACAGCCGTTGCCGAGCAACAAGGACCTTGCGGTTCCGCCACAGGAGCGGAGTGAAGAGCGCCCCAGAGCGAAAGGGAGGTATAGAAGAGAGGAGGGAGGGGAAGAGGTAACACTCAGACCGGAACAGCAGCAATATCGACACAGCTGGAGCCGCGGGTAAAGAGCTAGTGAAGCAGCAATAGCATGCTCACCTGTCCCTGCTGAATCATGGAGGCAGGGAAAGGTGATCAGATGAATATGAATAAGTTTATCTGGGGTTATTGTCTGTTTATCAAAGGGCATGTGCTTAAAAATCACTGTGTTTAAGCTTTGAGTACAGAAAAATAGGGTTTGACTCGCAGTTGTGATTCATCCAACCGGTCGAGCTATTGAACAATCACAGAAATGGACATTAATGAGCTTTGTGTGGTTTGTGTTTCTTTAATTAAGACAGTGCCAGGCTAGCTGTTCACCTAACTTCCAGTCTTTGTGCTAAGCTAAGCTAACCTGCTGTTTTCCTGTATTTACCAAATGAATATGAGGCTGGTATCAATCTTGTCATTCAACTCATAAGAAAGTGACCAAGTCGTTATCCAAAAACTGCAAGCTGGTGGCGAAAAATTCCCATCATTGTTCCCACGAGTTCAATCGTACAGTTCAGATCTTCATGGTGAATTGATGAAACCAAAAACATGCAGATTTGTCAATGTCAAAATCCAATGTTGTACTTATTATGCCAGATTTCTTCATCAAAAAACCATGCCGCTACAAAATATGCTCTAATACAGATACACTTTTTTTCTACGGCCATGTATTCTTCAAGATTAGGGTCAGGGTTTTAAAGTTGACTTTTGGTTTCCCATGGGACATAACGGCGATACCCTAGTCTAAGTCCAATGTGTGTTTGCAAATAAAAATATTTGCCCTGCTTACAAATTTAGTTCAAATGAGAGAATAGAGAATTGATGAGTCCCTATTCTGTTTGTCTGTGTAGCTATTCAGTCTGTATCTACACTTACATTCGCCACCATGCTTTGTGTTGAACCAACACCCTCCTTCTCTTGACATTTGCACTATTAAAAGTGCGAATGCACATGCTGCAGTGGAGAGTACTTCGCTGGCGCCACACCAGATATTTAATCATAATTAGCTAAACAATTACCGGGCTAATTGTTATTGGTGAGATATTGGAGCGCAGAGAGGAGAAATGTCAGGTTTATTGGCAGGGGATCTTCATCCTTTGGCATGTCTTTCTCTCACTTCACTTTTGAGCGTCAACCTCGACCCACACCTCCTTCCAATTCCTGCATCAACACAAACTCTCTGACATATTGCCACAAAAGACAAACACACATCGGTCGAGCTTATTTATGACTTTTCTCTGAAGGAAAGGAGAAAAGGAGTTAAAGGCCACTTAAAGGCCAATATGAATGGCAAGGCCTTTTGAGTTTCTTTATTGTGTTTTACAAAAGAGGTCATGCTCCAAACTGCAAAGCTGATAAGTGTGGATCTTTTTCCGAAGGAGGAAGTGAGGCTTTTGCTTTAGCTATTGATAGCTCCACTAAACAGTGGAAATCAATGTTATCTGGTGGCTGGGAACCTTGTCAACCATTGACTCACTATAGCAGAGTGTTTCCACAGCAAGTAATAAGAACTTTCTACACTTAAATCAAACAACTTCTTCAGTGTAATTCATATGGCACATCAAAGCAGAAACTCACACAATTAATCAATGTGTTTTCCTGAACAACAGAAGACTTGAAACAGAAACTCGCTACAGTTCTGGCATATCTACATTGTTGTTTTTTCCCTCCCCTCATAAATTCTGCTGAGCCCTTACAGTTTACACTCACTTTGATTCTGCCTCCATCTGCCATTCCCATGAAACCCACGAATTGTTCATCTATTCATTTTATCAACAGCCTCTTTTTTAAAAAGCGTCTTTGTGAGGCGATAAGGCAAAGCAGAGCGACTCATGAGAGATTTAAAACATATGATTAATTTATCTCTTGTTGTTTTGTTGAATGGAAGATGACAGGGCGTCAGATGACAGTTGGTTAGATACATTTCCTTCCTTTCAAATCACCGTCTCATTTTCAGCCTTTTGAAAAGTGTTTTATTGGAGTAAAAACCAAATAACATAACACCCAGTTACAGTATTTATGCTCTTTAGCTCTGATTTAAGCGGCAATTTATACCAAAAGCAGACTTGAGTGGCTAATGGGAACCGACGGAGGCCAAATGTCTATCTAAGTCGGAAAAGTGATTTAATCTTGATTATGAGTTAATGCACCATATGTTTCTTGCAATTAGCTGTCCGTGGATGACCCTGCTATAATTTGTTAAGAGTTCAATGTAGCATAAAATCTAGGGCAGGTCATTCCCAAGTGTTTAATCTGTTCTCCGGTAAGGTGGGTGGTGGGGGTAGTGAAGCTAGCCGCACATGGGTAATTAGCTGGGCGTTGCTAGCTTGTTCCCCAAAGTTATTTTTAGCAAAACCAGAGCAAGAAAAGAAGACAAAAAGTAAAAAGAAGCAAGAGTGCACAAGGGGGGAGAGAGGACATAAAAGAAGCAAAGGAGGATTTGCTGTAGAAGATGAGGCATTTTCGGAAGACCAAAGGGATTCTGCAGCCTTTCAGGAACAGCTGTGTGAAGTCCATTCTGGTATCACAGCACAAATGTTAGTTGTGATCCTGGGTATCAGATGAATTTGTGGGTCTTTGAATCCGGACCATACAACAAATAATGGCCATACATTTTTGTGTCAAACCATGCCACAAATTCTATGTATAAGACCTGAATGTTTCATTTAGTAAGCCATGCAGCTGAGGCTTAGTCCGAACACAATCGGGACATTTTATAACCATGGTTTTCCAGAGAAAAGAAAGAAAATCTCCATCCAGATGAAGACAAAATGTAAGCGCTTTTAAGGTCAGCACTAACAGACGTTGGCAGTGGAATTCTCCTCTTTGACATTTTCAAGAGTCAAGCTTTGAAATAAAAACATATACTTGAGATACAACTTATTTCAGTAGATGTGTAGTAGACTTTTGCACTGAAAAAGTTGGTTAAAATCTCCAAGCGCCCCCCCAAAAAAAGACAGATCTACTCCGAGCTCCTGCACTTTTTGACTTGATTGGATTTTGTAGATCCAATCTATAAATATATGAACCCTAAAAGACACAGCGCTCTGTAAGTTTTATAACGGTTGGCATTCAATCAGTAGTGATTAGATTCACATGATTACATTTCAAATCTTTATGGCCCTTATTGGCTCCCGTATGTCTGCACTGACTTCCCCCTGAACACAGCTGAAATGAGTGTCAGAAGGTCAGGGTAGTTCCTCCATCATCTCAAAATGCTGGATTCATTCTAACAATTACCGACAACAATACACCACACTTAACTTTGCTAACCTCGTGAACGTCTCAGATGACTAAAATTACCGCAACACATGCCGAAATCTGCAGATATCACTCTCTCAAACCTGTCCCAAAAGTGTGACACAGGCAGCTGAGCCCCCCTCCCTCACACACACACACTCTTAATCAAGGTTGGAAGATGCATTTGGTGAATTCAGAATTTCAAGCACCTCTCTACTCTGGCACTGTCTCGACTTTGCCTGATTAAAATGATAGAGGGCCGGGAGAATGTTTGATCTCCAAATCAATTTAAATTTAAGATTCAATTTTGCACCTGCAAGACTTTGATTTTGGAACTTTTACGCTTGCCCCGGTCTTGCTAGGATGGATATTAATTTACACCAGCTGTTGAAGGAAATATTGTTGATGTTTTTTTCTCACAAATACATTCAAATGAATTCTCGCAGATGTATCACGCTGTGTGATGTATGAAGGAACTTTTTTTTAACGATAAAAGACCCTGGCTTGACAAATTTGTTATGCTGAGGTGCGCTTTCTGAGACTATCTCTGCTGTTTACTGTTAATATGCACAGAGACGCACAGTGAAGAGAACATGAAGACTTCTCTCTCTCTCTCTCGTAATGCACAAAGAACAAACAGGAAATCCAGGTCCTTTGAAGCTTAGAGGGAGTTAGTTATTTCAACAAAAAAAAAATGGAAATCAATGCTGAAAGGTGAAGAGAGAAGAGCTCTAGGTGCAACAAACAACAGGACCCCGACACTAAATCACAGCTTACAGTCTTAATGTACACCTCCAGGGGAAAGTATCCATTTTAAAACATTCTGAGTGACTTATTGATCCAAGAATTAAATTACCCAATCCCTTTCTCCTTTATACAGACTCACAATATTAAGACGTGTTTGATGTTGGCATGAGTTTTGATTAAAACGGCTCTCAGGGGACGAAGCGCCAATGTTCTTTTTTAATCAAGGTTCACTTCATTGTGTCATGTTTGCAAAATGATTAAAAAAAACGCAGAAGAAAAGCAGTTAAATGTAATCTGGTTTCCAGTAAGTCTCCCGTAAACTGCAAGCTTATTTTTGAATCGCTCAAAGAGGGGAAACTGCTATTTCAATACAACATACAAATGTTTACTTTGGAAAAAAGGGAGCCAGGACAAGTGGTGATATAATAAATCACATAGTATATTTACCCATGATGCATTTCTGTCCCCAGTGTAACAAAATCTAGTTAATCACTTTAACCGGCAGTTGCTCACTGCCGCCGACAATGGCCTCATCTCCATCCTCATCCTCCTCGACCTCTCTGCAGCCTTTGACACAGTGTCCCACTCCATCCTCCTCTCCCGTCTCACTGAGCTCATCGGCCTCAGGGGCTCAGCTCTCTCCTGGTTTCAGTCCTACCTTTCCAACCGCAAACAATATGTCACCCTGAAAGATGCCAACTCCATCCTGGCCCCAGTCAATCATGGCGTACCCCAGGGATCTGTGCTCGGCCCTCTCCTCTTCACCATCTACATGCTCCCCCTCGGCCAAATTATTCGTCACCACGGCCTCAGTTTCCACTGCTACGCCGACGACACTCAACTGTACATCAGCACCAAACCCTCCACTCTGCTCCCACCTGGCCCACTCATCAACTGTCTGCAAGAACTAAAAACCTGGATGACCTCTAACCTCCTCAAACTCAACAGCAATAAAACTGAGCTCATGGTTGTGGCGCCCAAGCCACTGCTCAGGAAGGTTGGGGATCTTCTCCTGGAAGTGGATGGCTGCTACATCACCCCATCACCCGTTGTCCGCAACCTGGGTGTCATTCTCGACCCCACTCTATCATTCCAGTCCCACATTAACAACATCACTAAATCTGCATTCTACCACCTGAAAAACATCTCAAGACTCCGACCCTCACTTTCAGCCTCAGTAACCGAAACCCTCATTCACTGCTTCATCTCCACCCGCCTGGATTATTGCAATGCCATCCTCACAGGTCTCCCCTCAAAAACCCTGGACAGACTGCAATATGTACAGAACTCTGCTGCTAGGGTCTTAACTGGCATTAAGCCCTGGCAGCACATCACCCCCACCCTCATGCAGCTCCACTGGTTACCTGTCAAATTCCGCATCAAATTCAAAATCCTACTACTCACCTACAAGTCCCTCCACGCCCTTGCCCCCCGTTACCTCTCCGACCTCCTACACCCCTACACCCCCCTGCGGTCCCTCAGGTCCTCTGTCAAGGACCAGCTGGCAGTACCCCCGCACCCGACTTAAGACTTTTGGGGACAGGGCCTTTTGTGTGTCTGCCCCTACCATGTGGAACCAACTCCCCCCACACATCCGCTGTGCCCCCTCAGTTGATTCATTTAAAAAGCACCTCAAGGCACACCTTTTCTCTGAGGCCTATGGACTTTAACCCCCTCACAACCCCACCTGGCGCCCTGCGCACTTGCACCCTCACTCACTCTCACACACGCACTCACACACACACACACACACACACACACACACTCTTTGTAAAGCGACCTTGAGAGTCCTGAAAGGCGCTATATAAAATTAATTTATTATTATTATTATTATTATTATTAATCAAAAAGCTTAGTTTTCAATCGAAGAAAAGCTTACTGGGAGAAATGCTTTGCTCACATCCAGTTCTTTGACATTTATATGCAAGACAGGTTGGTCATGACATGGATATGAGTTACCGATTTTCTTTACATTTATGTCAAGGATGTTTATGATTGATTTTTACATTTCCTGCCAACAGATGAAGCAGATTATAGTGAAAGGTTGCAGCAGTTTTTGGAGTAAATATTCCTGGGAGGTTTGCTTGACGGCTATTTGATTTGCAGTTTCACTGGGAGATGGTGATGATTATATGTCATAGCAACATTCATGGTGTATGAAACTACTTTGAGTGCAATGCTAACATTAGCTAACATGCTCATACTGGAATTAGAAACATGCAGACGTAAAGCACGTTGAATTATTTGATGTCTAAAAGTGCTATATACATATAAACCTGCCTTGACTTGAAGTTTATCAGTTCACTATCTTACTTAAGCGTGTTAGCATGCTAAAATTAGCTCATTAACACTAAACACAATGGGCAGCCGAGGATGGGAACGTCATTACAGTTATAGGTATTTCGAGACGTAACGATCCTAAATTGGTTCGAAAAACAACAAAAAGTTTTAGCAAAAGGAGACACTCAAAGAACAATAGCGAGGGAACGCAATTAAAAGCAATGATCATAAATTCCACAAACCAAAGATTACTGAAGATGATACCACATGCTATTTTTTATGATTTGTTTACACAGTCAGAAGCAATTTTTCCAAATCTGGGCTGTCCAAGCGATAAAGACGTCCAGGGAAATGATGGCAAATATTGAGAGTCCATTGGGTTATCCATTAGCCAACTAATCTTCGACATATTGTTTTGAATCTGAATGTAGAAGCCTCCTCTGAAATGTGGTAGAATAGACTGATAGATCAGGATTTCAAAGTTCAGAAGAGGGATCATTTTAAGTCAAATATGGGTTTCCAATCCTTAGGGGGTCTAGAAAGTTATTAACATCAAATGTCTGAGAACCATGAATGGATGTATTAGATGTGGAGATATATGACAAGATAAGTGAAAACTTTCCCTCCCCTGGTGATGCTAGAGGCCAGATAAGGTGATCACCAAAGTAATTAGGATGTATCCTGTGTCTAACTACTCATGAAAAGACAGGGATGTGTGAAAAGGACTGAGGTGGGAATAACGATGGCTGTAGAATTCCAAATAAGTTTCTGAAAATCTATACAGGATAAAAACAAATTGATGTTTCTGAACAAAAGGAAGCAGGACCAGACTGCTCTCTTTAGCTGATGCTCAAAAGTAAAAACACTGTCAAAAGTCTCTGCAACTAATGGCCAACAAGGAAATACTTACACAGAGCAGACCTCTAGCAAGGCCTCATAACCTCCCCGGTTAGCTGTTACCTTTAAAGACAAACATCGCACTGGGTAGATGACAGTGTTGATATGGTGACCAATAGAACAATATCGAGCGTTCATGATGTGTAAGAAAAGGTTGGCCGATATTGAAGTCAGCTGAAGAACATTCGGTCTCAAAATGAATCTGTTTCCTCCCCTTTGGAGAACCAATGAACAGAAAGTACTTTGTTTTATGAGTTATTGATTGGGAAATAAATGTCTGACCAATATCTTTATTTTCTTTCTTTTATGGGTGCCATGCAAACCTGAGCATTGTTTCTTTATACAATACAACTGTAAAATACCCCTTTTATTGTCCACATGGGTGAAAAATGGCTAATCAAAACAAATAAGAAGGATAAAAACACAGAGACGGATGATATACCACTTTAAAACTGTTTATATCCAAACCCCAGGCTCAGATCTTCCAAATCATTTTGTTGAATTAAGAATAGTGATTCATCTCGGGATGAAAGACTTGCATTTTGAGTCTGAGAGTGGCACCATCGAATATAGATACACCACAATCAATAACATGGCTGAATACGAACACCCAATTTCATGCTAAACAATTTGAATCAAATAAGGGACAGGCTGGCCCCACTCTTGAGTACAAGAAGAGACATTGAAGTTGTTATGCCACAGTTACAACCTTCCCTTTCTATCTGAAACTATACTGCATAGGGTCCTTGATTTGAGAAAGTGTCGTCAGAAAGTCTGTGAATTAGACTTTTCAGAAGGTATGGGGACCACGTTATTGGGTAACATGAATCTGTAGCTCCTTTTAATATTTTTCAAAGCCTTACCAAATACTTTTGTTGACTGAACCTAACTTTAACGTTATGTCACATGGCATGTTTACCATGAGCAAACGTTCGGCGTCAGGATACCGCCCAAAAGGCTCATAATATTATGCAGTGAATATGTGCCCCTAGTGTAAACAATGAAATGGCTCCAATGAGTGGCGAGTCACCCGCCTCGTATCAATTGAAACCTGTTCCTGTTTGTCATACTGTGAAACAACAGTGTGAGCAACGCAGCAATTTACATATTTTTTCGGAGGGCTTTTAGATTTCAATTTAATAAGGAGGATGATGAATGATAATGATGAATAACTAACTTGTGCATCCTAATTGATGAGATTCTGCTAAAGTTTATAATTGATTTAATATGTGAAGAACAAGGAAACTACTTTGTACAAGCCATTTGATGTAGTGAGTTGCTTTTCTAATTATATTACATATATGATGAAGGGTAGCAATATGTTCTATCTGAGCAGCAGCGTAGGAGAGTATAATCCTTGGTATCCCCAGACCATGATATATATAGTACATAAAGTATATAGCTGTGCCTACTTATAGTCCCTTTGACCCTGACTAACACAACTTCACTTCACTCACAAATTGTTTAAGAGCTGAATTATGTATATATTCTGTCTGCCAGAAGTCACTGGATTTTCCAGCAAGGTATTTTTTTAATGTCAATGTCATTTGACAGAAAGCAAATTGCCCCTCCCTTTTTCAAGCAATCATTTCCAAAGTGATGTGCAGTATTTCTGAAGCCTGCAAGACAAGTGACAGTCAAGTGCTCAGCTTGAAGGGGTGTTATCGTCACAATTATTTGTAAGCCAATTTGGAGGTGAAGAATGGCAGGTAGAAAAAGGGGAAAGCGTGGATGAGGGTACAGAATGTGATGCAACAATGGTCACCAGTTGGACTTGGCTTTAAAATGCCTCTTAGCACCTTGGGACCCCTTAAGTACACTAAGAGTTCCCATAAGTGTTCTATGAATGTGTTTAGCGTAATTAGCTCTATAGATCAGGCTTTAAACTTCTTTATTTCTGCTTTGAATTTGGAAATCGAACATGGAGATTGCTCCCTTTATAGCCAGCCTCAATTGGCCTTTCAGGGAACTGCAGTTGTTGGCACTTCCAGCGTGGGCTTTATGGTTTTACGCCAAAATTTGATGCTTGATACATATTTCTGAAACATTATTGGAAGAGAGCCAGGCTAGCTGTTTCTCCATTCTTCCAGACCGTATGCTAAGCTAGCCTAACCTCGTCTTGGCTGAAGCTATGTACTTCAGAAACTTGGGGTGCTACTGATCTTCTTACTGTTGTCACGATAAGGATATTTCCCCAAATAATAAACTTACCCAAATATTTATTCAACCTCATACCAGCAATCATGTGATGCAGGTTCGGGTTGACTCATTGTTACTACAAAGCCATGTTTCCCCCCCTTTCTGCTGACATTGGCCAAAAATGGATTTCAGATGGGAGTGAGAAGAAGACTGTAAAGGATGTGAGGGAGTGTCAGTCTGCCAAGATCAATAGGTGAATCAAACCACTGCTTATGTTTCACAATTCAATATCTCTCCTTTATGTATTCACCTTCTTCTTCCTCTATCAAGTCTTTCTTCATCTGACGCTGCCAGAAAGCCCAAAAATGCTGACAAACAGTCATCTCGGCAATTCCAGCATCTTTGTTTGCACTCCATCCAGGAAAAAAATAATGTGCAACCTCTAGCAGCCCTTCACTCCCTCTTAAACACTTTGTCTCTCCCACACTCTCAGAAAGTTCGGCTCCATGGGTGAGCCTTTAGTACTGCTGACCCTGAGCTGAGAGACCTTAATGCCACATTGCTTTTTCAAACTTTATATTTCAAACTAGCTTTCCCCTTGTCCTCCTACACTGTGAGCTGTGGAGTTCTTTCATTTCCTCAATATTGTTATTCCGATTATAAAAAAGTCCCTTTATTCTCCTGTAGATCAAAAGAAACTGTACCTGCTGTACAACAGACTCAAATGGCATACACATAGACGCATGCCATTGTTGCTAGGCCTTTCTTTGCCACTACAGTTTGGAAGAATTAAAACTCCAAACCAAAGGTTAACCAACAATACTCAATCAGATTTTCTTCGGGGAAAGCAACCATCATACACATGCCAGAGCCCAACCCCCCCACCGGACTATTCAGGCCAATGTTGATGTTTTGTCAAATGTACAATAACAGCAAGTGAGCTTTTCAAATCGAAATTGAATTTATGCAGAGACGAGTGGAACAGGGGTGTCGGCCCAGCACAAATAACTTGACTCTGTCAGTGGCTCTCGGCATGGCTGAATTATTTTGAATCTATTGAAGAAGTGAGGAGAAGAAGAGAGCACAAGGACTATACTCTTACTTTTTACCTCATAATGTCTATACAGTGATAAGTCTGATAAAACTTTGGTTATTGGTGGAAGAAGTAATATATTTTAATTGATTAAACTATGGATACCACACAATACAAATACTCTGTTTCCAAATAATGCAACATCTTTTTATTAGATTGGTATTATTGTCACCCACATAAAGGTTGCTGGGGGGGGGGCGTAACATTGTTAAGGATTATTATTTTATTTTTTAATATTTGAGTTAATTTATTTTAAGTTTGATTTATTCATTTTTTTCACCCTTTCTATTTGTTGGTTTTTTATACAAGTCTGAGCATAACTAGATTCAAAGGTTTTCTGATAGAAAATGACAGTGTTTGCCCAAGAATTGTATTGGAGGGGAAACACAAAGTATTATGAAATGAAAATACTAAATAAAGAATCAGTACTTAAAACCAGTACTGGGGTAAATGCCTTTTGACTTCAGATAACTACGTCAAAATTGCAAGAGTGATAAAAACCAGGGGATACACTGTTAAGTTTTATTTGTTGTTGGATATAACACGTCGTAGAAACATCAATGTTACACCTTAGAGCATTTTAAATGTTGTATGACCCCAGGGTAGATGCATCAGAAGTAAAAAGATTATTGCTTTGAGTTTAAAACCTTGAATCTCAACAGTACTGCATTTGCAGAACTTTTGAGTCAATATACATGGAATTATCCAATAGAGTTTAGAAAATATTTCATATCCGCAATATTCCTACACTTTCTGAACACAGAAAAAGGTTCAACTGAGGATAAAATATATGAAATATACCAAAGTAGTATTTAAGGGCTCTCACCACCGGTCCTCGCCATGACCCTTAAATACGGCCTCAGAGTATTTTATAGCCTTTTTTAAACATAATCTTTGGAAAGGAAGAGGCATTTCATATAGCGGCTCATACATTTTTATTAGAAATTCAACATCTAAATGAATTATTCTGTATCTCATCATTCGGAAAGCCAGAGGTACAACCGATGTGTTATAATGCTGCCCTCAAGCGCTCCCTGTATGCTCCTCTTCTTACCGGGGCTGTAAGTTGTAAATGAGACTTACTGTATTCAATTGCCTTTGGTGCTGAAAAATACATTGGGGGGGTGAGGTTCTTTGGGTGCTATTCTTCTGCTGTTGAATATATACTCTGCTAAAGTAAGTGTTCGCCTGACACATGATATATTTACACTTTATGTCTCATATCACTGATGCATTGGTGTGGTGTAAGCCAATTCTACCACGTTGTTCCATAAATATCATACCTACTCTTATTTGCTCTTTAAACAACCAGGTTACTGAAAGTTATCAGTACAATTTAAATGTTACTTTATTTTTGTTTCTATTGCGGCATTAGAAACGGCACTTAATAATGACTTGCAGCTTGTTGAACTACCTATGTGAACGTTCAAGCTTAGCAATACATTGATAGCAGGGTTGCCAACTCTCACGCATCTGGCGTATGACACACGCTCTCCCGCTGCCCAAATTATTCTCATCATCTCAAGATGAAGCGGCGATCGTTTTTGGTTGGTTATTTACATTGTTGAGTTGACAGCCGCTCAAGCTGTCGATCCACTCCCGTCCCACCCCCACCACTCTTAACAACGATAACAGTCAGCAGAACAGTGGGAGCCGGTTGGTGAATCCCCGACCCGTATTACGCATGCGCAGAATCCGTCTTAACGCCAGGCTTTTCGTCAGTCGACGGCGAACTCTACGGAACGAACGGCTGGTTCGCAAAGTGCAAAGTGATATCGGCGAATATGTTTGAAAACATGATTAGAGTACGATAACCTATTCTTTAAAAGCCAAATATATAATAGGCTAAGGTCCCGCTACGGACAGGATAGAAGTCATTTAGAGCACATATGTGTAATTAAACCCATGATATCAAAATCTCACTCCAGCCAGGAACCCAAAGTTTGCAACCCTGTTGATGTGTGAAGTGTGGAGGTTATGCTACATCAATAAAAACATAAGTTATAGTACTGGAAAAGTTTGACACTTAAAAATACACACAGTTTTTCTTAAAGTGGAGAAAAACATCGATACCACTTTTTCCTGTTTTGTAGATATCAAGTTAGCAGCAGCAAGACTTGGAATCGGGCGAAAAAAAAATCCTCCTTGCACATTTAGCACTTTTGAAGATGTTTGTGTTATTTATGACTGTACTTTGTAAGACGACATCCAAAGAAAAGCTGTGTTCAATTGATTGCTTACATAGCTGCTTTTAATTAATGAAACTATGTGTGTTACATCAGTGATATGAGTCATCCAGCCACAGGAAATCAACTTAAATGGAAGCCATTTAACTACAAAGTCAATTTCCCCTAGTTCACACAACAAACAAAGCAAGTTTACAATCTAATTAGCGGCAGTATTAAAATAATGTAAACTAAGCTCATTCGGGCCCGTAAAATCAAGGACACCAGCTTTACTGCCATGATCACTGAACCAGCAGAACACCTACCTTCCTCATTAATGGATTTCATTGGAAAATGTTTGCATGGCTTCAACCAGTAAACGCATCTAGATATATAGCCTTAAAAAAAAACTGTGTGATCATTCATAGCTACTTTCTCCAGCACAGGGTTACGGTTATAAAAAGTGTTGCCCAACCTATTTACATTTTAAACACATCATTAAGTTCTTGTTATGGTTGCATAGATTTCCATTTTTTTTTCTGATGGTGGCACATTTCTTTTCTCATTTCCTTTAAATGTCCATTCAATTTGCATTTCACAGACGGCACACTAACTTATCTCTTAGATCTGTTCCAATATTGCACCTTTTCACGTTCACCAGGAGAGAAAATGAAATGCATTGTCTGCCTTTAGGGTCATTGACTTTTTACTAACAGTATGTATAGATATGTTTTCTTATATAATTGGAAGTGTATTGTATTAGATATATATCCAGTGAAAGCGAAACATATAGTTAAAAGGGGAAAATATAAGAATCGTGAATAAATGTAGTCAATAAATCAGTGGAAAAGGACGTGAAATACATTTTGGTGAAGGGTGAATTTAAATTTACCACAGAGGCACCTTCTCACACAGATGGTTTATCTCGAAGCAGTGGCATCATAATCCAATGAATGGATTATAGTGATTAAGTTCCAATTGTGGGGCTAAAAACAGACTGCACAGATTCCTCCTGGCAAAAGTGTCGACTCCTGTGAGGCAGAGCAAAACCCTTGCCCCAGTTTAGTATTTTTTTCAAATCAAGACAACCCTTTGCCACATGAAGCTTCTCGTGTCGCTTCGAAGAGTCGCTCCACGTTTTCGCAGACGAGACCCGGATGGATTTCATCTTTGGACATTGTCACCAGTTCACACATGACCTGCACTGACCTGAACCTCTGTCAACATAAGCTCTGTCTCTTCCAATCACCAGTGTTGTCTCTGACAGACAGACATGCCTCCAAGAATCATGGTCGCTGAGCTGAGATGCATCTGCCGGTATTTGACCATGGATCATAAATGCTACGGTTGGTACAAAACGAAGCATTGCAATCCTGCTCCTGTCATGGAAAGTGACAGATTTCTTTGATCAAGGCCAATAGGACTACCAAAACTCCTTGCTGTGGCAACAACTTTGCCTCTGTCTGTGGGACACGGGGGTCCATGTGCGCTGTGAGCTGTCGGTTTGATGCTGCCCTGGGCGCTCCGCGGGACCCTGGGATCCACGCGCTTCGCACAGAGTTGTCACTCTGTCAGAAAAATGTACCGCAGTCTCCTCATGAATGGCGCCTTCTGCGATGTTACAATGTTTATCATCAGACGCGGTTCATCTCACGCGGTTTATGGAATAAGTGGTTGAATGCTTGGGTTGTGGTGAGGGTCAAAGGTCATGATGGAAGTCGCTGTAGCTTATCTTGATTTGTAAGCTCTCACTGTGTTCCCATCTCCCTTCTAAGTATTTCTTAAACTTAATTTATTCATTATTTATTACTCAATGGAAATTCCTTAATAAAGAAATTAAATATATCTGCAGAGTGAATTATAAAAAGGGAGAAGGGGGGAAATAATTTTTGAGGAGAGAAATGGTGAGGGGGGGGGAAAAAGAAACGCTCATAGGAAAATGTTCCCACCTCTTGGTGCTGCAGTGTGCTGTGTCAGATTCTTCACCCGGGGACTGTGGAGCACTTAACTCCGTGCTGTCGTGATTTCTCCAATTATGGGTGACAGCTTCCAATCCGCGTGGGAGGTGGATCACCTCTGGAAGTGCCAGGCAGAATACGAAGCGCACCACAACATTAATAATTCACCGGAGCTACATTCATATTCAGTCTAAGCGCTGCAGTTTGGGCTCCATTAGTGATGAAGGCGAGCAGACGCTCCCTTATACCTTTCAGCTTGATGTTCAATCGCAGGTCTAAAGTCCATATGTTTGATTCTTCCCTAATGAAGGTGCTTTTATTTCATTGCAGTCAATCTGTGGGGACAAACTTCCTGACCGTTGTTAAGATTACTGGCGAGGTACTGCAAGGAAGTTTGTTGTACATTTGCAGGTAAGAAACACCCAGACGTTCTTTGGTCTTTTTTTCATTTTATGATTTGCAACTACGTGAGAGTGCTAAGACAAATGGAGTATATGACAAGAAAATAAAGAAGTTTGAAAGACGCACTGAAGGAAATTGGCCGCTGGTTGTGATAACATCTATGCCAGACGGCAGCAGTGCTCAGCAAGCACATGGTTTAACCAACCAACTGCCTGGGCTCAGCAGGCTGCAACACACACTACTATCCCTGAAAAAACAACACACCTCTTCTCCAAAATAAAATGGACTGAAACAATACAGAGCCGGCATGAAATATTGATTGTATGTGGGAGCGTGGAAAGCGAAAATCCTGGAATGGAGGTCATGGCAAAGCAATGAGTCTGGTTGTAGAGTTTTGAAACAGCTTTGAATAGTAAGTCTGAATTGTAATAACAACACTTGTGAAGACTGTACCTTACACCTGGGAGTTAAACTGGGATTTAAGGGAGCTTTGATTCTCCAGGATTGGCAGGTGTGTGTGTGGGTGGTGGCAGCAATTATACGGCTGAGGATTATGTTTTATAAATGGTATATGTCAAGACATTAATGATCTCCTTTGGACGTGAAGGTGTTAACCTGTATTCTGGCACTGTACATGGAAAAATAATTGGTGACTGCATCTGTCATATTCCAGTGTTTTAAAATACAGTACTAACTTTCGGGGTATTTACTATTTAGGAGAAGTTTCCTACTTTTGGTAAAGAATGTTGAGTTTTTCTTTGCGTTTCAGAGAAGTCCGATGAACTTTTTCGGGCTGTATTGTGCCAGGAACTCTGGAAGTGACAACAATACTCCATTGCTAATTGCCTTCTGGCAATATCACTCTTTAAGAGTTGGTAATTTCCCATGTCAGTTTTCATAACCAACTTCTATTGCTATTATTGGGATTTCATCACTAAATGTCCAATACCATGTTTTGTGCTTGGCTTCGCAGCTTTCCAACAAACCCACTTGAGCTGTTGGGAAAACCGACACCCTGAGGAACCCCGAATTTATAGGTTGTGTTTCTAATGGGATGCTAATGTTACCTTCTTTACTCAGGACAACGTTTGAGAATATACATTCGCTCTATTTTCTTTCACTTCAAACTGTGAGCGTATTAACTCAACTGTCCACCATAATTAGCATTTAGAGAAGGTAAGCAGAAACCATTTTTTCATTTGGAAGCGAGTTATCATTAGTAAACAGCTTGACATTTTCAATTTATTGTCTAGTTGTCGAAATAAATGTTTCATTTCCAAAAAAAGGCGGAATTGACTGCTTCGAAGATTAGTGTGTGTGCCTCGCATGTTTACAAATCACACAGCAAATGTGAAGAGTTAAACATGACATATTGTCTTCACACTAAAGGTGCATTGCAACATATAATCGCTTTAAAATGATGTTCCACGGCAGCATGTGAATCCCAAGTCCAATAAAACCACAAAGCTCACTCACCACTGCCTTTCATGACATAAGCTCATAGATACTTTTCCCTGCGACTGAAGGAGACCAAACAACTGTGCTATCCTCATTCATCAGACCCGGGAAATACAACTTTTGAGCACCCCCAAGTCACAGATAAGTGCATTCTGAAACCTTGTTTTGCTGCGATCAAACAGAATAAGTCACCCAATCTGTACTTGTTCCATATCAACAGAATCTCAGTAGTTTTTATGACAAATTCAACCCCACTTTGGGAGTATGAACACATTTGAAATAGGAAAGGGAGAGCTTTGACACCAGTAGCTAAATTAAGGTTTTTACAGTATAAGTGCCTTTTTGCCCTTCCAGTGTATTGTTCCTGAAAAGTCCTGTTGTACTCTACTACAAAATGGATAGACTACCAAGAAATCTGTGGCAAATATATCCCAAAGAAATGCTGAAAAATCCCTTTTCATCCGGTGCGATCATCTGGTGAACAAACAAATATATGCAATACTTGGGTTTAAAACCAAATACCTGCAAAATTTGTATCGCATTTGGGTCTGGGGCTATTTGTTAGCATGCTAACAGCCTTCTAGCATTGCCATTGCGAGCATGTTAGCATGGAAACACAATAAGTTGATAAGTGATATGTTTGTAGTGTGCTTTGCCTTGCGGTTTATAATTTCTATTTTTACCCGTATGTACAATTGCACTTTAATGAATTCCTAATGTCTTAATTTGACCTATTTAAAATTGCTCATGACATTGTTAATTATAAAAAAACAACAAGATAAGAAACGTGATTAATGTACTCCCAGCCTGGAATCAATGTCGTGATCTAACGTTAATAAATGGCCTCAGTGTGCAGTGTTTCCTCTCAGACACACACTCCCAACACACACACGCTTCCACACTCCCAAGGCTTGAAAATATTGAATAATCTTGTATTGAAAAACCTGTTGTTGTATTATTTCCAATAGTGCTTTATATCCATGGTCCAAATAAGCAAATCTGTGTTGGTGATACTAGACCTTTTTTGTGATGTCGTCTAAAAGCACCGAAATAAATAGTTCACTTTCTCCGCTGAGATTAAAGTTCTCAAAGTGACAGTTAACTGAGCTGCATGTTTACATACTGTGAGGCTAAATACATTTAAAAAGAAGCACGGTGACATGTTTGGGCTTGTAAAAAGAATCATTACCAAGTTTAAAGGAAAGTGATGACATTCGCCTGTCAGCAGGTGTGTGTGCGCGCTCCGTGAAAAGCATGTGACCTTTTCACACAAATCCTACTCGCCACTTAAGGAGAAGTGAAAAAGGTAAAGAAATTGCAAGAGGAAGAAATATATTTCATTTAAAAATTATGAACTCCGTATCAATGGTGACTGCGTAGCGACACCTGATTCTTAATAACATGATTTCTTCAAAGGTATTCAGCAAATGGCTGCGCATTTACATTTCAAAAGGAGGAAAAATTGCTTTCATTTCCCTCACACAGAACCCCCCCCACCACCACCAAACCCCTCTAAAGGTGACTTTTATATCTGAAAGTGTGTTTTTTAAGAGTTTATTTTTAAGAGGGTTTGTCGCCGAGTGATGTCACATCATCGTATGTCTCTGGAAATGTCCTTGGGAATCTTTGCAAAGCAGAAACACAAATGGATGTGTTTAACATCAATAGTTCCGAACGGGTTTTGGGCGTGATTCAAAGAGAGGGCAGCACTTTTTGTTTTTGAGGATCTCACAGCAGTTACTGTTTCTTTTGAATGAGGAATTTCACCACAGTTGCTTGATCAAATTCGACATTCATATGCCGATCTTACATTACATCTCCTGAACACATCTTCCCCTCACCTCGCTGCCTGGTTTTTACTTCACTACATCTTTACTGATTACACGGGGGCTCCCCATGCCTTTGCCAACCGCCACACTCGACTTCACCGCACCCTTTCAAACAAGTGGCAACACATGCTCCGCACACACCTCCTGTGATTGCTTTAAGGTTGAAGGAGGTATTAAAAAAAAAAAAAGGGGATACATTTAAAAGAGTAATTAATCATCTTAATCACATGGAAGCAGTGCTCCACTTTGGTATTTGCCTCAAATGCCGTGAGCTGTTCATCAAAGCCAGCCATGTAGGTAATAACTTCCTCAGTGCTTTCACACCCTTCCTAAATTTGCATTTAGATCGCAAGATGATCCCTAGCAAGCTCTTCATAATGTCCATTCATCCCATTCTTAAGCTGCAGCCATGCAGTGTACTATGGTGCATGGATGCATTGAGTAATACAAAACTCAGTATATAAATGTTGATTGATTTCTCTCTTTCTTTAAGGCTCAATGAAGTGCACCTTACCAGACGACACGGTCCAATTCCTAGTGCTTTTATTCTTCGCGATACAAATACATTTGGTTTGATTTACACCGCTTCGGAGTGTTTACAGAGTAAAACAACATACCAGAAGCAGAGTAAATCTGGAGGAATACAAGCTTGAGTAAACAGTAATATGCGGCAAGTGATTGTGCACAGAGGAGTGAAAGAGCATGATAAAAAACGCTTTTATGAATTAAATAATGACACGCTCACCATAAAGAGAAGCAAGCATCTGCTTAGAGGGAGCAATCGACAGGGAAATCACCGCTTTTAATTTCATCTCCGCCAGTTAAACACATGCGCCTCACTTCCTCTTTTCTCCTCCCGCTCGCACACTGGGGATCCCGCGCTGCTGTAGGTCATTGCAGAAGGTCACATTCATGGGCCTGTGCCAGCGGATTACGCCGAGGTGTTGTTTAAAAATAGTCTGTTTGTGAAGAAGGAAGATATTAGCAGAAGGCGGTGGTTGCTTCTTTTTTTTTTTTCTTCATATGATTATATCTCAATCTAAATGTTTCCATGCCTTAATGTGCAAAAAGCTCTTTATTTTTCTCATACTGCAGCACCTCTTTTAACCCTCTGTGAAACGTGTGGCCAGCTATACTTAACTAACAACATAACAAACTAACATGTAATATGAACGATTTGCATGCTGTGGAAAATCATTCCTCAATAAATTCCATGGACATTTCACTACAGTTCAGGATTTGCATTTGATAGTATTATGATAAGATGATAAAACCAATCTTGTTCCTGTAGTCTGTCACTGTGGTCCTCAATGTGATTTAGCCACTTCATTTGCATAGGCTAATTTCAAACAGCACCTCAAATTAGGCTTGAAAGGATAATTACTTAATCTTCCCGCTCCTCTTCCCTTCGCCCCCCTTCTACCTCACTGCTGTATCTTTTTTTCCACCCAGGTTATATAAATGTATCTTCCAACATCTACTTTCTCCACCATCTATTCATGCATAGGCCAATCCGGTCCCTATCTCTCTTCTCCCTCCCCCATAATATTAGTTGGACATTTCTTTAATTCACTCCCACTCATGTACTCTTGAGCAAATTGTCTACACAAACCAGATAATTTTCCCAGTATACCTGGAGCCTTCAAATGCAGTTTGACGGCAGGAGGGCAACTTCATTTCCATTCAGTGGTGAACATGATGAATATTTGCACACATGTGAGGCCAGCAGGCATGGCAACTTAGTTGCGGTCAGTGACAGTAATTATCTTTCTTTGAGCTACGCTCATGTAGCGTTCAAATACAATCTATTTTGAAGATTGTATGTGGAATGAAAAGCAAAGCAGTCCTCAAAGCCATTGGAGGATTACTATACAACGGGCCCCTGGGCATGGACAAATGGCCCCTTAACCGCCTTAATATAAGAGCAAGACACACACTTTCTGGTGGTTTTCCCTCTTTTTGCTATTGTCTCTATGTAGTCTTTATGGATTGTTGTTTGATTTTGTTTCTCTGTGTTCATTTTGTGTCTCAGAGGTCATTTTGTGGATTTATTTGGTTATTTGTGTCCCTTTTTAGTCATGTGTTATGTGTTTTGCTCCTGTCTATATAGTTATGTAGGTCTTTGTGTCCTTTTGGGTAATTTGCATCTCATTACATGCATCTCTTCCTTTTTCCTTGTCGTCACACGTCGCTCTAGCTTTCAGATTTAAGGAAAAATAATCATCTCAGAAAATGTTGAAAGTAGATATAGAGCTACTTACTTACACTACACCAAGCAAACAGATATGTAAGTATCCCAGTTACACCACTGCCCAAACATCTTACAAATGACTCCAATTCGCTGTGTTTGCACAAAACAGATCTGAGCTTTTTCTCCAGCAACCACTGTGCGAAGCTGAGCGGACTTTTGACTTCTTCCACATAGCAAAAACCACGACTGTACTTTGATTATGTAATAGTTCGAAGTGAGGCGAAAGATCATGGCCCTCAAAGTAAAGGACTTTATTTAGAGTACATTTACTCCCACTTATTTTTCTTTTAACTTCATGGATTGTTATTTCTTTTCTTTTTAAGTGTATTGCCCTTTATTTGAATTTACTGAAACTTCAATATTTCTCATACAGTATGCCTCCCACTCTGCCTTTCCTGTCCTGTTTTGGCCTTGCCACAACTTGAGCTCTGAGCATAGATTCATATCTATCAGTCTAAATCGATCAAGTCACGACCCCCGACTTATCTACAGTTACAGCAAATATGCACATCGAGGCTTCAAGTCTGGTTCCCTTGGTGTACTCCATCCATATAGAATGAGCCCTTTTTCTAATACTATCCAATACAAAACACTGCAAAACAATTAACAACCGATGCTACAAATCACTTTTGTTTTTGGATCAAATGTAAGCAAAACTACGACAATCTGCCTGGACATTTTCGATTTTTTTTATGGTAAATGGTTGAGGCAGGGAAAGACAAAACTAAAGTACTTCCCTCACCAGTACATGAAAAATGGTGTTTTTAATCCAGGGGTATCAGTCAGCAGTTTAGCGCACGAACAGGATGAGCCACCTGCAGCTCTCTCTGCTAATACTACTTTACTGGGTGGATACTAACTTTATCATTCAGCAACCCCACAGACACCATCTGTCCCGACACATAAACACACGTACAATCACTGAATTACTTTGGTCGGGATTTAACAAGAGAGAGAGAAAAACCTGCCATCATTTAGCATCATTATAAACATCTAATGTCTGTTAACCACCCTGTGCTAAAGTCTTGTGTTTGTTTGCTTCTCTGTGTCCTTCAACAAACCAATCTTTTGCATCATGGCGGTGCCTACGTCTAGGTGGACAAGCCAGACAGCCAGAGATGCGTTTTCGTGTCTAAGTGCCACTTAGCCCCGGCATGGTGCCGCTTCCCCGGCTGCATGTGCTCCATCCACCTTGCAATCAGAGTTTTGCCTGTCCAAATCTTGAGCGCAGGTGGTCCATACAAAGCTCTTCATCAGGAGACCAAATGGAACCCAACTCCTGAAAATGGCCATGGATGGGATTTTGTGCCCAGAGTCTAGCAGCAGTCATTTCAATTTCGGACATAACAATGCAGTCGTCTTTGGTGAAAGGGAGCTCCATTGTTATTTGATGTGTAGCCTTTCTAAGTTGCCATGGCTTTATTTTGTACGTCTGTCTTGCAATTGTCCTCTGAAAATTTAAATACCCACCCAAGCTTGCACCTCTGGGTCTGAACATTTAAGCCAATGCAGAAGTTCTTTAAACCTGCATTATCGCTAATGGCCAGCAGGGGGAGATTCCTGTATTAGTTTCTAGATTTTTGGGGAAAACGCCAAATTCGAAGCTTCTAAACCCCAGTCCACAAATCAACAGGTGACGTCGTACAGTCTTTGTGTTGAAACAACAATTTAATAAACGATACATACAAGCAGGGTGCGATTTGTAGGGGGGGATGGTGAGGATTTCCCCCCCTCTGGTTTTCCTATCCCTACCTCTGCTAAATTATTTTTATCTCCAGTGGGGACAAGGATTTCCCCCCCTTGATAGCGATGAATGCAACTTAACTGCTAGCCTACTTAAACTCTTGAAATCTAACGATCTTCAGTGTCTTTACATCAGAGTAGGCTATTCAGCAGCCTTCTGGCAGACGGTGCATATTTCTGAACGTCATCGAACACAAAAACATTGTAACATTTTTGTGCGGGAACTTCGCAGGAAAAACAGCGCTGAACCAAACATGAAACGCGTTCAGAGCAGCATATCATCTTACTTTACAGGACCCATTTGCAGAATTGTGGATAGAAGAGGGCCGAAATGCTGCAGACAATGCCCCGATAGGAAAAACGAAAAAGCCACCACAAATTTGTCACCAGAGCCGACTGTTTACTTTGTCTAGTTTTCCAGACCTGTCCCTGAGTGTTGACAGCACGTTGTGCTATTTAGTGAATTATTTTGAGTGTTTGATTTAATTTAATTGGAGGGTCTTTTCATGGAGAGCATTGATGCTGTTCTATGGTGCTTTCTGCCTGTTAGTGCGTACGCATGTTTTTGTGACGTTGAATAGAAATCCATGTATGGGTTATTAAAAGTTTTGCCATGTTGTGATGGGGACTAATCCACGGACCCGAAAAAAGGGCCTGTCTACTTTTTGCGTTTTTTTCTCCCTAGTTATGCAAGTTAAAAGTCCAATGTTCTTGTCTATGAATAAATTAAAAAAAACATCCCCCCCTCTGTTTTTTTGTCAAATCGCACCCTGCATACAAGTGTCTTAAGAGAACTTGTAACATTCACCAATGTATGTATCCAGAATTTTTCTTAGTAAATTAACAAAATTCCCCAGTGCAGTCTGCCTTTTATACCATGCATTTCTCTAAATTAATTGGGATTTTATTGATATTTTACTGAAGTAACCAATAAGTTGAAACAGATAACAATGTGCAAACAAGCCTCTCACTGAATGGAAGTTGATTTAAACTTCAACTTCAAAATTATTATTATTATTATTAAGACCCAAACTTTAGGCATGGAGTTATATGCTCATATGAAAGTAAGGATTTGATAATGGTTAATTAATTGTTAAAATACATGTTTGGACTCGTTTTATTCTCACCCTCCCCTACAGTCCAATGCAATAGCCATCAATAACTCCTTGCCTATTGGTGCATTTAGGAGTTATTTGATCCACTTTGCAGATTATAGATTTCATGTCAAAGAATGATTTGTGCATTAGTCACCTTTGGTAAAGGTGAACTGCTGCCAAGCCCAAACTCTGGAGTCCGAAAGGAGAAAATTGAGAAAGGGAAAACAGTGGAGGTGAGAAATGACTTCATGAAAGCCTTAAAAATACCCTTTAACAAATGGTGAACCTGGGAAGAAAAGAAAAGTAATTGCAGGTAATCAATAAATAGTGATTCTGAGCGCTTATTCAAATGCAAATATCAGCACCTGATGTCATGGCTCAGCGCCTGTGCCCAGGAACCGAGGACGAAAAATAACCCGAGTGCCAGAGAGAGAGAAGATGTTAAAATGTGGCATTGGAAAAACAAGAGTGTCTGACCACTAGGGTAATTAGTCAAACAGACCTTTCTCCTCATCAAAGAGGGCCAGCGGCCATGACTCTGCTGCCACATTATCAGCCTCTCCTTTGTGCTCAGAGGTAAACAGGCAAAGTAAGGCCAGACAACAACTAAACTAAACTCCAGAAATCCCTGCCTCTAACGAATGGAGAGCCAGAGGGCAGCTTTTCTCTATTAAGTCAGTGAATAGGGAAATTTAGAAGCAAAACAACAGATTAAATGCATGAAATGTCTGCTATGGTGACAGCTCTCTCTGTTTGCAGTGTGGATCTTCTCTTCAGAGAGTTTAACATTTCCCCACGCATAAAATTAAAGGATAGATATGCTAAGTCCATGTTACTGTACATCGTGTTCAGAACAGGTTCAGAAGTAATGAGGCACAGAAGGAGGGTTTATGATAAGACACTTCAACGCGTCGCCATCTTTAAAGGCTTACTTGATGCCGACCCTCTTTACCCCTGTTTAACCTCGATGAATGTCGTCCTCCACACTTCAAACACAAACCCAATGAGTGAACACTTCAGAGAAGCCGCCTTGTGTACGCTCTTGAAGGTCAAGGAGGTTGTGGCAGGAAGTGAAAACTCGAGGTGAAATATTTTCACTTTTTGGATGACTGTTGAGGCACAAATCACATATCTGAAATGTTCACCTTTTATTAAGGTCAGTTTCACTCCAAACTATTTCTGCTTTTGGATAATGTCTGCTCTGCTGCTTGACTTGTGATTTAGTTACTCTATTAAAACTGACATCAGATCGATTCATTTGTCCTTTTGGAAAAGCTAGTGTATGAATTAGCTTCATACACTAGCTTCATTCTTGAGGGAAAAGATGATTGTAGCTCTCCCTTTCTCTGATGTAAGTTATCAAGTTTACTCAGACAGATTTTGGCACATAACCAATCATTGTTTAACAAATAATTCAATGTTTGCATAGATTAAGCTAACGAGATAAAATCTCTTTCACCGTGTATCGACTATTTGTGCTAAGCTAAGCTAAGCTAACTGCTGACAGTAGCTTTTTCATTTCGCCCAATCATAACCGCAGTGCTTAAAGGCAAATACACCTTCATTCTTTCTTAAATAGCTACTTTCAACAATACGTGAGCTATTTCTTTAAGCCTCTGAAAGCAAACACTGTTATTTTCCAGCGTACATTTAGTTATCTTAATTAAATGTCATTATTGTTACACTTTTAGTTCGATTTTCAAGACTGCCCACTTGTTTTAGGTGTGATTTGGGGTTCACCAGGTTTACGTAAGAGCAGTTAAACTTGTTATTGTTCAACACATGCTATTTAATACTCCTCAGTGTTTGCCCATTCCCGCATCTGGGGCTGCTGTCTGCCAGCTTGTTTCCACATATTGGTCATTTCAACACATTTTGCAGCGTGCTCATGCTCTGAATAGAACACTTCAGCGATGCTCTTTATGTTTGCCGGCGCCGGTGGAGTCTATGGGGGCATCTGTAAGCCCGTCAGGTTGTGCGTACAGGATTAGCCCCAATAAGGTGCCGGCACTGGATGTGTGAGTATATTAACTGTGCCACGCGAGAAATGCATGCACCTGGAGCTCCTAGAAAATACCGGAGCATGTTTGTTTAATCTGCACATTTTCAGCTGCCCTTTTCTTTTCTCCTTTATGCTCCCAGTCAATGGCAAACCTGGGCTTTGGGATGCTTTAATCCTCATAGACTGCAGCTGGATGTTAGGAGTAACATGTCTGTATCAGTGTGAGCCAGTAACACTTACGTATAGATGATGGCGTTATAACCTTTGTTAAAATTCTAAGCACAGGAGCAGAAACTGTGCTAGTCTAATTAAACGTATTTGAATAATAATGCAATAAAGAAAAATCTAAAGTACACTGGATTTTTATTTGAGAAAAACTTGCAAATACACCAGTTTGGCTCTTCAAAATGTCCATCCCACTACATTTCCCCTCTTCCTTAAGACTTTGTAGTCCAGAGACAACTTCAGCAACATGTCACGGCCACGCGGCCACCAGGGGACAGAGCCCGAGACCCCATCTCCATAAATTACCCGGATGGCGAGGCACGTAAGCATGCTTGTTAAAACTGTAAATGAATGAAATTGGTAAATGATAGATGGGTGATGGGTATGGGGAGGTGATGGCATATGCATTGTAGGTGAGGAACACAAAGGAAAGGTGCTGGTAGTAGGATGGGGATGCTAGTAGTTGGTTGGTTGGTTGGTTACACTGATACACCCACGTGGATCTGTCCAGGGGATTGGGATCAGATATTTCATTTGAGCAAAGCCACGCTACATCAAAGACATTCAAATGAAGTAGTCTTCCATTGCAAATTAAGCTCCAGGGGTGTGTGAGCATGTGTGTGTGTGTGAGAGTTTCTGTTTGTGGTGAGAAAGTGACAAAGGAGGAGGAAAAATCAAGCGATGAAGTGTTGAAAGAAAGGTGTGTAAGGCCTAAGCTCTTTATCCGTATCTAAAAGAGGCGTGTGTGTGTGTGTGTGTGTGTGTGTGTGCGCATAAAGCACCATAATCTATGTGGTATTGGGAAAAAGCAAGCAATGCAGGCCTAGGAGAGAGAAAAAATGCTCTTTCATGGTGTATTCTCAAGAGGACATGCTTTGAAAATGTGTAGTTCTCTAACCTTCAACACTTTCATTCAGACCTACTGTAAAGCAACATGAGTCCTTTCATTCGACCACATCACCTTGGCCACACAGTTCTTAAGTATTACCTGTCATGTACACCATGAGGCATGAACACGGCTTTCAAGCCTGCACTCTGACGCGATCAGATCTTTTATTAATTCCGAGTGTGTATTTAACACCGAGGAGGTGGGATTGGGAACGGCTTTATGTGGCAAAGCAATTCCCACCTTCCTTTTTCCACTATCTCTCCCGCCGCCTCCATAACAGATCAATAACCTTTTAATTGATCAGCTCTGACTCATGCGAGAAGCCAGTCCTATGGTTTAAACACAAAGACGACCAGGAAGGCTATATCCTTAAGTGTAGCAAGGTCATAAACTTTTATGTGCAACCGCAAGCAAATCTTGACATAAAAAGAAAGAACTTCACATCTTTTTTTCACCGTGGGCCGTGCTAATGCTGGTCAGTTGTGGAGGCTGTTTTTTATGGAGATATCATAACTCTCATCCTGGCAAATTGGCTATTTCATTATAAGGCGCATTGGCACCTCTGTATATTATCATATCCAAGAGAGGCCTTGAGCATTGGGTAATCTTTTAAGGTGCTTTAACATTTTTGCTGAGTGTGTGATACAAAATTGACCTCGACTTTTTCAGTTAAAAGCAAAAATGTCCAGTCCGTTAATCAGCGTTCATTGGCGACGGAGAGCTTAAATTCCTTGTATGCTACAAATGTTTATTTCCTGCTAAAGATTAAGAATAGTAAACACAACTGTGTGTGTTTTGACTGGCACCCACCTTGGCTAATGCGCTCTAATCCCATGGAAAATAACAGCGTTTCCTCGTCACATGTGACAAACGTCCGTCTGGCCGAAACTTCCCCGCGTAGCGATATCTGGCGCAGGTAATACCATCCTGTCACAGCTTTGCACCTTCAAAGCGCCACCACTATCTTGTTTCACCAGAGACAATCGTAGGATTTCAAAGGAGCTGCTGGGATATTTACGGTACACACACACACACATGTTAAATCCTTACATTTCCTGTGTGGAAGTTTGGGAGGAATTGTCGCCGTGCACCTCTATGGTTTGGTCCTGTAGATAAACCGCCGAAGGAACTAATCTTTTAGTAATTTACACAAAAGCTTTTTACCGCCGTCGAGCATCTCCCGGCACGATTAGCAAAAGGATTTATTTTTATATTCACCAGGCTGGGAATTAATATTTAAGTCCCCTTGGTACCAGCATTGTGTCATTTCTCAGCTGATAAGTGTACGGATGTGTCTGTGAGATTTCCCTGCACCAGCTCGTGGCGCGATGGAGGTAATCTTCCTCTGTCTCCAGTTTAGACGCAGATTTGTTGTGCCAGTCTTTTAATGAAAAGTCTCCTTTTTGTCATCAGGATAAGGAAGTGTCTTCACATTTTAATGACCTCTAGGTAGCTTTGTACCGCCTCAGCAGCTTTTTAGTCATGCATTAAAGGTAAACAAGAGCCGCACTGGAAATACTGATAAGATGGAAGGTCATAACTGGGTGAGACTACATGTGTTTACCAAGACAGCTCCTTTTTGAATCCTTCTATATCCTCTGTGGATATCCTCTGTGGAGAGACTAAAATCATTGATCGGTGGTGAATACCAATGACTGGCAACTTACAGATGTGCTTGTGTGGTGGATAAGACAGCAAAGACAAACCTTTAAATGTAGGAAAAAGGACAATGAAGAGATACATTTATATTTGGAAAGAAAAACAAAACCCTTCCAAGGTCTCAGCGTTTGACAATATTGTTGTAATTGACAAGATTTACGCCCAAAAGTTTAAAGATAAGACTCCAACAAATGCTTTACAAGGTCAGTTCACTTATTGTGGAGACATTTTAGGGAGTGAAATATGCTCTGAGGTGCATTATGGGAGTTGTATGATGCAGCGTTTTTGAAGCTTTTGACTCTAAAAGTCACTACATGTCTGCCTCTATTACCGCAATTTTGACCATTTCCCTTTTTATTCCATCTTGGCCAATTTTATTGAAGTGCAATACTAAATCTCGGAGAGACCACTTTAAGTTGTAATAAACCAGACTTATTCTGCAACCTGCAAATGGCACAAAGGGGGGAGATGGGGTGGAGCGGGGGTGTGGGGACATTAAACGAGTCTGCACCCGCTTTTGTTGCCGTGATTCAAGTCCAATCTCATGCTGTACTCTCTTCCACGCCAGGGGCGACTCATAAAGTGCTTTAAAATAATAAAGGCATTTAAAGTGGCTATTAAAGTCAATGTTGCTTCAGATTAACACATGCGCCTCCGTGTGTCTGTGTGCATTTGAAATAGATATGACGCTCCATTTATTAAACACAGTCGCAGTGTTAGCTGATCTGGTGATTAAAAGGCTGCGGCGTCAGGAAGCCACAGAAAGATTATTTTAATTTAGAAGAAAAGTGCACGTTCACTCCTCCGGATGCGTCACCTCGCTATCGATTATCATCACCATCAATGTCATCATCCATCATCTTTGTACTTGATAAACTGAATTAGAATAAAATCAAGGGATGGAGGTGCAGGAAAGGGTGTCCATTTTTAAAGAAGCACTTCTGAACCAGGGGAAGAATTGCTACGCGGTGCACGTTAGCTGATGGCAGCCCAAACAAAGAGAAAGTTAGGTTAGACACAAAGTCTGCCAAGACTATTAGCATCCTTCCCTACCACAGCAGATCTGTCCCTTCTCTTCTCTCTTTTTTTTTATTGCCGCACCTCCCTCTTTCAATCTTTCTTAAGTTGAAATCCTGTCTTGGCTTTTATGTTGCTAGACAGACATCTCTTCCTGTGCTTTCTCCATGTCCTCTATCCTTATATCCTTCCTATTTCCTTCTCATGCCCTTACAGGCTGCTCCTGATATAAGGATCCATTATGATAACTAACAAACAAATGAGTATCCGCCATTTTTTTTCCCTCCAGATTTCATCACAATTAGTGCATGGAGTGGCAAACGACATATTTGACACAGTATATGAACATATACATTTACTGGAGTTTGTTTCTAGCCAGTCGCATGTGAGTGAAGCACATTTACTGTAGGGTTCCACATCTGGCTCAGGCAGTTACACACACTCCTACGATTGCAAAGTAACGAGACAAAGAAGAAGACAGTGAGAGAAAGTGAGATAGGCCAATAGAAAGTGCAGTATAAAAGAGGAGAGGGCAGATGGATTCAGGGTGTGTGAGTGATGATTACTTTTGTCTGATTTCCTTTGACAAGAAACTGCTTTAAGAGGATTTCAGGATGACAGGACTTGTGAGTGAAGGCTAAAATCAGAAAAGAAGAGACTCCGACAAAAGATTATGCACATATAAATGGAGAGAGCCATTTTGAAATATCAAAAGCACTCAGAGAGAGTGAGAGACAATATATCCAGTGCTTTGACAAAGCGCATCCGTAGCATTTTTCACACTTCAATGGCATGTCAGCCGCAGTGTAGACCATTGGTAGCTTTTATCTCGTCGATATGTACTTCTGTTAAAGACAATACATGTGCAATGAGCGTTTCTGATAGCGTTTTTTTTACCTGTGAAAAAACAACGCCTTTTCACACTTTAATTACATTTTACTGAAGTGCTAATTAAAGATGGTAATGACTTGGTAAAGCTGCAATTCTTTGAACAATTTATCATAATGTGAGAGAGTTCACTCGAAGAGATGATCATACATGAAATGCTCAACCGACAGGTCCACTCCAAAGAGAGTTTTAGCGTCTTTCAGCTCTTCGTTTTGGTTGGGAGGTCCGCATCTTCACTGTTTTGGTTCACTACTTTTTCCAGTAGTGTGAAGCTGAATCCAACCTGCCCACCAAAAATCACATTTCCCAAAAACTGTGTGGCAATTACATTTTGAGTGAAACATAGGAAAATACTTGGCATTAGAATTACTCGAAACTTTATTAACAACTCAATTTAATAATTCTGTTTAAGGGACCTGGCTGGCCTAGCAGACAGACAAAGGCAAACAAGCCAGATATTACCCTAAAGAGATGGTGGAGTGACACAACTCTGAATTCCTTTGTGGTTTTGTCTCGGCTAGATGTGTGAACAGGCAACTGCATGTATTACCATACAAGCATGTTTGCTGTTAAGATTTTATAAGATATTTATGTGTCAATTTAATTGTTTACAGCTCCTTCTGCTGATCCAAAGTCGTCATTTGCTGCTTAAAATACGAATCATAGCACTATTTCTTTTTTTTCATAATTTATTTCTATCAAACAAATATTTTGACTTATTTTACACACAAGTACAGCCATAAATGCCTCTTCCTGTATTCTTAATGCCGAAAAAAAATATGGATTCACACTGTAACTGCAGCTTTATAGAGTACTGTATCAAGTCCAAAAAAAACTGTAGAAATATAGAAACACCCCGATGCTGCAGCTGTCTTTTCATAGCACTAGCAGTGTGGGCACCACAGCTCTCTGCCTCACATGCAGCGGCTGCGGCCAGTAAATGGGCCCTCGCTGTGCCTGTGCTCGTTGTGAGCCCAATTTGACAAAAAAGCCCAATCAAACCCCTGCCCCTCTATTGCAAAGGTCACAAGCACTTTAATGGGGAACCCCTATCTAGCCAGCAGTGGGGAGATGAGGGAAAGTAAACTCCAGCGAGATGGCTTCCTGCCTTTCTCCTCTGCTGTACAAGCTGCACTCAGAAGCTTCTCAGGAGGATATAACGATCTGAAAATCAAGCCTCGCTCATGAGTCATACCACCAGCCGAACCCCCCGCCCTCTTTTTCTTTTTTTAGGCAAACAAAAGTGTTTTGATTTTCATCTAATCCGGCATTAGGGAGTAAAACAGGGAACGTAAAGGGAGAAGAGGATGTGTGAGGCACAGAGGGGGGGGCTTGAGGCAGATCTTGAAAAGGTGGGGGGTATTTTACATCGTTATGTGTGGCATTGAGAGAGTCCCTTCTCTGTTAGGTATCAGCTGCATATATTTGTTTAACCACATTAGCTTCTATTATTTAATGTATTTTAAGATAATCCAATAGCCTAAAAGGATATTAAATCCACATATGAAGGCGTAAATCTGCTTTATCAGACAATTGGATATAATAATGAACAAAAGAGTGATAATGGGGGGTTTAAAGACTTAAATTATTAAGGTTTGTATTTGGATTCAATCGCAGGCTCTCTAACGTTGCCATCTTTAAATTGGAAGGATCTATACATTTCTCCTTGTTTTCACACAGTGATTTAGAGATCCCATGCTGTGCCGTCACACTGTGTATTGTACACCCTCAAAAACACACTGAGCCCTGCTGTGAGTCAGGCTGCAGTCAGAGAAGTTGTACGCAGACTTCATGCTGACTGATCAACTCGCCTCCTGCCGGCCCCGTTCCAATACATCCTGATGGGAGGATTTCATCAGCAGGAATCTAATTACAGAAAATGCTGCTTTATTTACTTTTTGGCGTCTACCCTCTTGTCTTCATTTGTACTTCTTTTTAAGTCTCCAATATTTGTAAAATAAATGTATGTCTCTATGTCATTAACTTTTGCTAATTGCAGCCCATTAGCTTCACAGGAGACGTCTCTTTTATTTAGCAAAGTTAGGGAGGCAGTTCTGTGCTGCTCAGCATATTAAGTTCCTTAAAATAAAATAAAAATTTAGAGTGTGCTCATTAAAGATCGGAGAGAAGTCTCAACCTGGGTATTGATTTGTGTAGTGAGGCGAGTGTAACCATTTCATTAGTAGAAACAGAGCACAAAGAAAGTAGGTCCACATTCAGCCAGTGAGCCTGTAGATTCACTTTCCCCCCATACTGCAGAACGGAGCATTAAAGCAGTAAAGAAATGTTTTCATGCATAGAAAGAGCGTTCTGCATCTCTGAGCTGAGTCTATTTGTGTCTCTGTGTGTCTGCACAAGTGTTAAATACACCAACTACATCAGCAGACCATTTTCTGCCTCTGTATCTCCCCTCCCCACCCTCCTGTCAGAAGATAGGACCGCACAAGCCTCACCCATGGCGCTCGCCTGGTGCCACTGGTTTTCTCTCTATCCTTTTCTCTTGTTTGTTTTGTTTGTGTCCCTCTCCTCTCTTCCTCCTCTTTTCCAATAAGAACAATAGGTTATGGAACGCATTTTCTTGCAGCATTACTCACAGGCACCAGCCGCCACATGCCATTAGGCTCAGCCGAGGGAGAGGGGCTTCTGGTGGCGACAGCGGCGGCGCATAGCATGCCTGCCATCTCGTGGTGAGGAGGCAGACCTGAAGGCAGAGAGAGGGGAGGGTGGGAAAGAGAGTGATGGGGATATTGTGTTCATGAGCTGGGTTCTAGATGGCAAATCTCCATCCAATTTGTTGAAAACAGAATAGAATACTTATTTGTGAAGTTGTTGTTTTTTCCAGCTGAACAGGTATGATTGGATCTGGCCCTGATTCGTGCTGTTGTCATGTCAGGTTGTATTCAGAAATGTGGCAACCTTGCTTTTTACAAATTAATTGGAGATGTTCTTTAATAAGGTGCAGATCCAGAAAGTCAGTCAGCACTATGTTTATTAAGTGTTGTTTTTCCCAGGTTTAAACTTCACACACTGACATTTTGAATTAATTAAATGCACAATTGGGACTTTTAAAGCAAAAAAACCCCACATGATTTGATAAAGTCTTAGGGTAAATTGAGTAGGAAATACTTGCCAAATATCACAATATTTTATATTTTCAGAGTGTTGCTACTCAATATGATCATTATATTTGATTCCAAGTCACAGTCCCGCCAAGTTTTGGGCAAAAAACCTGGAATTTCATGACTTTACTAACAGTTTTTACTCACATTTAGATGAATTGCTTCATCCAACAAGTCTACAGTGTTTCGCTCAGTTTGTAAAGAGACAAAGCTATATGAAGACAGTATATATGTGGAGACTCCTGTTTGTTGAAAAAGGTCAATAATTAATTACATGACACCACTCTACGCTTGTGAGGGCACCTGACATTTGCATCGAGACAATAATGATGCATATGAGTTTCGCTGTAGGTTGAAACTCATGCATGAGGATGTGTTGGATTATGTAAATGAAAACTTGAGAAAATAACTCCTGGTTTAAGTCAGGGATTTCACTATTCATATCAGTGACGAAGAAGAGGTGATAGAAATGGGATTCATTGAGTAGAAAAGAAAATATCAGTGTCTTATTGTAAAAACCAGGAAGCAGTTTGGACCCTTAGTTTAAACTTGATCATGTGAAGCGATTCTTAGTGTTTCTGTGTTCTATTCTAATATGTAAGTACATTAACTACTTCCTAATAAGTATCACTGGAAATGTTTTCTGTCCTGGATCACTATCAGAGGGAACCCAAACATTTCAGTCAGTGGTGAAATATGTCACAGGACGAATATTGAACGTATAGACCCTGGAGGGAAAGCAATCTTCTCTGTGACTTAGTGTAAGGTCGATGTAAAAACAAGATTCACTTTGACAGAGAGGTGACTTCTCTAAAAGTCAATACAAGCCATGCAGGTAGGTAGTTTTAAAGAAACACTTTAGCCCCGAAAGGATCAATTCTCACCTTGAATTCCTGAGAACTTGAACATTCTTTTGCCTCCACGATGAACAAATATTGCAAATACCGTAGTCACACTTCCAAAACAAGTTAAAGTTTTAGCAGAAAGTGCATGTTGGGGACGGGTGATGAAGATTGGATAAATACGACTTTGATTGCAGGAATGGTGTGACTTTTTGTAAAGTTTGTTTTAGTTCATCGGCTTTCAAATTCTGCCCCAATTTTCTTTTACTCATCAGGATTTTGGATCTTTCATTCACCATTGGGGCATGTGAAAAAAAACAGTCTGCAAGAAATCAAGGTATCAGGAGGTGAGTAATTGCTGGAGTAATGTTGTAGGGAAAGTATTCCCATATGTCTCTAAGAAGATTCATCCAGTGACTTCCAACATTCCTCCCATAAAACCCTCGCATTTTACGATGCTTTAGGTTCTGCCTGCTTGCGATGCAGTACCAGGGCTTTAAGTGCAACATGCTTCAAGAGCAATGATGTGACTCGGGGGTTGATCTACACTTTAAAAACAATTAGTGTTCCTGTGTGTGTTAAATCAAAGAGTGAGTGCTGGGTGGGATGAAGCGAATGAGACAGAATAAAATGGGGTTAATGTCAGAAGATAATAAAATAAGCAGAAGGAGCAGAGAAGGCATAGGGGGGGGTGTGAATTCTCAACCCCTTTCTTGTTAATCTGATGGGGGTGAACAATCCATGAGAGCTGGCAGACAGTGGGTGAGCTTCCTCTATCTCCCTCTTGTTTGGCTCCGATATCTCTTCCCCTCACATCCTCTCTCCTTTGCCTTCCCTTCTTCCCATCTCCCCTCACGCTCCTGCCGTCTCCTCTGATAAATCTCTCACCCACTGCTTTTCGCTTCCTCTGTCTCTCCCCATCTCTCTTCTCCCCGGCCGCTCCCATCTCGCCTGTATCTCTCGCTGTATCTCCCCCCCCCCCCACCCTCCTCCCGTCTCTCCTTGTTCTTCTCCTCTCCCGACATCCTCACCCCTTCCTCCTCTCCCACTCTCCCTCGCTCAGTCTCCCGCCTGCAGGACTGCTCAGTAGATTAAGTTCAGCGGTGGCGGCAGTGTTGCTGATTCAGCCGTATTCTTTCAAATGACCCAAATCCTCACTCTGGAGAAAGCTCATACGCTCGCTGATTGCATTCCTCTCTCTCTGTCTGTCTCTTCTTCTCTTCATGCGCGCAGACGTACACAAAGACACACTTCTTATTGATCTCTAAGAGTTAGCCTCTTCCTTTTTTTGCACAGTCTCTAAGCCTCGTGTGTGTGTGTGTGTGTGTGTGTGTGTGTGTGTGTGTGTGTGTGTGTGTGTGTGTGTGTGTGTGTGTGTGTGTGTGTGTGTGTGTGTGTGTGTGTGTGTGTGTGTGTGTGTGTGTGTGTGTGTGTGTGTGTGTGTGTGTGTGTGTGTTTGCTCTCTCCACAGTAGCTGTATCAATATCGGTAGCAAACCTGCAGGCTTATTTCAGGACTGTTTCTGTTCTCCGTCTCCGATCTCCTTTGTTTCTCCTGATCATAGTCGAGCCGAGTTGGCATGTTCATGAAGATAAGGCCGTATTTTTCCCGCTTCAGCCGCAATGTCAAAGCTGTTTCATTCCTGCAAATGAATGTCTCTTGCAAATTGACGACATGACTACATACGTTTTGGCTTTCTTTGATACCCCCCATATTTTTCCTTTTGTTCTGTCAGAAACGTGGCACTTTTATTGGCAAGACATGAAAGCAAACAACAAACTAAATCAACATTTGCATATGTCTTTACCATGATGTCAGACAGCATGGTGGGAAAAGAAGGAACATGCAAGTTTGATAATAAGTTACTAAAGTAGTTGACAATAATTGAGTGGAAATGGTTTGGGTCCTCCTTCTGGCAAGTTAAGAAATAATGACATTGCTTTCAATTTCTATGCTTCATCCACCCTCTGTCTGAAACCAGGGCCCAGTCTGCTCTGATTTGTTAGCCGGCCAGTTCTGTTGTTATTGTCCAACTGCTTAGAGAGGTCCCGTCCCCTTAGCCTATCACGTAAGTGTTAAATAGTGATGTCACTTTGTAATGGATGTTAACGAAGGAGTCCAATGGAGGTGTTTGAGGCAGGGGGGAGTGAGTGGGAGGGAACTTTGGGATTGGAGCTTTTGCAGACCATTTACATGCATAAAAACCTTTCAAACATAAAGCATAATAAGGCTCCTTTAAAAGATATTTAATTAGCTTGTCATTGGCATCAAAAAAAACCTCAATCTTTTTGTTCTGGGTGTGAAAATGTTGAAACGCTCTTGGGTGGTGAGAAATAGCAGTAATGATTGGCATTTAATCACATTGCCTGAAGAGGAGAGAAAGCATACACATTTCAGATATCAAACATGAACTCATTAAATAGCATCAGGGGTGGCGTGGTGTCTTCATAGGTTGGACTCTCCAGAAGAGCTACTTTGTGGCTAAGAGGTGATGTAAATTATTATCTATGTTTGCCTATAGCTCACTAAACCAGCACAGATTGGTGCTCGTGCTCAGGTCCAACAGATGCAAAGCTGCTGTTTGATATCCAAGCCTCATGGATGCTCACAGCGGGGTTATCTGGCAGAGACAACAACAGTTTAGAAGAAGGAGGAGGAAGACATTTCTTTCCCCACTCCGTAGTGTTTACACACAGGGAGGATATACATGCACAAGCAACCACACACATGCAGGAGAGGTGGCTGAGCAGGGAGGCTGCCAGGTACCCGGCGCCAGCGAGCAGTTTCAGGGTTTGGTGCCTTGCTCAAGGGCACCTCGGCAGTGGCTCAGGAGGAGAACTGGCACCTCTCCAGCTACCAGCTCACTCCATTTTTCTGGTCCAATCGGGACGTAAACCGACGACCCTTTGGCCACTGCCGCCCTTATGCAGGTGCATTTGAGATGGCTCGCTCGAAAAAGAGGAAGCAGTGAATGCTCAGATGCACATGGCGATAGAAAAACACATGGGAGTCCCAGTTCTTGCTTGATTTGGGGTATTTTTATTGGCATTTAGAATAGCCGGTGCATGCTCCGTAAGAACCAGCAGCATGCCATGTGGCACAACCCATTAAAGGCACCAAGATCTTCAACTTTCCCCACAGTCCAATTTTTTGGTTGGATTTGAGCGAATCAGGTTCTCCCCGCTACATAAATGTCGTTTTCCCCCCTGCGTGATATACTATCTAGGATATTACAAAGTGTGTAGGTGTTAAAATGTAGAGCAATATGAAAGATAGTGACAATGAAAACAGCAGAGGGAAGAGGGGTAAGTGTTTGAGGCGCTCGGGAAGTTGGGTTGGAAAAAAAAAAACGAAGGCCCCGGCTGTCCCAAATTCAATCAAGCAAACATCGAGGAACATTCGGAGCCTTTTTGATCAATTAATCTAGCAGATGGCACAAGCACAATCAAGAGAGATAATGCCGAGTGAGTGAGCAGCAGAGAGGGAAGAAGCAGGTGGAAGGTGTGAAAGTTCTTCCTTTTATGTGAAAGCTGAGATTCTTTACTTTGAAACGCACAACTGATAAGAGAGCGAAGAGTGAAAGACAGACAGCTAAGCGCAGTGTGTATTTTGCACATTCCTTCACACTTTTTGTTCTTTCCACTACTTGTATTTTGTGTGTTTGTGTGCCTTTTATGTAGAGGAGCAGCTGAGGAGCTTAGCTGGCGGCCACAGATAGAGAGCTAACATCCAGCAATAATCAAAGGAAGACAAAGTAAAATTCCATCTCTCTCGCAGAGGCTACGTGCTGTGTCGTATGTAGATTACTGATGTGGAAGTGGTTTGAATATGGCTGCTTTATATTAGCAAAAGAGTGAACGACAGAGGCCCTTGAAATAGAGATAAAGACAGTACAGACAGTGAGGGAGATGCCTGAGATGTGGCGGCTCCTTCACCTGCCTGAGCGAATAGAGGCTAAGTTATTGAGAATGTAGGAAATAGCTCAAACAACCACCTCTACTCTTTGTCTTTGAACACTTACTTTCTACCAGGCACCTCTGCTTAAGAGCGGAACCAATCGGGGTCAGGCTTACTCCCTCAATTTACATCCCATGCATAAGCAGAGACTAAATCAAAACACGAAACAAAGGCAAAAGGCGCTGCCGGGATCTGGATAAACCACAGGCTGTTTTATCGCTGAAATAAATTGCCTTGTAGACAAAATAACTCATTTGTGGGGTTACAAAAACAAGAGGACCTCGATGAGGAGTGTTCTCACGACGCGTCAGCTCTCTCTCCCGCCGACGCAGCGTCTCTAATCGATGAATATTGAGTGGCTCCCGCCACCAGCATTTTAAAGGGAGGGAGCACCCACCATCGCTCATATCTCATATTGATATTTTCGTGCCCTATTTTTTCTCTCTACTCTTCCTTCATGCTCCTGAAGCTTCAGCCGTCAAAAGTTTCTCAGCTCTAATAACAGTGTTCTAACTTTCCAGCTGTAATGACTGCAGTTTTCTGTTTCGTTGGTTTTTTTTATAACCAAAAGGTTTCAGAGGACCATGTTTATTTATTTCGCCTGCATGTTTTTTCCCTCATGTTTGATTTTCTGTGTTCAGTGGTGCAAAACGCTTCCAATGTAGTTGTGTAAGAAGTGGAAAAGACTTCCACATTAAACCACATACATTTACACACATCGGCATGTTTAAAACACACGTAAGGACACACACTATCTGGCGCCACTGAGCTGCACCAAATAGAGCATGTACCTCGGGGTAATAGACCAATTTATTCAGAGAATATTACTTATTAATTTGCATAATGATTCAGATGATTCAGACATTTGTTAGAGGCGGGGTAGCGTGATTGATGGAAATTTAATTATGACACCTCTTAGTTATTAAGCGGTAATCAGGCTAAGCCACTTATCTTTAATACTTACCTTTAGCTCACAAGGGCAGATGGGGATGAATGGCAGTCAACGGTCTCAAACCAAAACCATTTTTCCTTGTCACACTTTCAACTCAACTTTCAAATAAACTAAAGAAAACCCAAAGTATATTTTAAGAATATATGCATTTTGCTAACCTGAGCTTTCAAATGAGTTGGAAAATGCTTATAGTAACGCTTATCCGCATTCTTACCCTGTTTTGTTATGTATAGGAGGGTTCTTTGACAGAATCTATTTCATCTTGTGTAGTTCGGATTGTTTTGAGAGAAGGAATAGACTCCCACCAAAACATAAATTGCTTTGACACATCACAGAGGTATTTATCCCTCTGAGAGCGGCTATACACGCTGCTTTTGGATATGGACACAACATCAGGACTTCAAAATGTACACAACCAAAGATAAAATGAGTCCCATGGATGCAGCAGCTGCTTTGAGCGCTGAACTGAAAGTAATTATGCGGTAGAAACGTTGAAAATGTCACTTATCTCGGGTCTACATTCTTTCAGGGAGTTGCTGTGGAAGAACTGTCGGAGGGCAAAGACAGAATAAGCAGCCGTCTTAAAGCACAATGGGAAGACGCAGCCCTTTGTAAGGCAGAATAAGTCCTGCTGAGAGCTTTCTGTTCCGGTGACACGAAGGTCTTACTGTGCATTAACTCGGCTGAACTCAACTTTTCCCATTCTTTCCTTAATTCTTACATTTAGCTTCTTTGCCACTGTTTCTCAGGGTGTCTGCTGAAGCCAGGAAGCAGGAGTTTCCAGCTGCCAAGCGACATAAACAATCTCTACATTTATACTAACACATTGTGCCACTGTTTAATTCTTCTGAGCGTCAAACTTTGAGCAGTGAATGGGTAAAAATGCACCTTGGACATAGAAAGTACTTGTTTGTAATCGTCTGGCCTTTAGAGATCTGTTTGGTTCTTACACTGCCCAATCAAATGTAGAAGTTTCTATCCTTTAACTTTATTAAATCGCTATGGCAGGATCGATATTTGTGTCTCCAAATTGAAAGAGGGGTTGTGCGTAATGTCTGCATGCGGCACAGCAACTTGATTAATTATTTAAATCTGCTAATCTGATATTGTGATGTTGTGATAGCCTTATTGGCTGGAATACTAAAGTAAGCTGTTGCTCACAGACTCCATGTTTGTACAATTTAATTGGTTTGTGGAGCAGCATACCAAAACTCAAAAAATCTCTTGGCATTATCCCTTTTCAAAAACCATTGCTTGAGAGTCCAGATTTGTCCAAACTGCTACTTCTACTGAAAAAAAATTGTCTCTATCAATCCTGTACAAGGAGTGTTCTGCTGAATTTCACCTAACCTCGCTGGATTACTCCCCTTGTTAAAAACCCCAGCAGGTACGTAACCATAGCAAGATAAACATTTCATGACAACGAGATATGACTTAGCACACAGCTGTGGATTCAGCACCTTGACAATTTGTGTTCACTGCCAGTACCATTTTACCAGGTCTGAAAAAGATGAGCAGAGCCCCACACATGCCCGTAACACATTTAGCCACGTGCACGCAGACACATACAGCAGTATCCTGGAGGCAGCCCTAACTGGGCTCCCAACAGTAGCTTTCTGTGTTGATGCTGAGCTGAGGGAGAAGAAGGAACTGTAAAAGTCCCCTGCAAGGAAGTGGAAAGAAAGATAAATAGTGAGCCTGGATTTTAGGGCTTCCGCAGAATTTGCTTCCCTAATCACACGGGGGAGAGTCGATTCCAGAGATAGAGTGCCCGATTGGAACACACTCTGCCGCCTGCTGATTTCCTCTTATGTCTGTCAGGTAACCAGCAGACTGCAATCTGAGGGCACACGAGGACACACAATGAGGTCAGGTGATATGTTGCTGTAAGCCCGTGTAATGCCTTCTGTGATAACACAAGCACTGAATTCATATGTCTGGGAGCTCTGGCTATATTTAACAATGCTTGGATTTATGCAACAGGGTCTTGAATTTTTTATGTGAGAGTCAAATGAGAGCATGGGCTAGCGCAAGTGTAGTGTAAGAGTTACAGTCAGACAGAAGCTCATTTGAATTTCTTTGACACAAATAAGTTGTTTTCTCATGCCAACACTTACTATTATATATATATATAAACATTGCATAGATAGTTTGTCAATAATCTAATTATTAATCATTGATAACTCTTATCTAAATATTGTTTATAGATGCTTTACAAAGCTCTTATTTACCAGCTCTCCCAGTATTACTTGCGGAAAAGTTACTCTCGGTCCCCTCGCATATATATATTTTTTTCCTTTTGTCTCGTTATGTAAGATTTAGTTTCCTCTCCTTTGACCCCCAAAAGCTGAGACCAATGTTCACCGTGTCTATTTACACCACGCCTTGTTTCCCTTCCATCTGACAGCAGCTGTACAGAGTAAACATCGACGTGTCACCTACCCCACCATTTCCCCGTGTGTTTGGCCGCCATAATTATATGTATCAGTTTCTGGGCAGCGAAATAACTACACAGCACTCCACGCTCCTCAGAAAAACTATGACAGAACTCCCTCCTTCAGGGAGTGGAGAGTGTGCCGGGGTGGTGGAAGTTAGCGTACAGTACAAACTGCTGATTTATGAGCAGGGAGGATATCTGCTGTGTGGGTGACAGGCCTCAGATGTGTCAGCACTGCCACAAGTGGACAGGAGCGAGGTGTGTTCGTAAGCAATATGTGATCTTTATTTATAGTATGGCTAATGGAAAACATATCTTTTGGATGATTTCACTTTTGATCAACACTTCTTTTTACCAGTACTTATTTTGTATTCTACTTAGCTTTTTCTCAACACTGGTCGCTTTGTTACATGCTAAAAACTGTCTTAAAAACGTTTCAAAGGTGTACAGTAAAGTAAAAAGCTTACGTTAGTCTGTCAACAAACTACACCACAGTGTTTGGCATTATGAGGTTGAGTTTTCTCATTTAGTTACTTGTTAGCAATCCGTTTTTTAAGACGTGTAAAGGCCTTAAAACTCAAGAGTAATTTCGTGTTGTTGATCATTTTGAAAATCTCTCAAGCTTTTGTTATTTAAAAAAAATGTTTTAGGTATCTAACAGAAATATATATTCAAGAAAGGGATCAGGGAGTGCAGGGACACTCATTTTTTCATTCCTTTATTCTTGAGCTAAATGCTAACTGAGGCTAAATTACGCTAGTTATGCAGGTACTGGATCACAAGTTGACATTTTGACCGTATGATGGCACTAATAAAGAGCCACTAGCGTATTTTATTTTGGGAATGTCTTATCCAACTTTGTGCTGGTGCAGTTTTAGTGAGTTACTTTTTTGTTTGTGTAGAAGATTGACAGCAACTACATATAATAAAATCCCAAGAAATGTCAGTGAATGTGGAAAGACAAACTTTGTAAAGTACTGTACATCGTGACTGGAACACTTTTCAGCTTTTCACTTTCAGCCAGTGCGCCTAAAATAACATTAGGTCCAATGTGCAGTCTCTGATATGAAAACAATCAATTTGGTCACAATGAGATCAAAAATAAAAGAGACGTTTAAACAAAGGCAAATGCTCTGTGATAGATTATCCAGCTCAGGAAATGTAAAGCCTTGGTAGAAGCAGCAAGAAATAGCATCAAGCAGTTTCTTCTGAAGAAAATAAAAACAAAGCCTGATTTGTCCAACTATGCTGACTGAGTGAAGACAAACCGGAAACCACAGCAACTTGAAAAAGCATCCATAATATCCTTGTTATCCTTTGGTGGCAATGTAAGTGATTGACGCAAGCAGACAGCAGAACAACCTCAGTTTGACGGACAGGAAGGCGAAACCACCCGAGTTTGTCTCCTGAGGACTCATATGTATCCCCGCCTGAATATATCGCACGTTGTCATCACCTTCACCAAAGAGACATACATACACAACATATACAGCGCTCAAACCGAGCTCATTTCATGGCAGAGCAGAGGCCCATCTGTGTGGCACAGCCTGCTGCTGCCGAGGTGAGCAGGGGCAGGATGGATGGCAGTGTGAGGGGGCCGTAACGGGCGCATTGTGCTCCATCGAAGGAGGAATTGATTATGTTCACTTGGATGGTTGCATGGCTCCTCGCTGGAGCAGCGGTCGACGTCTGATGGAGCTGTGTGATAGGGATGAGCAGGCACTGAGGAGGTCTGGAAGGGGAGGGTGCAGAGGGTGCTGTGGGGACAGATGGGTGCAGATTGATATAAAAGACAGATGAACTCTACCTTATGTTTAAGCATTCCTCTTTTCTGTCTCATTTAAGGCTCTATGTGCGATTCAGAGCATAACTAAAGCAGCAAAAACCTACTGACTTTGTTAATATATAATAGCGTTTGGTTACTTAAGCAGATACTTCCGTCACACTTCCTCTGTGTTTTTCTTCTCTGTACTTTGTTTACATAGCTGGTATGTCGTACAGCTGTTACTGTTGACAACGTTGTATCGGAAGTGTACCGCCCCCGACCAGTTCCCCCTCAGGTTAGAGATGAAGAAGAAGAAGCATCCCTTACTCATCCCACAGAGGGGAAATATACATATACTTTCTGCATTTGACCCATCCTAGTGTTTGGAGCATTGTACGGCGCCCGGGGAGCAGTGTCGGGAACGGTGCCTTGCTCAGGGACACCTCGGTAGCACTAGGTCTGACCTTCCAGTTCCCAAGCAGAGTCCCGACAGACTTCGCCACCACCACTAACATTGTTGACGTAGAACCATTGTCATTGGTACTGTTCTTGACAGCTGCCCCCTTGGACGTTGCCATAATTATAGCTGTTTGAAAGCAATCCATCATAAATATGCTCTGTAATTCTTGTACGGAACCTGGTCACATTTAAACAAATTATTTGAAATTTGAAAAAGTCGTATACATTTTACAGTTTTAACAAAAATATCTATATTTCGTGAAATGTTAAGTTTGAAAATATTTAAATGTTGTTAAATTTTATGAGATTGATTGCTGCTCTGCTAATATTGATACCTTTTCTTGAAAAACATTTCAATACATCACATTTCTCCTGAGACACTGATGACATGATTTGTACGTTAGCTGATACTGATACACCAGTAGAGGAGATATTTTTGTACCGTGGTAACCTTATCAGAGAGGAAATATATGTAGAAACTGAATTGCAAGAATTTAAATGGTCTTTTTTTATTCAGAATCATAACATTTTTTAAACAGACCCATATTCAGGGCACATCACTTTTCATACATTGCAATCAAACATTGTTCCCAGAGTTAAATGTTCTATTTGTTTGATAAACTTTAATATGATCCTTTATCAGTGTGTTCCCTAGTCACTTTATTTTATCCTCTTTGCTGCTGCATCGACCCATTTTCCGACAGAGATCGTTAAAGTTTCATCTAATCTTAATAAATAGTTCGACTCCTAATAGAAAGATGAGGATTATGGATGGGAAAATGGAGCAATACACACACGCCATCTGCAGAGAATCCTTGCTCTGAAGTCAGGCACCTCCCCTGTCTACAGGCTGTGCAAAGTGAATGGAGAATGGATTTCCATCTGTGACTTTATCCTTTTACTGTCTGCTTTTTGTGTCGTTTGATTGAAGGTAGCATAGTTTGGGGGGCTGAAAGAAAGAGAAAAGCTACCACTGTGTCGGAGGCTCCTCTCCTCCCTGTGCGATCGTAGAGAAAGGGAAGAGTTTTAATAAACATACTGGGAGCAATGAAGACGCCGCTCCTTCTTCTTTTCCTACTTCATTAGTACTTTTATCTATTTGTCAGCCCCTTCCCTAACCTCAGCATGAAGAGAGTTTCTTTTAATATTAAATGGGCTTTTAGCTGGAGTGCAGAGATGTGTCTCCCCCCTCTGGCAAAGACAGAAAGTACACATCAGTATCAGCATGTGCTTATGACGTATGATTTTCGAAATCTCAATTTATTTTTTTACCTTAATCTTTCCTTTTAACACCTAGTTACTTTTCTATCTGGAACATTTAGCACCTTCGAACTCCTAGCTTCTGCTCCATTGCTACAGTCTTTCCCCGCATTCTACCCCCTTTAGCTCAGGCTAGTTGACGTTAAACACATTGCTGATACGGTCGAGTGGGAAATTCACCAGAGTTATAATACTTTGAAATACAGAGAGCTTCCTAGGCGTCGAAAAGTGCATTCAGAATTTTGTCAACATGTTCAACGACGGCTTGAATGAAACTGGGTTCTATTTAACTTAGTCCTCCAATACACATCTTAAAAAAACAATACATTGTTCTCAACAGCCACACACCAGACCATCACAAGCCTGAAACATGTAGCATCACTTTGTGTGTCTGACAGAGGGGGGGATGAGACGAACACACAGCAGCCTTTTAGTGTCCAGAGGAGCAGGGCTGAGTGTGAGGCTTAGGGGGAGACAAAGAGGGTCAGTGTGCGTGACAAAACGCAATGGAGCAGAGCCTGTCTGCTGACAGCGGAGGAGATAGCACACTGACACCTGTGGGATCGTCACCTCTCTTCATGGCATTTTCGTGTGTGTGTGTGTGTGTGTGTGTGTGTGTGTGTGTGTGTGTGTGTGTGTGTGTGTGTGTGTGTGTGTGTGTGTGTGTGTGTGTGTGTGTGTGTGTGTGTGTGTGTGTGTGTGTGTGTGTGTGTGTGTGTGTGTGTGTGTGTGTGTGTGTGTGTGTGTGTGTGTGTGTGTGACTTCAAACATGTCTTCTTGCTCCTGCAATGCATTAAATGCTTGTCAGGTCGTTGCAAATTGCCTGCAGTGTTTATCACACTCCTGTCCTGCTGCAAAGTGTCATAATTGTTTGGAATACAATTTGTAAGTCACGTATTAACTCATGTAGAAATTGGGTTGCAGGTAGGAGAAACAATTTCAGAATGTGCCATTGTGTTTTGCATTTGTAACTTGATTCCCGCCTGATAATGAAATGAAACGGATGCTAACGACCTTAGCTACGCATCGCTAATGAGCACCACACGTTTAATTATTCAACATGCTTCTCATCACATAATGAGAACATGAACGCCAAAAATATAAGTTTGAATAAAGTGACAAAAATATTGGTTTTGGCTGAAATAGATTTACTGAAATGTACTTACACGATACTCAAATATGTCTTTCGTTGACCAAGATGAAGGCCAAGACTTTTAGAACTGCCTTTAAAAAAACAGGATACAGTTGACTGAATACGATGACTAACGAGACACAGAACTAATGCTCATTTAAACATAATACAATAAAGGTCACCTATTATGCAAAATGCACTTTTTGAAGTCCTAGTGTGTAAAGATACTCACAAAGTTTCAGAAAATACAACCTCCTCATCCACATCTCTAAAAACAGGGGACAACGGAGCTGATCCAGATTTGCTGCAGTCTTTGTACAGATATGGCCCTATAATATATTGTTCAAATATAGTATTATAATAGGTGACATTTAAGGCTTCTGCATTATTGCCTCCACCTTTGTTCCTGCGTGTTGGAAAAATGGCTTCAGTACAACAAGACAAGAGATTTTAGGTCCTGCATGTAAATACAAATAGCATGCTTTGATTCGTTTTTTATCCGACATTGACCAGCACATGTAATATCTGTTTTCTGTTTACTGTGTCTTTCTCCACACATGCAGTTATACTCAAACCGTTCCTCAGCCTGGGAGAGAAACTGAGCCCTCCAAAGTAAATTCTCGGTGTCAGGTGTTAGCCGGGTGCAATAAATCCAGCCAGGCCGGCATGGGTGGGAGGAGAAGGGGAGCCCGAAGGTAATTTGTGGCCAAAAAATGGGGCATTTTTCCTAGCCGCTCATAAACTAAGACGCCAAGCCTGGCACACTAATCCATGGACCGCCAAACTTTCCCCCTCACCGGCTGAAGGGTTGACATCGCCTTCGATCATGTGTAAACCATTACGAAGGAAAGGGCTGTCATTTATTTCCCATGATCCCGTGGGAGGCTGCAGGTGGGGAGGGCAAAGATTTGAAGGCAGGATCACACAGAATATGATGACCTTTTTCTCTCGCTCGCCCTCTCTCGGCGTCGGCACACACATGTGTTAGAAGAAGAGAAGAAGAAGGGCATTGATAACGCCCAGTGTGTGTGAGATAGTAGCAAAGAGAGGGAATGTGTGGGAGGGGGGACAGTTGGAACAGGCAGTGGAAGGCAGTTTTTCTCATGAATCTTTAAAACATTCACACACAACAAAGTATTTAATTTACAGCGGGACAAATGAGAGCCCACCATTAAAACAAGAGACCCTTTGAGTGTGTGTGTGTGTGTGTGTGTGTGTGTGTGTGTGTGTGTGTGTGTGTGTGTGTGTGTTCACATACAGTATGTATAAATATATGATACAAGCCATATAACATCATGAGTACATTAATTTTTTGTAAGAAAATTAAAACTAATATTCTGTCCTTCAATTTTGAATGCGTACTCAGTACTCTTATCTTTGGTGAGCAGTGAGCAGCAGCACATGTTTATGCATGCAGCTCTTGTGTTTGTACCCGTGTTTAACGCTTAGAATATAAACACACACATCCTGTCCGGACGTTCTTTGCATGTATGCACCTCTCCGGTCATTGCTATTACCACCTAATAGCTCGCTGGCTGTGGATTTATAGTCATGTGCTGCTCTGTCTGTGTAGCCCGTCCCTCCATGGATCAATGCATTAAGGCCCGCAGCTTTGAATACCAAACACGGCTTTGGCTTGCACCTCCAGCGCCGCTGTGCTGAACAGATTGCACGTGGTCACTCTCCTCCTACAGAAATGCCTCTTCCCCCCCTGAGCGGCCTGAGAAGCACTGTGGTTCTGTTTAATAGCAGCACCAGCCCTCCTCTCTTGGCGCAGCAAGCAGCCTGCAGAGGCTCCCTCAGTAAGCAGCGCTCCCCGCGCTCCCACATGCAAAATTTATGACTGCAGCGAAACACAAAAGAGGAGATGGGATCCAGTTCTGTCTCGCAGAGCAGATATAGGTTTTCAAATCCCATACTCCTATACCCCGAGATATTGTTCAGCTGTGTGACAGTGGCAAAAGGAGTGAGGGAAGAGGGAGAGAGGGAAAAGATTAAAGTGTTCCTGTCTAGCATGTGTCTATTTTCATCCTGCTCTACAGAGTGTAAGAGTTTCCGTCTTATTACAGTTAGAAGAGCAGACTGTGCACCCCAGAGAAGGCTCTGGGATTGGGTACAGGTGGAGGCTGGGCCCACTTTTCTGGAGCGACGAAAGCAATGTTCTCTGCTGGAACTGACTATCTGAGGAAACAATGATTCATACGCCACGCTGGAGAAGAATGTTAAATCTCAATATTACCGGCTGTCTTTTTGACTACTGCTAACAGAGCACGCAGAAACCTTACCTTACCTTCAAAATCACTTCTGGTTTCTTTGAACCAACAACACTTTAATGCAAATCTGTAGATTGTCAGATTCAAAGGAGGAATGACAATGTGTCCTTCAGACATAACAACTTATTTTTGGGAGCATTTTAAGGGGGAAAAAAGTTTTGGGGTTTCCTAACTTTTGTTACATTTAATTGTAACGTAATTTCTATTGTTGGCAATGTAAGGAAAAAACTGCTATAAAAATCACAGGTATTGATATTATTTTCCCCTTTAAAGGTGCCATAGAAAGCATCGATCTGGTATTTTAAATTGCTCTCTGATGTCTACAAAGAAGGTATATAACTTTGGTTGATCCTAAAAATGGTCCAGCTGCAATTTTACAGGTCCATTTTACCTAGGGTACAACCCTATAATTTGGTCCTAGAATGAAACAGCTGAATTGCCTTATTTGGGGGCTCATTTAAATAATTATGACGAGCTCTGCTCTGATTGGCTGGTTTACAGGGAGCGATCCATGGCTGCCTCAGAGCCCAAAGAACTAAGTGAAGTTCGCAAAACTCCGAGAGATGAATCATGGAGGCTATTGGCTATTTGAGCCTTTATCGGAGGAGGAAACCGATGAGTTTGAAGTACAGCCAGTTGGTCGGAGATTGGAGAGCAACGTTTACGGAGTGGTAAGTGTTAGCGTGAGTGTTTCCAGCAGCTTGTTTATGCAAATGTTGGGGCTGGACTACCGTGTGTGACGTAACACACAGGGATTGTTGTAATTCGCCCGTTTTACCGCTGTGATACGCATATCAGGAGGATCAGGAGGAAACAATGGTGTTTGAGGTTCACGGTATGTCAGTTCAATGTACCGAACTCTCCTTGTTCAACTATGCCAAGGTAAATACAGTTTTCCATTCTATGGCACCTTTAACTTAATCTCTCTTTTGACCAACATCAGTCCTGATCCTAATTACTAAATCTGTATTTGTATTCAGGTTGTTATAGTTGAAAATGTCACTTTGGTTACCTAACACTACTGTTTCTATCTGGAAAAACATACAAATAAAGTTCTCTTTACACAATGCAGCAGCAATAAGCCTTGAGGGGTAAAATAGGAAATAGCCTGGGTTTTTTTTTACTCAGATGTGCCCCATGTGGAGATGTGGAGGAAGCCGAGGCTTTAGATTGAAAGCCTGATATAATAGATTGTATGATAATATACAGTCATGTTTGTGGGATCAAACAGTGTGCTTTGAATCGGGACATTTATATTCTTTGGGGTCTTTTTGTGTTTTGGCAGTTTATTAAAGACTCTCAAACTTGCCAATTTTTAGGCCATTTGCATCAAAACAGACAAAATGTTGGAAAGAAACCTCAAAACGATCCCTAGTGAGGCACAAGGGTTAACACAATTCTACACACAATAAATTCCTGCCAGTTGTCTCGTATTCATTTATCGTCAAATGATGTTGAGGGTAGGAGTCAGCAACTTGGGATGCTAATAACCAGCTGACACTTTCGGTGTACTATTTAAATACATAGCTGGTATGTGCATGTTTGAAACAAGTGCCTAGAAAGTAGCATCCCTAATTAATGCAGTGCAAAACATCTCATCTTAACGTGAATAATTTAGCCATCATAGCATGCAAACAAATAAGCCGTTTGTAGGTGTTGTGATCACCAGCAGACAGCCCATGACTTTAATGGCTATGATCGTAGCGAAAGGACTGAACCTAAAACACTAACAGCTTACGTTTCCCGATAATAATGCCCCCTGAAAATGTCGGCACATGGTAAATAAAGTTTGAAGGCTACTTGCACCGCCCACACCCGCTACTGAATGTAAGGTCGGTCATTACATGCTTGACCTCTGTCGCGTGTCTTCATTTCTTTCGACACTCCTGTGCTCATTAATCTGTGTTCTCAAATGTCATTTGGTCTTCCTCTTAAATCGCCGTCCGCAGGAGGAAGTGATGAGACAGACGACGTGGGTGGATGAGCAGGTAATAGCTTGCCTGAGTTTGTGGTGTCTTATGTTCGCCGCCGTGCTGCACAATTGATTGGCCTTAATGATATTTCCAAAGGCAAGAAGCTGAAAGGAAACAAAGTTGAGGAAACAAAGCTGTCCAAAGTCCTAATGGTCTGCAGTTGTATCTATCAGTAATTATAAAGCAGATTTACTTTTTTCCTACTTAAAAATAGAAACTTCTGACCTTTAACAATTATATTGTTTTCTCTTTCTCCTTTCACTTGAAAACGAGTCAAGTCAAATGTCCTTTTTGTCTGTGGTTGGTTAGGGAAAGGCATGTCTCGCCTGCATCTGCAGGATTGGACCCTGTGTCACCTAAGGGATATTATGGGCTTCTTTTCTATTGATTTGAGTCAGGTTTTGTATTTTTAGTAAAAAGTTGGTTAGGAAAGTTTCAATTTGGTACACATTTTCAGCCCTTTTGTGGCCAACAAAGAAAGAGTTATGTATGTATATCAAGGCCCGATATGTTTTGGCGCACGCTAGATTTAATTTTGTCACCTGAATTTAATTAAATAATTTTAAGATTTTGATTTAAATGCAGGAACCAAATTCAATTTAATATAAAATGTTTGAAGAGCACGAGGCTAGCTAAATATTTATTTCTGTTGTAAATAGCTCTGGATAGAAGTTGTTTAACTGAGCGTCTGAAATAAAGTTTACTTTCCACAATATAGACTGGTTATGTAAGATGGTTATTTATGATTCATTTGTATAGGCTCCTTCAGAGAGGTCTCGAAGGTGGATGATAAAATGTAATTGCCAGTCATATTGATATTCACTTTATTAAATATTCTAATGATAACAAGGAAAGCATATGAGAAACTCCGCACAACTCTGGATATTAATCCACAGGACTATTATTTTCTGTGCTGCAAGCTCCAGCTCTGCATCATTACATGCTCGAACACACACCTTTGAAAAGTTTTACTCAAATTCTATTAATTATTGCCGTCTGTGACGTTCCCTTTTCTATTTTAAATGTATCCCAAAAAAGATCTTCATAGTTTCTGGCAGGCTTCCTAAAATGCCCATTAATCTTAATTCTGGAGTTATATGAGTCTCGCTTTCCTCCCAGAGTGATAGTTAGTATTTCCACTGGCGGGGAAAATAGCTTTTTAAGATTGCCATGATGTGGCAACAAATCACATTCTGACATCATGGGAAAAGGGGTCAAAATCAATCAGTCGCCCAGTGGCCTTTGACATTCAATAAACGTCAGTGGGTATTATATGCATCCCTAACCGATGGCTAAAATAACAGGCCGCAGATGACAAAATATGATAACAATTAGACAGGCCTCAGCGTGGGGGGGGGGGGGTCTCACATCTGCATGGATCACTGCCTGTATCACAGCCATGGTGGGAAATAGAAAGAGTGCAGAGGGAGAGGAAGAGGAGGGAGGGGGTAAGACAGAGAGAGGAATCATCACGTTAATGTGGTCATTTACCAGAAAGCATCATTCAACCCACACAAACCCAAATGCCAGCATCTAAATCTAGCCTTAATTAGGCCTGCGCTGTGTGGAGAGGACAGAAGGCTGAGGGGACTAACAATATCAGTTGTTTACAATAACATCAACCGCCTTGTTATGGCGAATGTGTGACAGGGTGATAAGGTCACTTATGGGACTCCATTATAGCAAGCAGCTTTATCCGGTAGAATTGATCCCACAGAGGGAAGCTTAAAGGTATTCCAGTAAACTTAAAAGTCGATCCTTGCATCCTTGTATTGCTTATTAAAAAATGGCCACATACTATTTAATAAACAATGACAGGTATTCTCCTAAGATATGGGCACAGGACAAGAAAATAAAGCCGGCGTTGAGCTATTGTGCATGATTCATGATGTATGTCTTCAGCATGACATATCGCAGTGAGTGGAGACATTTGCTGCATCAAGATTAAAAGAGCTCCCCCGATAACTAGTGCAGTGTGTGCGTATGTGTGCGTGTGTGTGTGTGGTAATAATGGCTGTGGCTTGTGTCCAGTATGTCTGACTACATTCATATTCAGCTTTGCCTGAGCAATGCCCTTCCACAGGTGCGGAAATAACAACCTCACCACTGTCTTAATGGCCAGTTTCCGCACACTTCTGCCTGCATTTCTTTTTCCCTTTCCTTCCCTTTGATTGATTGTTTTAATTTAAAAATAACCTGGGTCATCTATTTATTTTTGGTTTATTTATTTCACTGAAAGGGCTCCTATCGGTCGCTGGCAGGTCGCACAATTCCAATTTCCTAGAGTCGCTTCCCACCAAAAATGCAGAATGAGTCTAATAATGGCCTTTCGCTCTATCAGACTCCCCCCCACCCTCCTTCTCCTGACACTCTTTCTTTACCTTTGCTTCCTCAAGTCATTCAGTCATTGTATTCTTCAGAGCGGGTAGATAGGTCAAATAGACAGACGTTTGGCATTTCATGTGAAGAAATGTGGTGGAGTCCAAAGATTAAGTTGGCCATTCCACTGTCCACATTTGGATTGAGAAACATATCCGGCCTTTCAAATGCAGGATATCATGTCAGTGCTTCTTATAGGTCTGGTGGGTTTGTTCAATGTAACGTGTATACTGTATATAAACTAAGAAATTGACATTAAAGCTGCTCTTATCCATTTTCTTTAATATAAATAATGCATCAAATGACTACCACCAGACAGCACTTCTGCTAACACTACAAAGCATGTTAGCATGTTTCAGCTTATCATTTTGGTGTTCCATATTATTTTGTTGAGCAACAATAAGCCCTCTTTTAAGCATCTAAGTCAGACAAAGTAAGCAGTTAACTGGTGATCAAAGTTAGGCAGCTAGAGTGCCAATCATATCCCTGAGAAGTTAAAGGAGCGTAAAAAGCAAAACATTTTAATGTAGTACAAAAGTAGACTGTGTATGGAGCATTTAGCTGCTAGCTCCACATTTTCTTTGCGAGTTTCTGAAGGGGATAATCTATTGGACTAAGCTAATGCTAATGCTAATGGTGCTCTGTTACTGCTTGATATCTGAGCTGTTTGTTTTAACTTATCTGAAGGGGGTGATTTACCAGTCCTGTGGATAGATATTGTCTTTTGCTGCCCCCAAGGTGGAAAACAAAGACAACCAATGAAGGCTAACATGTCATGTTACTTTAAACATATTGCTAACTTCATTCATTATCATTGAAAATCCCTTTTTCGTCTCATATTTAAAAAATGTACAATGTTGGCACATTTTTTAAAGGAGAAAAAATAAGGAGGCTAAAATATTGAAAAACAGGACACCAAGTTTAATAGAAAGTCACGTATGTACAGAACATTGGAACAAAAGAATTATTGATGGACTGGTAGCCCTGCTAGCATAAAGCTACAGGAATACATTAACAGTCCCTTTTAACCATATACTTTGAAATCTGTCTCACTTAATATGCTGTGTGGAAAGCTGTACTTCCACAGAATTGTCCTGCCATGCAATCATTACCACCCATCCAGCTAAATAGTCTGAGAGACCTTACAGAATGTAATTTCCAAGAGTGCGGGCTAGGTTGTGAGAATTGGTAAACACACAAAACGAGTGTAGTCCCCGAGGCCCTGCAGTGCCTAAGAGAATGGGTAAGTGAGTGTGGATAACACTATCAAACAATGAGACAGCGCAGTCGGCCAGTAAGGGACTTAAACTCATTACAGCTCGGAAATGCTAGGCCCACATGTTGGGTTATAGGTGTCTACTTATCGTTGAGAAAATTTCACTTCCACTGCTTTCAGCGTTAACTGTAATCCTGTGGTAAAAGCCATTAGGTGCATTCCCTTGAACTGGAAATAGCTTGTATTAGATTGTGATGTTGTTTAGTGCAGCTGTAGAGTTAAATGAAAAACATGATTTACTTTCAGACTGCATAGGGCATTTCTACGCCGCTATTTTCTCATTTATTTAATCCACCAGATCCATATATCTCTGTAATAACAGATGCAGATGAACGGAAGTGGATGAAAGGACATTTGAGAAACACTTTATAAAAAGGAAGGGACGTTAAAGCCTTGAGTCAACTGTGCAAAAAAGGGTCTGCGAGTCAATGTTAGAAAGTTAATTAAATATGTTCAACAGAATAAAGCAATTGAAATATGTTTTTTTAGATTCAAGATCCGTCAGCTTACTATCAGTTGTGTGCATTCTTCTGTGGATCGGCAAGACTCGTTCTCCAGCTGTAAAAGAAAGCTTCAAAACCTTTCTGCCATGGTGTTTACACTGTGTGAATGTTTCCGCTTGCATAACCGTTTTCAATTTCCCCAGGTTCATAGATCACAAAAAAAGATTTGAAACCAATCAACAGAGTTCCCTTTTGTTAAAAAATTGGTCAGTACAGATGAACAAACCAAATTAAAGTAAATCTTTCAGTGAAGCAAAAACTGATATGGTGTTCTGTCCATTCTATCTATTGAAATGTGTGATGACATGTATGCATTACTAGGGGTTGGAATCATCAGTGTCCCCAAGATACGATACTATTGCGCTATTTATTGCGATTCTACGATATATTGCGATACGGCGCTTTTCGGATTTCTTTCTACACTGACTCCATCTTTGTTTTGACTAACTTCCTGCCAATCTCACTGACTTTACCCATGGCCATGACCGCACAAGAAAAAGCTCAGCATCGTTTAGTGGATTGTAAAAGCACTTGTTAGCAACATTTGTATTCGTAATATGAATAGTGTATATAATAAAATATCGATACTTGGTGTCCGTGTATCATAGATCACAGACACCAATATACAATATTGCGATACTATGCTGTATCGATTATTTCCCCCACTGCTATTTTACGTGTATCTCCTTTTGTTTGTGACTTTCTATTTTCTCTCTGCAGTCAAACTCCCCTCTTACTACCGATGGTGCAGTGCTCTTACCCTCCACTAGATGTCCTCAGTCTTTATTACGGGTCCTGGTCACATGATATCCTCTCCCACCCACACACCTCTCTCCCCATTAGCCCTGCATTCACATCCCTACTCGCTCAGCTGTTTCCAATGTCCCTAATTATCCACCCCCAAACGCTCCCTGCCAGTGTGAGACGTTTGCACACATTACTTCCGAAGGTTGTTACCTGCTTGTTTCTTCTTCAGTCCCCTTACATTGTTGCCCCTTGTTGGATTTATGTGCCTTCTTGGATTTCATTCCCTGTTTGGAACCTTCTTGATTCATGTTCCTGCTTGTAAGCCTCAAATGTTGCTTTGGAAATGTATCTGTAATATGTCGGTCCTATTCGCTGCACACACCAGCCATGAGAATACAAGTTAAACGAGGTATATTGTTTTTTTCTTCCTGAAAATATATCTTGTAAAGACATAATAAAGGTCTAAGCGGAGGATTCATTCCTTATCAGTCAAAATAAAGGTATTTTCCTTGGAAGCAGGGTAATAAATAGAACATACTGAAAAATGATCAGTGTTTAAAGTTAGTTACCAGTGAGATATTGTCCGAAATAATAAAAGATGTCACGTTGCAGCTGCTTTTTAACTGGCCCTCGAGAAACCCCTGCGAGGCTTACTCAACCATATGAGAGAACTTTAGAGGGGAAACCCCACTTATCTCATTCACACCCATGTGGCCTGATCTAACATGTGATTAAACTGAGTAATATGTACTCCTTTTATAGGTTACTGATGCTCTGAATGCTGACTGGTGATGAAGAAAATAAAAACTGGAGGAAGAGGAGGAGGAGGAGGATGCACGCACAACAAAGGTCACTGGATGAATTTTCCTCTATAACGTAAGCATGTCAAACGTGCATCCCCCTTTGACTATACCTTTTGAAATGTCAGCAAGGTACAGTATTCGAGGCCATTCAGCGTAGACGATGTGTGCATTCGTGATGCTCTTTATTTCATTATAGTTACTACAGTGCAAAGAAAACTCACGGCTGGATGGAAAAATATCTGATAGTGATGCTGGGTGAAATTATTAGAAATGAGAGACTGGTTGGCTTTTTTAATTCACATAAATCATTTTTCAAAGCTTATAAAACATATCTTTGGTGCTGACTCATACTTCTTAACCTTTATACCTTTATATTGTAACTGCCAGATGTAATTGTATTGGAAATCAGTGATATGCGACACGATCAATACTTCAATATAACATTTTGGTCGGCCTCAATTTATTTTAACAAGCACTTGCAAAATAGCTAATCACAGGGTTTTGAATACCATGCGTACTGTTGCAAATATTATATTCTGCTAGTATCATATACTTAAATGTCTTCTAGTGAGGGGAAATAGTTTGCAGAGATGTTTTTGAGCAAATCAACCTGGAACTATAACAAGGATTTTGAAAAGTGAGGGGGACATGCTCTTTCTCATCGCTAGTGGAACTTAGTGGAGCTCATGTCCATGCTAATATAAAGCAGACAATGAACACATTTCAGAGTCTGGGCCCTTGGGTTTAAGCCCATGTAGACCAGCCCATATTTAATTCATTATTTAAAATAAGGGTTTTAAAGTCGGAGGTAGTGCGGGTGCTCACTAAATGAGGTCCCTGTGGCCGTGTGTTTGGAATGAGCCAGGCAGTGAGACCAGTGCACAGAAGAGATAACAGGACTCTGCATTTCCAACTCATATTTTGTCAACATTTAATAAGAGGTCTGTCTGACCACCAGACCATCCCATAACTAAAGTAGTTACCCCTTCCTTTTTCTTCCAGGAAAATATATCCTAATTACACTGGGTGTAGGAATAGCTAAAAAAAAAAACTGTCAAAGTATCCTCCATAATGTGCTCCAAATAAACTTCAGCAAAGTTTGTCTCTTCCAGATATTCTTTACAAAAGTCCAATTATTCCTCAATTTCTATATGTATTGCATCAATCAGTGCCAGATGTCCACTTCTGGCACAAGTGATCATCATTTTGTCATGGTTGAAATTGTCTTTGGTATTTGTCATCATTGTGTCTACATTTTTTTTTTTACTAAACAATAAAACTATCTCCAGATTTAAGTGTAATTCAGACATGTCAGAAAAAAAGGAATTCACAAAAGTGCAAATTAAATGCTGGCCCTATAAGGTAAGTTTTGGTAAATGCACTTTTTGAATCAATTGATTCCACTGATATATTTATGGTAAATATACCTTTGGAGCAGAGGCTGATTATCTTAGCTTAGCATTAACCTGGAAAGCGAGGGAAACTGCTTGCTTGGCCAGATGTAAACAAATCTGCCCACAAGCACCTCAAGAATTAACGTGATGTATTCTGTGTAGTTAGTGTGGACTTTTTCTTGTTTCTACTTCCTTGAATTTCCACTGGTTGCCTTGCATCTTTTCCCAGCTAAAAAGCAACAAAGAAACAACTCTAAAACTTTTTGTTGTTGTTTTTTACTTTGGTGTAGTGCTGAAAGTTGCAAATGCCATCGCTTTATTGACCTTTAGGTATCGAACTCAAGTCTGCATGTGCAGGCGTATACAGTTGGCTGCATTTCTTGTCAGTAGATGCTCAGCAATTGAATGATTGTGGCTGAATCTGAGAGCTATGTGTTATGCATCATCTAATGGCACCTGGATGTGTCCTCAATAATGGAACAGTGCCTCCTCCTGAAACACACAGTGTATTAAGAGCTAATGTCCTTAGTTCTTATGCTGCTGTATCAATGTCAGCTCTTTTTAGGAAATCATCATTGTCCCAGGTTAAATTTTCCTCTATCCATCTTCCCTCAGAATGTCATATATATTTCTCACTTGCACACTTAATTCTCGTTGTAAGACCCATGTCTGTCTCTCAATTTGTCTCTTCTGGACGAGCTCTTTTACCTCCATTTCTTCTCCTTGTCCTTTATTTTTCCACCACTCTCCTCCTGCCGTGGAGTCCATCTTTTCCTGATACTGCCTGGTTCTTCCACTTACCTGCGTTTTTGTTTCACACATTTATTTTTCTCAGTGTTTCTCCAGTCTGCGTTTATTCTAGTTCCGCTCAGTATTGATGTTCCCTCTGACAACAGCAGTATTTAGAGCCATTAGATATGAGCTCAGTCAGCTCTGCTGCAGAGTAACTTGTTTCCAGCTTGATTTACAAAACACACTAGTCACACTCGAGCATTCTGCTGTCATGCTGTATATCGTGCATATGATAATGTGTTATCACAGCTAATTTTGCTGTGGTGTGCTGAAAAACAGACCCATGCTTTGCATTTTTTATCCTAGCAGAGTTATGGCTGTTGTAGGATTTACTGAATGCACACATTTATCTGATGCCAAATTTTAAACCCTGCTGACTCTCCCTTTTAAAATAATGCTATAGAATTGTCACCACACTTCTATTAAACAAAAGACATTCCACCAGCCTTATCTGTGTTTTATAATTAGAGACATTAAGCAAACATTAAACTACGATGGTGAACACAGGAAAGTTATACCTGCTAAACGTCAGCATTTTGGTAGCATTGTGAAAAACGTTAGGCCAATTTAGTTCATCGATTAAACATTTCTCCAACAAGTAGACAATACTCCTCCCCCCTCCACCACCACCGCAGTTTCTTACATATAAAGAGAAAAGTTTCTCACACCACTGAAAGCTGGTTTTAATGTTTGTAGGTGGCCCCCTTTGGCCTCCATCATCTGTCTTTGCCATTACCTACTGTAGGAATTAGTCACATTGATGAGCCATAAGACAGAGGGCAGTTTACGCACCACCCCCCCTCCTCCCTCCTCTGAACACAGCTCAGTAACTTATCTCTGTGTTTTAGATAGATGGCTGAAGTTTTTCAAGGTCATGCCTCTTGTAAAAGCTCTTCTTTAAAAGAAGAATGACAGGGTGTAATAGATCAGTGTGTGTCCCGTTCTGTGTAATCTGTCTTGACGGGTCTTGTACAGATAGCTCCTGTACCCGGCCTCGACCTGTGTGTTCTATCATCTTCTACATCTTTTCCTCTGTGTTCGTGTATATTAACTTTCAGACTACCAACAGAACTTTTTTACCTTAACTGGAACTATAAGACGTTCTAACTTGAGTGCTTCTCAGTTTCTAAAAGTCACAAAGATTGTTGGATGCAGCACCCTAAATCAAACCCTTTGTAGGCTGGTGTCTTAAGACTTACTCATTTCGAGTTTATTCTCTGTAAATGTGTCACGGGTTTCAGAAAAGTTACATTTTGTGGATAGACATGACCCTTGTTTTGTCACAGCACACAACCTTCTTCACTTCTAACCTCTTCTGTGTCAAGTTGACACACTCCATCCTTTTCAATCATGAGCTGTCTTTAAATCTGCCTTTGATGCTTCCTATAGTCATCTGGTGTCTTATATTTTATTGGCTGTGGACAGAAACGTGTATCAACACTGCTTTTTTTATATTTCATGCCGTGATTATTGTTCTAGGTTCACTTTATCATCTTGGAGAGAACACCAAAATATACTGTCGGAAATAGGAGTGTGACGTCTGCATGTAAACATCAAATCTGATCTTTTTTTATTTCCCTAGTCAATGTGTCAGGATCAAATTACGTCCAAACCGGCACACAGGCGAGCTGCTTATTTCCACAAATCTTCCAAACTGGCTGTAGAGGCGATTGCTAGTGTTGAATATTTAATGGTAAACAACATCTCCCTCCACACTTCCCACCTTTCAGCCATTATTGTCAAGCAGGTGCCACCATGCAGGATGTTGTGGTGGACGGGGTAGCTCTTTCACACAGCAGCAACGTTAGGACACATTGAATAATAAAACAGTTACAGGACTTTTAAGTTGTTGTTGACAATCCAGAAGTCCAACTTACGAAGCTTTATTTCTTAACTATATTCCCAGTTCACTGCGGGGACAAAGATAGAGGGCCAAACTGGGGGAAATAGTGTGGGTAGAATAATCACATCATCCATATAGTAGTGCATGGATGATGGTAAAAATGAGGCAATCCACTAGACTTAACTCTCATTAAAATGAATTTGCAAGTTCAGTATTTGTATTTCCCTTTTGATTGTAAATCATAAATATAGATGTTTCCTGGCAACTACATAATGTCAAAGATATCAAACCTAACCCACACATATTTGATCTACTTATTGTAGAATAAATCAATAGCAAATGTGTTGCATTTTTAAAGAACCAAACTGCTTTTTGTCTTAACACAAACATTTCATTGGCTCCAAATGTATTCTTGTGTTTTTAATGTCTGCATTGTGGATGAAGCCGGATGTGGAAATCTTCAGCGGGTTGATGCATGAGCCCCTAAATAACCTCAATGGTTCCCAGTTTTGAAATTGAATAGGCTTCCTGAATGATTTAATGGCGAGCTTTATGGGAATAATGGAGGCGAGTGCGGTATCACACTGCGAGCAGGGTAACAAGCTCAAAACAATAAACACACACGTTGGCAAACATGATACCTAAACTTATCAATATGCTCACGCTGCACATAGGCCATGTGGATAGACGGACGAATGCATCATGTATTAAATCTTATAAACAGTGTGCATGTGTTTCTATATTATTCTTATTTTGTGTGTGTCTTTCTTACTATAGTTTTCCCCACCATATCCTTTGAGTCGAATACGACACCTCTTCTTCTCTGCTATTCTACAATTCGCACCCTTTCAGCTTATATTGTTGAAATGAATGAGCTCTCAACTAAAAAGTCATTTGACATTTACAATGATTTTCATTAATGCTTGTCTTTCTCAAAGACCATTCTCCACGCTGTTTCTCATCATTCATTCACACCTTTTCGCGTGTCTTCACCTTTTAACCGCAAAACTCAGTCAAGTTTTTTATTCTTTTCTTCCTTTTACATATTACTTTAGTATTCAGAAGCGCCGCCGCTCAACCACATCAACCCTATTTTTTTTCCCCCTTTTGCACTTTTTGTCTTCGTAAAACCACACTCCTTCGCTTTTGTGAAATATTTTATTTTATCCTCTCATTCTTTGTCTCCACTGAAGGGTACGTGTATAGAGCATGGAGCAGCTGTATTTTTGACAGGACTAACGGGGCTGATATTTTACCTCGAACAAGAGTCAATGCTTCATTGTACTTACATTGATGTACAGTTGCTTTGCAAGTCAAGACGTTGACACCAAACTGTAAAAGTTGTACGTGTAGTGCTGCTGTTTCAGTGAGGATTAGCATTCACTGCACTGCTGCATTTGCAGCTTTTATCACCTCTTGGCACCATGTGTGCATACAGTTTTATCACCAATGGCCACGCAGGGAATCAAACCACTAACCCTGCTAGTGTTACTGTCACGCTTTACCAGCTGAGCCTTACAGAAAGCTCTCTGCTCGCATTGGATTATTCAAAAATATTCTGCCATGCTAACAGGAATCCCTCGACCGTTTTACTAGTTCATGAGTTCATGGAAAGTAGAACACTTTTCCCATTTTTCACACCGTCTTATAGTGTGGTGCACTCTTTTGGTGCAAGCTGTACCCAATCACAGGGCAGTCAAAGGAAATGCTAAACAAGATGATTGGCCAGGAGAGGGCTGCTTTCAGCAGGATATTTTTCACTCCTCGGGCTAAAGTAAAAAGCTGAGATTTTTTTTTAGCAGAGGTAATTTTCAGACAAGCTCCGTGAAAATTCAGGTGTGTACTTACAGACACGCACAGAATGTGTTGAAAGACAAAATTGAACCCTGAATAGAATCAGACTTTGTAAAAGCTAGAGATCTAAAGGGTGTTGTCATGTGTCCATAGACACTGTATTTGTATTTGTTTTCTATGCTCTTCTCACTGGTTTTAAAACCAAAAGAACCCCAGAAATGTTCAATTAAATTTTGCTCAATTTAACGTCGTCTAAAGTTTTCTAGTTGCTGTCAATCAAATCTGATCATGTCACCTTTAAAGAACCAGATTAGCAAAGTATTTGAGTGTTTAACGTGGAATAATTGAGGCTTAAAAGGTTGTTTGTTAATATTGATTTTTAGTGAGGACTACTTTATGTATGCGCTTCAAAGGAATGGGCTTGCAGCTGGAAAGAAGTCATATAAAACTCTTTCAAGGTGAATTTTGTGAAGGGTAGGATCCAGTGTTGACTACTGTGGATTGTCTCTTCTGAATTCCCAAACTTTATGGAAGAATGAAACTAAAATTGGTGAGGTTTGACTTGTCATGCAGTACAGTAGGAACATTGTAAATCTTCCTTAAATATTCTGTTAGGCTTGTTTGTTTCAACTCATTGCTGTAATTGTTTGGTTTGATGTTGTAATCATGCAATTAGCAAATGGCATGAATGCATATTATGTAGATCTTTTTGTATGTATGCTCTTTTATTACGTAGTTAGAAAATCGACAAAATTATGGTTCTGTTTTGTATTTTGAGTTTTTGACACTGGATGAAATTAAATTTTAACGAAGCCCTGTGGGTGGCAATTTTCATGCATGTTTCATGAATGCAACTCTATTTTCTATTACTAAAATAATAAATACAGCCCAAACATCTTTCTCCTCTTTCTCTCTAACCCCCACCTTCTCTTTCTTATTCACATTCTCTCCCTGACACAGAGGCATAGGCCATGGTGCTCATACAGGCAGTGTGTTAACACCTGACATACTGCACAGTGCAAGGCTGCCATCTGCTGGGGAGAAGGGAGACTTCAGCTTCTACTGAGAGGATATGGAGGGTATGGTTGCTATTTCGATCGTTAGATTAGGTAGTTTTGCATCGTGTTTATCTGTTTACCATAGGAAGGAGTAGACATGAATATCAAATATGGTCTTTATTAGAATCATGCTTCTGGTTCAGGTTCCTAAAAAAAAACACAAAGAAAGATTACAAATGTCCTGGTTCCATTAAGCTAAGAGAAAGCTAACACGCTACATTAGGCTAAAGTGCTAAAGCCAAACTTGAATGACAGCAGTACATTTATTAAATTCAACTAAAAATAATAGGCTTTCTTTAAATAATGTGAAACAATCATGTCACTTAATCTACAGCATTACGGTTATGTCATTTAATGTCTATTCTATGCTACAAAATTAATGCTACGGTTTAAAAAATGTAGTGTACAGCCAAGCTAAAGGCTATCGTCAGCTTTCTAACTTGTTCATTTGTAGCATGTAGGCTATGTTTCCCATGTTCAGTATTTAATAGCAAGCTAATATTAGCGAATTAACATAGCGTTTGAAGACTGGCTTTGACCTTGAAATGCTTGAAAAAGCTAACACTGTGTAGGAATGTTATTTTAATTACAAAAATACTTATGAGTTCACGTTATTAGTGTTTACAAAGCAAAACTTCAAACGGTTGCTGCTGTAAACACCTTTAAAGTCTTGAATACTTGGATAGTGTTAATTAGTGTTTGCTGATTCTGCTGTGTACTTCACCTAGCTTAACATGGTGTATTTAATCCATTATCTCTTTTATATTCTAAATATCTCTTTAATATCCATGAAGACTATGAAGTTTTCACATTAGTTTGTTTTGCAGGATTTGAAAAGGAGTCTGGGGTGAACTACAAAGAGACCCAATGGGAATATTATTCCAGTACGTTGTTGCTTTACATCTTATTTTAGATTTTAGTCTCAAAACTGTTCATTCTGCTTGTGATTGATTTCTTAAATCCCATTTCAATTACTTATTTGACCCACAGCAGCTTCCAGAACACTTAAATATGTATGAATGCAACACACAGCCACTAATCACACTCGGCCTCCATGTAAATCTGGATTAAGGAAGAGTGTGTGGTGTGTTCCTCCCACGCAGTTTTATTAATCTTTACATATCGTTGTTCATGACAGATGAGATGAAATTGAAGATCAAGTCGTCTCCTTTCTTCATTTCGGTGTCTTGCACATACCTGAATGTATCTTCAGTGCCCTTATCTTTCCTCTCAGCCCAATCTGAAGACATACAGTAGAAACTTCATCTTTTCGTTTCATCCTGCGAGGGGTTTCTGCACTCTGTCACCAGCGAGCTCAAAGGGGGGAATCTGTGACTTGATAAGTCCGGGTAACATCAAGGAGACGCAATGTTTTATTCATCGGCACAAAGCTCCTGAATTCCCTGAAATCAAATTCACCCGCCTTTGTTTGAGCTTGAGGTTTGAGACGTATAGAAATGATTGGATTTCTTAAACTTAAAAACAGATGGGCGGGAGAAAGTTATGAGTGCAGGAGAGGACAGGTTGGTGTTTTTTTACGTGTTTTAAAAAAGATTAAGAGTTTATTTTCTGCCTACATTTCAGTTTGCCATCTAATCTTGCATGATACCTTTTTTATTTTTCTCTTATTTTCATTATTTCACACAAACTGCATTGTTTCTTTAAGTCAGCCGCTCTCACATCCGGTGACCTTGGCCCCCTGCTGATTCTCTTGTTTTGTTGCAATTCTTTCATCCTGTGTTTCTCTCCTTATTTTTGAATCCCTCCTCTCTCCCACTCTAACCCCCTACTGTCAAAGAAATTCAAATATTTTTCAGAGCGGTGCATACCGAGGTCAGATGTGATCTGCTTAAATCTTAGGATTTTTTTCCACCCTTAGATTGGACAATGCCGTAATTGCAGGAAGGTCTCATCACTCGATAAATGCTCAATAAACTCGAGCTGAGCCCGCAGGAATTTAAAATGATTAGCAGAGAATCTCTATGAAGCACGTTCAGGGTTTAATCTCGTCTGCTAAAATGTTCTATTTTTTGTACTTCCTTTTGTTCTCCTTTTATCTTCTGTCTTGTTTCACCATGTTTCATCAACTAAAGTAAATTAAACTAAACCCCTAAACTCGCTTGGTGTATCACAGCAGCGACCTCGAGTGTCAGCCGGCCTCATAATCTGATCCAGGTCACTGCAGCAATGTCACAAAGTCACAGCTCTGTCCAGTTCTCCACTCTCACTCAAAGTCTGATCCATATGACTCCTGTGCCAGCCCATTACTGTAACAATATGCCTAACACAGTACAGTATAAACATAGGTCTCTTTTTGGAAGGTGATAAGAATCATTTCACCCTTCAATGACCTGGCTCCAGGCTCCTCATTAGTCAAAACATTTAATATCAGGAACAAATTCTAGTCTTACTCTGCTATTACAATTACTGTAAAGGCCCAGAGTGTAAATTGAAGCACACCGGGCAATGAGAAAGAAAAGATGCTGCTGAGGTTTCAGTGTTAGTAATTTCGCAAGTAAAAACTCCAGTTTTTTAGTATGATAATGAGCCCCACCTTCTGTTTTGCATAGTAAGTCAATTCAAAGTGTGTGCAACCAATCAGTGAAGAGTAAAGCCAGACCAAAGCAATGCATCGATGAAAAGTACCTGTAACCTACCCCATTGTGAGATTTATGATGGATGGATGGATGGAATTTTGAGTCTGTGGTGGAGAGGAGGACTCTGAACAAACTGTTATCAATCATGGATAACCCCACCCACCCTCTCCACCTGCAGCTGGACAAACAGCAGAGCTCCTTCTCCAACAGACTGCTCCATCTCCGCTGTCACAAGGACAGGTACAGGAGAACATTCCTGCCCAATGCAATAACCCTGTACAGCAACTCACCTCTGGCTGGCAGAGAACTCTCTGCACCTTAGCCTCTCTGTTAACTGGAACACATCACTCTCACTTGACACTTTACACTCACATTGTACATTTAAACTTTATTTAATATTCCATTCACACATGCACTATTATGTATATAATATCCTGCGTTATATCTTGTTTACTTCAATAGTCTACTTGTCTCTCAGTTTAATGATTATTTATGTTCATATTCAACTGCATATATACAGATATGATGCTGGTTTATTTGTATTTATATTTCTTTAAGATGTCCATACTTTAGAATTGTTTATTTCTTATTTTATTTTATTTCTATGTGCAATGACCTGTATTGTATTGTATTATGCTTCTGCAACGCAAGCATTTCCCTGTCTGGGATTAATAAAGTAATTCTTATCTTAACATTTGTTCAGAAAAACCACTGCCTGAGTTTGATCCATTTATATCATTGTGTTTAGTCTTTGAGAAGAATATAAACCAACACTTATTTCTGAACATTTGTAGATATTTACCATATATCTGTTAGGACTTTTACAGACATTTGACATTTATTTTCTGAGATTATTTGCATAATTTTTGGAAACTTTTTTCATGCATTATTGGGGGTATTTTTGAGACTTATTCATATATTTTAGGAATTGTGTCACAAAAACAATCAGTATTTTACTGCCTTATCGTGCTTGTGTTTCAGCTTGTTGTGATTTGGTTTTGCTTTCTCCAGCATGGTCAGGGGATTGATGGCGGTTTCCTGGAGCAGATTTGGTTCTGTGTGAGCCGGGTCGGTGAGACTTTATTCACATATTTTAGGACATTTTTCGGACATGGACTACTTTATGACATTTGCTGTAAATGTTTAGATTAAATTTTAGATTTCATTATGTCTATACTGTATTCAACCTTTCCAATGTTGTAATGTCTGAACACACCGCTGCACCTGTAACGCAAGAATTTCCCAAAAGTGTCCATCCGTCCATCCATCCATCCATCACGATGGGGTAGGTTACAGGTACTTTACATCAATGCATTGCTTTGGTCTGGCTTTACTCTAAACTGATTGGTTGTACACACTTTGAATTTCCTGGCTATGCAAAACAGAAGGTGACGCTCTTTATCATTTATGAAACGGGCGTAACGCGTTGAGTTACGGGCCCGTGATGGCACACTTCTTTCTATCACATTTATTCGCTCGCGTGCATAATGTTTACTAAAAAGATGAAACAAATGTCCCCAGGTTTCTCCTTGCAGAGACCCAGGCAGCACACCTTGCCTCCCTTCTCCAACAGGACCCTGAACCACCCGTCTTTCATGCCTGTGTACATGGCTGCAGGCTTAGCACACCAGGATGGCGATTGCAGCCAAACAGGTAAATTAGTTAGCCTAGTTAGCCACATTAGCTTTAATCAACTTCTTATTTACAGTTGATAACAATACGATTTTGAGGTAACTTCGTGAAGTAAAGCAAAAACTCAAATTTCGACATAAATATTAAGGTAATTTACAGTAAAAGGTGTAAATAATCTGATATGAACACGTTTTGAGGAACAACCGGAATATAACTGAAGCTCTTTATTTCAAGATGTGGCTTTGCACGTGCTATACAATGTCTAATGTAAAATATAGGTTGTAGTTAGATCTGGACAGACAAAAACACATGCAAAAGTTATTCTCTTAAACGTGGACTTCGGAAATTATGTAATTTTCAAAACTTTACACAACATGGATTAAGTAGAGTATGTTTAATATTGTTATTTCCCTGCATTTCTCCACACTTATCATTCAAAATGATACAGTGATATATAATAAATGAGCTTTTATTTGATTAGAACAGTTAAAGCTGTTCCAAGCTGTGCATGATCAAAATAACGCCTGGTCTGCCATCACAACTGACGGCTCCATTTTCTTCCAGTCCATCCCCTCGGCCCCGAAGACTTTTTCTACTCTGATCCCAACGTGACCTGTGGAAGGATCCCCAACGTTGTAAGTGATTTGAAGGTAAGTGCACTTCATAAACTCATATCTTAAAAAACTAATTGCCATGGATACCCTCATCATATGCAAAATATAAAATGTAGTCCCTGGAAGACAACATAAACACTTCCATAAAGTTGAATGTCTTAAAGACAGTATTTGGTTTTTGGACATTATTTGAGGTTTTGTCTTTCTATACAAAATGTAATACATGTTTGTAATCAATAAATATAAATTGAGCCTTTGTCAAAGCTGCATTAAGTTGCGTTCAATGCATTTTCAAGAGTTTTTGAATTCAGATGTGTTAGATTAAAACGGGCAATTAACAATTGATTTTCACTTAGGCAAAGTGAGCCCTCAACCACTCATCCTGATGTAGTCAACATAATGCATAATACTGAACATCAATTAAAAGTTCAAATTTGGGGTTGTGAAATTTCTGGTACAAGTATACGAGACATGAGAACTGAAAGTACGACTGCAAACCCTGGTTGAGGTCCTGTCCCCTGGGTTCTTTTAGTTGGTGTTTGTTGTAGAGAGCGGAGCTTATGGAGGGTATCAGGCAGACGATGACATCTAATAAAATAGGCTCAGTCCTGTTAGGTGGAGCTAAGACCCTGACCAGGAGGCAGAAAGGAAATTGAGACCATGGCCAAAGGAAGGAGGCAGTTTGATCTGACTGTAAAGACATTTTATCAGTATTTTTCGCTTTAGGTAAAAATAGTGATAGTATTTTTGAAAGAAACAGAAGTTGACGCAATAACTGGACACCATCGCAGAACAGGAAGGCACGTAACAATGACCATGGCAGTAAAACACAAAAAATGCAATATGGTCATAAACAGAAATGTACCTCTAATGTTGTAATGTCATTCTGTTTGTTATATGAACACCACATGTTCTAATTGACTGTACTGTATGTCCATTAAGCTCTATTATTCTTTTAAACATGTATTTCTTTCAGGTTTTCGAGTGCTTTAAGCTCAACACTCCACCACCACTTATGTCCGCCTGCCCGGCTCCCCCACCCTGTCCAGACCCATTCAGATTTGGAACAAACCCGACCAGGAATCTGGGCCTGTCCACGGCTGAATAACAACTGCCTCCTCAAGCACAGAAAGGCCGGGTTGTGCTCGAGCTGACCCAGGACGAGGACCAGGCCATCACTAACCTCCTGAAACTGCACCACCAAGAAGAGCCTTTACTGTTTGAGGAGACCCTTACTGCTCAGCAAATGGACTTTACTTCAGCCGGGGAGGTTAACAAGCCCTTCGCTAGTGATTTGCAATATCCAGGGGAAACCAGTTTGCAAAGCCAGTTGCAGCAGGGAAGGTGTTGGTCAGATTCAGAGCTTGATGCCGCTAACACCCTCTTGAGTTGCTCTAGACTGATGGAGGGGGAAAAAATCCACGGCCACAATAAATCGTCACCAACACTTCCTCACCCTCACCTGCGTCATGAGGGTTCATCCCGAAGACACCCAACACGTTTCTGAGACTCCATTGATAACTACTCATTGTGCCTCAAAGGACATCGGCAAACAAGGAAAACCAGGCTGGGGGGGGATATGGAGGAGGGGAGGAATGCTGATGATGCCCATCTGCCGGAGTCTTCACTGTCCTCAGGCTCAAAGGCAGCGAGAAGAGTAGGCACCTTGGTAGAGTTTTCTAAGGTAAAGGAGATCTTAGATTCTGAGGGAGATGCTGTGCATGTCCTCCTGAGCCTAGGAGACACAGGAGTTTAGGATGAGTCCAAGTGATTGTATTTTTACCTTCTTGTTCCGTAAGCTTCAAAGGGGCTTTACTACTACCTCTTTCTCGTTATGCAAACCACTGGTTGAGGGTTCTTTGCTGTGGTTGCCCTGATTAATAAGTTAAATCTACTTCCTGTTGAGGATGAGAATATATATCTTCAAAAGTTTACATTGAGTTGCACATTTGCCTTGTTATATTTCGTATCAGTGTTGAATGAAAATGATGACGAGTTGAGCCTCGAAATAAAAAGTCACATGTTTGTTTTATTAAAAACGTTACCACTGTTTTTGAATGAGACAATTCCCAACTTATTATTTACAACATAATATTTACAGCATATCAGCATATAGTATCCTGCCTTTACTGACGACATGCTGCAGGGGGAGCTATATTTCCACAATGACCACTGAGAAGTCCTAATGGCAGCTATTGTGCTTGATATAATCCTGATAGAAGCCCTGATTGGGATTTGAGTTTATTCAAAAGGCACTTCCTGATAAGATTTCTTTCCAAAGTTTGTCTTGTACTGAGATAAATTGCGTTAAAATGTTAACATTGTTGAATTTTGAGCCTTCTATGGGATTCTTGTTTCAGAACATGTCATATCCTGTATTCTAGCCATAGTCGTGACGTTGTGCCTGGCAGGAATGAGACATTTCAAGGTGTGTGTGCAAGTGACAGCCATGACAGCAGGTGTGTTTACAGGAACACCCAACCCTGTTCTTGCAGCAGGTCTGATATGTACAGTTTAGTTGAGCAATGGCTAGAATGACTGGCATTTAAAATGTTCAGCACATGAGGAGACGCTGATGCAGACTCGCATGCTCGCAGGAGGTAAACACTACAGCTGTGATGCTGTTACGGAATGCAAGCATGCTCATTCACATAGTGTCTGTCGGGAGTAAATGATTTCTGTCAAGCTCCCGGCGGCACGACGCACTCCAGTTATATGAATAAGGCGGTGATTGAAGGTCTGTTGTGATGTAATTTCCTGGTTCTCAAGTAAAGAGTTTGTATCCATTCCTTGTCCTTTTTAAAGAATGATTTTGTGTAAACATCTTAGTGCAGGGTGCTGGCCTTGCTGCCGGCAACCGTGGTCGCGGCCTGAATGACTCTGTAGCGCTCGCGGAGGTTTCGCCGCCTCACATGCTCGTTGGTGATCTCGATGACGTTTCCTATGGGGAACCAGCCCTTCTGACCGTCAGACAGGCGGATGCCTTCATAAAGGCCTGCGAGAGAGAAGAGGAGGAAGGGAAGGGGTGGGGGGGTAGAACAAACAAGGGGAAGATTGGAGGTTTCTGTATCGTTCATGCAAGAGAGTCAAAGCAAGTCAATAAACTGCTAAAGTCAGAGGATTGAGGAGTTATGAGGATCAGGGTGTGTAAACAAGCAGAGTAACAGGAGGAGGCATGTTAATAACACAAGGTTCCACTTTTTGGAAAGTATTTCCCACATTTGAAGGCCAAATATAGACCAGAAGAGGAAAAAGTTGTTTGACGCAAGCACAGATTCACATCACTTTTGAGTTGGAGGTGCGCAGCATTGTTCTGGGAAAGAGGAAATGTTTACAATCCTGTCTGTGATCATCTCTTGATGTCTAGTTGTTTTTTAAAGATCTTTTGGGTCACGAGCAGATTTGGATTTGAACCCAGGTCCTCCACAGCGGGCACTACAGTTATGCCAAGTGAGCATTACCATGGCTCTTCTCCCACTTTTTGATATTTAAACTCCTATACTGGGTTTTTCATCCACGTTCTTACCCTCATTGGTTTTTCGGATGACGTTGATGATCTCAGTGGGCTCCAGGGTGAGCTCGTCTGCCTGCTGGGCGATGTACTGCTCCACACACTGCACCTGAGGACAATCTGACACAAGCACACACAACAATCACTACTCTGTGTGCGCGCGTGTGTGTGTGTGTGTGTGTGTGTGTGTGTGTGTGTGTGTGTGTGTGTGTGTGTGTGTGTGTGTGTGTGTGTGTGTGTGTGTGTGTGTGTGTGTGTGTGTGTGTGTGTGTGTGTGTGTGTGTGTGTGTGTGTGTGTGTGTGTGCGCGCTCACCCCAGTCCTCATAAATCACTTCATCTTCATCTTTCTCCGAGTTGGTGGGGTTGGGGAAAGCCACCATCCACCTGTGCATGTCTGACCTGTTAAAAAAACAAAACATGGATTGTAAACAGCCTCCTGAAATTCCTGAAAAAGAGAAACTCGGGGGGGGGCTGTTGACATGTTGGTGAGTCACAAAGTGTTACTCACTGCGAAGGAGCTTTGAGGAGCCGCTCCATCATGCGCCCCTGGTGGTTCTCCAGCAGGGTGAGGTTGAAACAGTGCTCCAAGTGGGCGCTGCTGCCCGCCCCTTCATCTAATGCCTGCACCTGCACTAGAGAGCGGTGGGCGTGGTCGAGAACCACAAAACGCTCCGTACTGTGGAAGAAACAGAAGAGTGAGTTTTGGGATGGATATAAGTGTCATCTGGCAACATATTAGCTCATCAATACCTTCAGAAAACATCTGCAGTGGTGAAGGCTGAAGCGTTCAGGGGATTTTATTTTGAATTGCCATTATTTATCCATCTGTGGCAACAATGGCATATTTGTGATCTTATCCTCTCTTCCTCTTAGATATCTTCAAACACTATTCACTGCCACATTTGAGGAAGTTTGGAGTCATTTCACTTGTTACGACACACAGTTAAAGAGTCGGGATTGCTTTTGCGGTCAGCAGTCACATTCTCCCGATGTTTAAACCAGCGTTACGAAAGCTTAGGGAGAAAGCAGGTGGAGGGTTGATCTAATGAACGCCATACCAGCTGAACAACAACAAATGAAAGCGGGGGATTGCTTTACAGCTGGTTGGACAAGGTTCACTGTTGCAATGCAACGCTGACTCTGCTTAATAAATTATATAAGGGCATACTTGTGCATGGCAGAGTGTACTAGTGCTGTCGCTTGACACACATTGTCATATGTAGGTCATTGCGAAGTCAGAAAGCTCTGCAATAATTTGTGCCCAAAGTCTAGTAAGCAGGACTAGAACAAATGCCACCACTTTGATGTGAGTGCTCTAAAGTCTTGAAATCTGGTTTGGACATTAAGGCAAGTATTGAGAGGCACACCTTTTTTATTTTGATCACAAAAAACACTTTAAACAATAGTAAAAGTCAAGTCTTAAATCGCCAGCATTGTGTTAATTAAATGTCCTCAAGGTTTTCAATGTAATGCCATTGTCTCATGGTGAAGCACCTTTAGATAATGTTGTTCTTAAAGTGTGCTATGTTTATTATTATGTGTGCAAATGGGGGGCCAAAAAATATAATGTACAAAGACTGAATATGTTATGATTAAAAAAACTGTCTACAGCCATAGATGGGTTACCTTGTATGAGGCTGTTCCTTCAGCTAAATGCTAACATCATCATGCTTTTATTGACAATGCTAACATGCTAAATGATACAATGCACCTACAGTATGTATCTGAATCCACCTGTCTGCCTTCTTGGTCCATGACAGTACCATTTTAGTTAAGCTTGTTAGCATTAATTCGAATTAAACATCAGGTTTTGCTGACTAGCTTGATTGTGTTATTTGTTTGGCAGGTATTTGGTCCTCAGGCAAAAGATCATAGACCTTGAAAAATGTAACTGGAGTTGTGCTTCGGTAAGAACTGTCGATCCAGCACGTATTTGCTCAGATATTTCAATATGGAACAAAGTGTTCGACGTACCGTCAGACCCCACTGGCTCTGTATTCATTTAGTCTTTTCTCACCCTTTCTTGGAAGCGATGATGAGCAGATCGTTGAAGAGGAAGAGGTAGATGGGAGTGAACTTTGCCCTCATGTTGAAAAGAGTTGCTCCTTTGGACATTTCCTGCAGCTCTCCCTTCTTCTCTAAGTGTCGTGTCTGGGAGATGATTGGGACTGCCTGCAGAAAACACAGAGAGATAGGATCATTTATTCAAATGAATTAAACACTTACCACTAAATATTGCCCACACTAATGGTGCGTGAGTTTACCTTGAGCTTGTCAAACTCAAGCGTTTTATTGATATGGATCAACTCCTCCGTCTGTTTCATCTTCCCCACCTCCGTGTTACACTCGTCGATGATCTGAGGGAGAAAAAGCCAGATTATAAAATAAGCATTACTGGGTAGACTTCTTTCCACACTTACACATCTCATATTTCCTCCATCAGCTGTTATATAAAACTAGCTGCATCTACTCGGGAGTATCAGGTTCATTGCTTTGACTGATGTCTCCCTGTCCGTCTCCCACCGCCTTTGTCCTCGCTGACACATATGAGTCACTGAGCTCGTTTAAGAGGAAATCAGGCAATGGCTGACGTCAAATATCCAGCGGCATGCCACGCACTCGGGAGTCCAATGATATGGATTTGTGACAGAGAGAGGGTGAAGAGTGAGGGGCGTTTACCTTCGACACTGAAGCCAAAGCCTTGGAGGCCGTCTGCTCCTCTGGCGTCCTCTCCTTTGTTCTCTTCAGGATGTTCTGCAACCACAAACAACAACTTTCTATTTCTGCACCGGGATACATTTTTTCCATCTACGTGCAAACAAGGTCAGTAGGTTGAGACGAGGTGTGTGTTTGCTCATAGGTCAAGAGGCAATGAAAAGTATGAGCGGGGAAGATTATGCTGGAATGAGGACATTCCACGGAGCAGCGTGCCGTGATGAACCCAGGACGTCTGCCTGTTGACGGCTTAAAGCAGGGTCAGTTATGCAGAGCGTACTGTGGCATGCTGTTGAGACACTAGTGGAAAGAATTTAGGGTTTGTAAAGGCTAACTGCATTCCTGTGCCAATCACTGAACCAAGACACTGACCTGCTGAGATGATTCTACACCCAAGTTTTTAAAGAATAAGATGAGATTTAAAAAACCGCCTTTACATTAAGTCTTACCCTTCGACCAGGTGGTAATTATATTAGGTCAAAATAATGTGCATTAACCTACAGAATGTTGCTTAAAGAGACCCGTACCCACCAGAATTATGCTCAAAATGACAACAAATTAGCACACACGCAACTACACACACAAACTATTTTTCATTATTTTATTTGTGTATTTATCTTTTTCATACTAATATTTTTTTTTGGGGGGGGTTTCTTTTTTTGTTCTCGATTTTGTTTTTACTATTTTTTTCATGTTGGTTCCGTAGATACAGCGAAATGAAAACTGAAAAAACGTTGGACCAAAATGTTGACATGTCTGTATAATGAAACTGAAATCAAAACTAAAGTTAAAAAAAAACGAGAACAAAAGACACAAACGACTACACAGAGATTTGAACGGACCAGAAAGACACTCACCAACTACAAAGATACACAAAACAACTTAAGAATGACCAAATAATTACAAATTGATGTTAAACAGTTCAAAAAACACCACTCCACTGTGACATGTTTGAATGCTTTTTAAGTTGTGACTTCACGGAGAGTTGCGTACATGCTGTAACTAATAACTGGCAGACAGCAGCCAGAAACAGAGCCAGGCTAAGCTAAGCACATTGTTGCTGGATTAATCAAACCATTGTTCTTACAGTAAAAAAACTAAATGCATTTCTGTGGCAAGATGTGTCTAGTGTTTCTCTGATGCTGCTCACCTCAATGAGCATTTTGATGCGTGTTATTCTCTGGAAGGGCAGCAGCAAGAAAGAGATGAAGGGCAGCCGCTGGCATTTAGGCGACTCCTGGAGACGAGTGATGACCATGGCAAACTGCGAGTTGTTCTTCCTGCAGACACACAGAAGCAATTGATGCGTGATTGCAGAGGATACAGCTTCAGTGATTCAGGCATTTAGTTTTCCTGACATGTGTAGATAATGCTTTTTATTCCTTACAATAGCGAGGTGTACGTCTTATCCTGGTAGATCTGGTTGCGGACGTAGTCGATGTAGGCTGGGAAGTTGTGCTGGGCGTGGTAGTGGATGATGTCACAGATGTCAGAGAAGACCACCTGATGGAATATGCGGTCCTCCAGGTCCTTCAGGAACCTGCAGAGAGTCAGACAGCAAAGGTTTTACTTATTCTTACTTCCGAGAGACCCCTGAGATTCCCTGAACCCCACTTTCAAAATCATTGCTGCATCTCTCTTACTCATTGCATTACATCCTTCCTATCTTTTGGTATCTTTGTCCCTAAACGACTTCGTAGTAGTTCAACTCATAAATCATCCCTATTCCCCTTTTTCCCTTTCTCTCCCGCCATCCTTCCTTGCCTCATTGCTCACCTCTCGCTGACCTCCCGGACCCTCAGGATGTTGGAGAAGAGGTTCTTCTTCTCTCTGATGATCATCGTCTCCTCCAGCTCCCGGCTGTCCAGGAAGTGTTCGGTCAGAACTCGCAGGGATCGGAGGTAGGAGGCCTCAGAGGTCAAAACCTCAAACATACTCTGCCGGGGAAAGACGAATATGAACTTAAAATGAAACTCAGGAGCGTTACATTTTATACGGAAATAAACACAGATAGAAAAACAGACTTGAAAACGGGGCTTCCTTGTTTCTGAAGGTGTAAGAATTCAAGAATCGACTCTTTAAAAATGAAGGGGTTCTTTATACGGATGTTGTTGGGTTATTACACCGTCATGATTTGGAGTATTCATCACTTCCAGTACTTAAAAAAAAGGAGTCCTGCCTGATGCTGGAAAGTTGGATCAGTGACTGTAAAAGCTTTCATGAAATAAAATCAATACTTTATTAGAGCAGGGAGAGGTGCAGCAGGGCGGAGAGGACCTGAGTTTATATAAAAACATCACTCCGAGATGTGATTTAAAACTTGATCCTGCATGTTCCATCCCTCGTCTCCTAGCCTCATTGATCTCCCCTCAGTGCATTAGCACTCCCCCCTCCTCTCCTCACGTCACTCCCTCACCTCTTGGTACTTGCACTGCTCCGGATTGAGCTGCTCCAGCACCCCGGCCTCCCGGACAGCTGGGAGGTCCTGCCACAGGGTGCTCTGTCCCGGCGTGGGCACAGGGCTGCTCTTGGGTGCTCCGGTCCCTGACCCAGTCCCTGAACCAGTGCTTGTCCCAGTCCCTGCACTAGCCCCAGAACGACGGGCCGTCCAGTCCATGGCGTAGTCAACGCTAGTTTTGCTGATGTTGCGACACACTGTCTGCCGTCGGATCTCCTTGGTGATGACAGTGGCACGGTACGTCTGGTACAGAGGCTCTGAGGCAAGGGAAGGAAAATATATTTAGGCATTTCATCAACAAGGCATAGTGGAAAAGAAACAGATTATAAAATTACATTGAAACAGGTATTAAAAAGCTAAGAGAATATATATTAAAATAAGCTAAAATAGAATATGAAGTGCATAAATATATATACCGACACACTGACATTGTATCCTGTCACAGGAATGAGCGTGACTCATCTTTGTTTTGTACATAAACGTTTTCAGCCTCACCATCCTTCAGACGGGACTCCCAGCTGAACGAGGTGTCCCTCCGGAGGGAGTCGCTCCTGGCTGGACGCCTGAAAGAGAATGGAACGAAGAGAACTGAATTAACAAGAGAGATAATGAAGGGTTCAACAAAACAGTGAATGACATAATGGTTACATACACACAAGAACACCGGTGTAGTTTTCTGTACTTGATGATAAACCCATTTGAAGCCAAAATGTCAAATCACATGCTTTTGTTGTAGTACGTACCGCAGCTGAGAAGGTATGAGCTGTTGATCAGTGTGCATGCATTGAGACATTATACTTCGACCTAAAATGCGCCTTGAACTTTGTCCCTCTTGATCATATACATTCTGCGCAAAGGATTGTGGGTCAGAAAAGCCAGAACAGCATTCAGGCTTGTGTAATAAAAAATGCAACTGAATGCAGAATGGTTATTTTTGCATACTACATTTGACTTACTATGTATCGGGACATGCTAAATCTGTGTCTTGAATATTACGTCTCCATCTGAGCTCTAGGTTCAAACTTAAATCTTTCAAAAAGGCTTAATAGTTTCCTAAAATAACTATGTGATGTTATCAAACAGGACTTTTTGTTGGGGACTATGATAACAGTAGCAAAAGTGCAAAAGCAATGGAATGATATATCACAGAGGACTTAGCTAAAGCACTCTTTGGCTACATGATTCTTGTTGATTGCAATAAGTTCTGATGGCTTTGGTCTTTTGTTGGGATTTTTAAAATATAGGACAATAAAAAATATCATCATCCTTATAATCTAAAAAAGAATGGGAGTGAGAGAACATGACGGCGATAACTCACGGTTCTTCCGCTGTGTTCTCTCTCTCGTCGTCATACCCTCCATTCTCCTCTTCTTCTGAAAAGACAAAATACTAGTGTCATCCCTTTTTTGATTTCACAGAAAAATAACAACATGTGAATCATTCATAGCTCTATAAAGTGAGTCTGGTGCAAACCTTTTCTCTGAGTGAGCGATTGCATTGAGGCACTGCTGAGCCTTCTGGGATCTGTCTTTGGCGGCGGAGGCGGGGGTCTGTGAGGGCTGAGTGGGGGCGGTGTGAGGGTTCTCTGGGGGCTCTGGCCACTGGAAACTGAACCGCTGGGGGACGAGGGCCGCAGGTTGCGCCACTCCTCCAGGGTGGGCTGGGGGAGAGGAATGCCGGCTCGGTGCACGGGCGTGAGGCTGCGGCCGTCAGGGTTCACCGGCATCCTCGGCGGGATGGCGGGCGGCACCTCGTCCGGGCTGGAGATGGGTTCAGTGTCCGTCTGGAACTCGGACATCGGGTCTGAGGAGCTGTAGGACAGTCTGTTCCGGGTGGTTGGTTTCAGCACTTTAATAAGAGGAATATCGAGCTCCTTACACACAGCTGGCGTTTTCTTAGGAGTGCGGTCGACCATGGGAAGGGTGGCCTCGTAAATACTCTCCTCCTCGTTTTGGGCCTGATTGACTTGTGGTGACTGAGACCGTTTTGGGGGGACAGGGGGAGACTGAGAGCGGATGATGGCGAGAGAATTGAGGACACAGTGAGGGCCCGGGTCCGAGCGCCTCCTGTTACCATCGGCGATTAAAACGTCCAAACACTGGTGGAACTTCACCTTGTCCTGCTTCAGCACCTCGCCCTCATCAATCACCGACATCCTGTCCACCTCGTCCCCTGCCTCGCTCTCCCCTTCCGCCACCCTCTCCACCTCTTCATCCTCCTCCCAGTAGTCATCGTCCTCCTCCTCCTCCTCCTCCTCCTTCTGCTCTTCCACATCAGTATCATCATCGCCTCCCTCCTCCTCCTCCTCCTCCTCCTCCTCCTCCCCGCCGTTCACGGGCACCCACATGAGTTTCATGCCGGGCCACTGCAGGTGACACACGCAGCTGCAGCCCGGCTCACAGCTCGGGCTGAGAGGAGTGTGAGGACTGTGCTCCTTATCCGCTTCACCTCCCCCGACCATCTGAGTCTCCACCTCTTTTCCATCAGGCGCTGCATCGGAAGAAGCAACACATAGTCAGTGCTTCAGTAAATAAAAAGGTTGCTTGCCTCCCTGTCCTCAGGTTATTTATGAGGTAATGAGAAACTTAACATTTCACTTGACTTTATTTCTGGGTTTTCCTTTCATAATAACATAAAGACATTTCAAATACATGATTTGTTGTGTTCTCTTGATTAGTCATTTATCAGTCAGTTTGGCACATTATTTTAAGCATTTTTATATTTATTGTAAACTTTTCTTTTAATATTTGAAATGTTACAAAAGCTTTTAAAATTGTTTTCAATTTGTTGCCCTTTTTTACAACCCATTTCCTCCCATTACAAACCAAAGCAAATCCCTTGTGTAAAACCATGTGGCTATAAACCTGATCCTGACTCCGGAGCTAATGGGTGTGAACCAGCTGCTTCCTGTACACTTCTCTCCTTCATCTGTATCCACAGAACGGACGGCTCACTCTCATTAAGAGCTGTTTTTTTTTACCAAATTTGAATTTCCGACTGTTTTTTCAAAATGATCTTTTTCTAAAAGGTGTGACTTTTTTTTTATTTCAATTTTTTTTCTCCAAAATATTCACTTTTTTCTAAATTTTGACTTTTAAAAATGTCCCACTATTTTAATTCTTCCTAGAAATTCACACATTTTGTCTCCCAAACTTCCAGATATTTTTTTTCAAATTTCAGATTTTATTTCTAAATGATTATTTGTGGGGGTTCAAAATAAAGGTCATAGGGAATTCAATTCATACCAGATTAATCATGAAGGAAACATTATCTGGATACAGCTTCTCAAATATGGGGGCTTTATATACTGCATTTATGTAGGGGAGTCAAACAAGTTCAATTTGAAGATGCAACTGTGGGTTCTTATTTAAGGAATACTGACAACAATATTATATTTGTTGATAGCAGTCCTAAGTTCCAGTAGAAAATAATACTGAAACTAATATCAATAACGATGCTATGTTGATATAACTCGGAAGCTAATGTCCTGCATATAGGTCTCGTGTTGCAGGTGGGGAACCAAAAGGAGGAAGTGAAAAAGCCCAGTATGAGTCAGTGGGGGTGGATCACACATACAGTAATTCCAATAAATCAGAAAGAGACAATGCAATGTGTTTCCCTCTAGTGTTGAGTCACATTAAGTAGGAGTAGCACATTAACATAAACATAAACACACACACACACACAGCTGACTGACAGAACCTGTTTGTGGCTTCAGTATTGCCAGCGGAACCACACCTGTCTGTTGAACAGTTAACCTTCAGTCAAAGACCTTGACAGTTTCTTAATGTATGTACACACACACACACACACACACACACACACACACACACACACACACACACACACACACACACACACACACACACACACACACACACACACACACACACACACACACACACACACACACACACACACACACACACACACACACACACACACACACACACACACACACTTTTTGCTCCCCCTAAAAAAAATGTATTCTTTCAGTTTTATCAATGAGATTGACCTTTGATCTCTGACTACACTGCTGTGTAGTGCCATCTGATCCTCGTCCTGCAGATAAACGCTGCAATGGGTAACTTTAAATGTTGCCATGTCTGAGCGGCAGCCAAACCTTTATTTCATTTTCTAGAAATCACGTGACACGCCTTGCTGATATCAAGCTGGGGTAGTGAGCGTTTTTTTAGCGTACTACCCTTGCCTTACCCGGGCCTCGATCATACAATACTTAAACTTGACTTTTTAACTTCTTATTTGGTTGACAATCACGGCAACATAATAGAAATAATACGTAAAATATATTTAGAAGTTCAAATGAACATAAAAAGGGGCAGATGAAGCCTTAGAGAGAATAATGCAGTAGAACCGACTGTACCTGATCGACCTCCTTCCACCCCGATGCTGTCCCCCTCCTCCCCTCCACGACACTCTGTCTGCCTCTTTAGGACGCGGTTCCTCTTCACAGGCAGCGGGGGGGCTTTCTCTCCCGCAAGCTGAAGCTGAAGCCTGGCACGGTCCGGTTTGGGCTTCACCGTAGGCGGCCTCTTGAAGCGCTTAATAGCCTTGGGTTCTGCGGTACCGTTGGTGGGTTGTTCCCCGACTTCAGTCGAATCGTTTTTACTGAACTTGCTCACAATCCTCTTCACCTTCCCTCCAGAACGCCTCGCGCTGCTGCCCCTGTCCCCAAAAGGAGGGGTGGTGGATTCTGGGGATGGTTTCGGAGCGATGTGCGGTCTCGGCTTGGCCTGAGGTTTGAGGGGTGATGCTTCCTGAACAGACATGGTAGCTAGTCTTCTCTCACGGTGTTTGAACTCCCAGCACTGACCAATCAGACGTCAGGCTTCGGCGGCAAAGGTCAATGTGATCATGACATCAACACCTGAAGAGTGAAGAGGAAAAGGAAGTTAAAAGAGCTTTTTAAGTAAATACATACGTACATAAACAGTAGAAATATAAAGATTTATAGAGTATTAAACAATATCAAATGTAAATAATAAAGTGCTTTTTACATTGGACAAGTTTTCTCAAAGTCGTTGCAGTTTTGGCGGGAATAATTATTAAGAAAACAGGGAATGGGGGAGAAAGACAGACAGGTTTTAAACTGGGAATGTAGTGATGTATATGCGAGCGCCTTAAACTTCTAAGTTAGTTGACATCATCTTTTTAGGCTTGTGATTTCAAAAAAACCTCTAATTATTGTTTTCTGAATCTGAAATAAACATTTACACATTGCAATAAACACTGCATATTCCAGTGTTTGAATCACAGTGTAATCTTTCAATTAGACTTCGAGCTTTATTCTTCAAATCCTTCAAACTCCCCCACTGTAAGGCCTCTGAGGAAAATGAACTTTGCCCTGTAAGGAGTCCAGTCACTTCACATAAGAAAATAAGAGATGTGTGTTTGCAAGGTGACGCAGTGGAGGGAAATCCAGTTGGAGATAATAGATGTTTCCACTGTAAAGTCGCCAAACATCTTACATTGTTATTCATTAATGACTCAAAGCAGATAAGCATGATCCTCTTTATTCATTTAGTGCTTAATGGCTGGAATGCGTCACAGTATCAGAGAAGGGAAGCCGATCAAAGAGGTTTAGATTTCAGAGCAGTCGTCCTTTGGAAACTATTTTCTAATGTAATATTATTACAGCTTGAACCTCCGAGAGAAAGATCACATTGAAGCAGCAAATCTGAAAGCCAATTCTTCTCTGGTTGGCTGATAATTCATGTGGAACACCTGGGTGGAGAGAAAACATTCTGAACAGCATACTATGATCGATGACACACAGTTGTAATTAAAGATATTTTATGACTCCACCCTGTGCCCTAAACATTTTGAATAGCCTTCAGCGCCTCCTAAACTTTTACTTTCAATTCCAACTTTCTGTGACCTTGGCCTTTAAGTCCATGTTTAAAAAAATAAATAAATGACCCTAAGTGTGTGCTGTGTTTTAAGTGTTATGCTAAAAAACCCATGTACACACACACACACACACACTGACACTCATGACTGCAGTAGAACCACTCGTGTTGTAGTCGAGACCAAGACCAGAGTGTACCAAGACCAAGACAAGACTAAGACTGGGACGGAGTCAAGACCGGAACCAGATTAGTGTGAATCCAACACTACATAATACACCCTACAATGAAATGTGGAAGATACCAATTGATCTGAACCACCCACATAGTCATAAAAAGACCCAGATACAAACAGTACGATAGAAATTCAACTTCATCTTATTCAAAAGAGACTATTTTCATTTTTCAAGCACATTTTTGGTGGTTTATTTGAAACAGGGCGTTTTACTTTTGCTCAATCACAACCCCAGTCACCGCAGTGGTCTTGACATAAAATGTCGAACCGAGTCCAGTCTTTAAATATTCAAACACAGACACACGTACTTATTCAACAGTCTTTAGTCATTCAAATGAGGCAGTCAAAACAGACAGCCCTATAAGTGTCTATAAAAAGACCCAAATTGAGCCGTGACCAAATGGCCATGCTGCAGATTCTCATCGTGTTTCCTGATGCGTGTGCAACAGCTGATGCTCCACCAAACCAGAGGAGGGTCCGTCACGTTATGAGTCATGCAGAGGAAGGAGTCACTGCACTACTTTGTGTGACTCTATTAAACATGAATACTGCATGTAGCTGCATGCTGCAGACACGCATCATTTAAAGGCTTCATAGAACAGCTCTAATTGAGGTTAGATGTAGTGATTTAGTTTCGGATACATTGATTTAGCCTTTAAGTGTCAAGCGTTATATCTTATTAACCCCAAGTATTCATATTTCAGCTATCAGCATTCCTTTATGGATGTAAATGTTAGTTGGTCCACTTGACTGACGACTCCACGCTGAAATATCTCAACAACTATTTGTGTAAACAAATGCTGAAACAGTTACTTAAACTCAAAACGTATATCACAAAAATAGGAATGTTAGCTTTTCCTGGCAATATGTTGCTGAGGATTTACAGTCTCGGGGTTTTGACAGTTTGTTGGAAAAGAACAATACGTTGTGGTTTTGGGAAAAATGTAATGGCTGATTAATTGATGATGAAAACAGCTCCTAGTTGCAGTGCTATTCAGTGGAGCTTGAACCGTCCTGCAGACACGAGACATCTCAGCCTATGCTTCATCCTTTTTTACCTTTATTTATAAAACAAATCTCCTCCAGGTCACCCACCTTAACACAAGAGCAATACCAATTCAGTGGAGTGTTCTCTCGCTTTGTGAAAGATTACAGCCTGTTTTCCATTGGGTGTTGGTGCCAGAGATTTTATGTAATATAGTGACCAGGCAACACCTTTAGGAAATTAATCAAGCTTGATGTCTGATACCAGCAGGCAACCAAAAGCGTCGCAGACAGCTATCTACTTCTCTGAGCTCCTTTCCACACAGCTAACACACGTTATTCAGAATGCGCACCGGCTAGTCGGACCAGGTTTCTTTCTGGAATTGGATGCTGCACATTCACTGAGCTTATAATAAAAAAACAAAAAGGGTTTCACGGACAAACAGCTACTAGATAATTACAAATTCACAGAGCAGGAATGAATGGCATTAAAACGTCAGGAGGTTCATTTGAGAAGCTGCACCTTTCTATAGTTATGCACTATTTCTGTCTTCAAGTTATTGTTATTACTTTATAATCAATATTTGGGAAACATGACATCACCACAGCACTGTTTGTGTGTTTGGGTGTGTGTAAGTCCTTCCAGGTTTCAGTTATAGCCCTCTGGTTATTATCATTGTCCACAGGGTGACATAGAAACCTCAAATAGGAGGGTGTGTACACTCACAAAGCACTCTTCTACACAGTGGCGGTAACACATTGTGATTGTGTGTAAATGCACGTATAGACCAAGTCAGAAGCTAGACCTGAGGTAACAATTCCCCCCTGACTTTCTTTCCAAAAGCCTCTACCAGACTTCACGTCTCTTTTGTCTCCGTTTGCTCTATTGACCTGGTTAGTTCAATAGCAACATCTTTTAGTTAACTGGACCCTACACACACTCAGGCTGGGTCAGTAGGCCAGTCGTTCATTCCTGTAAGTGTATTTGTTCTGGTAAATCCCCCAAAATATCAAATATGGTGAGGTCCCTTAAATCAGACCAGCTTGAGAACAATCCTTAAGTGCTTAAAGGGGTCGACTAACACAATGCTCGTCAGTGTGTGTGTGTGTGTGTGTGTGTGTGTGTGTGTGTGTGTGTGTGTGTGTGTGTGTGTGTGTGTGCGCCATCTGGACACTAATGGGTCAGTGTGTATACAAAACGGGTAGGGGGGCTTTAAGAGTGCTACCAATACAAAACATTTGGTGTGAGTGAGTGAGTGAGTGAGTGAGTGAGTGAGTGAGTGAGTGAGTGAGTGAGTGAGTGAGTGAGTGAGTGAGTGAGTGAGTGAGTGAGTGAGTGAGTGAGTGAGTGAGTGAGTGAGTGTGTGTGTGTGTGTGTGTGTGTGTGTGTTTGCTCCACGTTGGACAGGAAGAGGGGACGGAAAAGGTGTGTCGGTAAGGAAAACACACATTCGTATGTACACACACACAGGAGTGGGTTTACAGGAAAGAGGAATAGGATACAGTAGGTTTAGTGACATAAGCAGAAAAACAAAAACACACCTATGGATTTGCAAATGTAGATATGATGTGTAGGTCCTATTTGATTGTGATATATCACATCTGGAACTTCCAGTGGTGGTCTACCCTATATTACATCAATACTAACAAAACACAATTATCAACACAAAAAAATGACAAATTAAGCATCAATGCAGACTATTCATAACATGTTCAACATGAAAGGTTGCCTTTAAGGTTCATATGTGTATCCCTAAATCGCATAATATGGCATAGTCCCGTATTTACATAGATAAACACAATTGAAAAATATGTCAAGATAATGTCTAAATGAATAACACAAAGCTTAAACGATTACCTTTCAGTATGACAACCTTAATTCAATCTTTTTACAAAAGTATTACATCGGTTTTTCACATGGGAACAGGTGCTTCCAGATTCTTCCGTGAACGCCTACCGAACCGCACCTGCTAAACTATAATCTTAATTAAAACATGACATAAAACTCACCAGTGTTATTCAGGCATGTCTGACTCTTTCTCCTCTGTTATTCGGCTGTAGTGTTGGTAGTCCAACATGGATAGCTTTGGAAAGAAATAAAGCTTTACGTTAAAATCGGTTCTGTGCACAGCTAAGTTACTTAAAACGTAATTGGTCCCTCGGCAAAAAAAAATAGTTAGTTAAAAAAATATATATCCACAAAGTAAAAGCAAGCCGGTTGAGTTTCTTATTGTGTTTCTGGCAGGCTTGTTGTCTGAGCACCCATCGTCACCCTGTTGTTGTCTCCTTTGTTAGCAGCAGCATGTATGAGGAAAGGACGGGAGATAGGAGAGGAGCGACCCCCCTGAGGTCTGAAGCCTCCAAGTCACACATGTTAACGTCTACTGGTTCCGGTGAGGGATTTCAAAATAAAAGATTTGTCTTCTGCCCATTTTTTACAAATGTAGGTTATGATGGTTGCCCGTTTAGAAAATATGCGACCAAATTGATATTAATGTATTTTTGTTTTTAATAATTGATGAATGGGTTGGATAATATAGCTAGATGTACTCCAGGACATCTCAAGTACACCACTTCAAGGAAAACAATAATGACAGAATAATGAGTTCTATCCCCATATGTTGGCATACAATACACAATTAACCGCAATCATTGCAATTAGTGTTTTATAAAATCAAATAGATGAATTAATATAACTATAATGAAATACAGTATTGCCACTCTGCAGTGAAGTTTACTCCTTCATGGTAATGCTTTATTTACTTTTTGTTTATTTGAGTTCTCTTATTTTGAAAGTATAAATGTCACAAATCAAAAGAACTTCCTGCATCTTCGGTCCTTACATCTACTAACGTCCAAGAGCTATAATAAATCTCTAAATATTTATTTGTTTGTTAGTATTTTAAGAATATATGTTGTAACTTACGGTAAAGTCCGTGCTTTAAACACAAAACAGTGAACAAGTTGCTGTTTTAGTGCCTGAGATATAGAACAGGCACTCATTGATGGCAATAATCATATTTTTGTACGATCTATTCAACAACATTATATTATGTACAATATATAACCATGTTAGATTACAGGTGCACAAAAGGCTTTACTTGGCTACTGAATATGTCCCTGCCCTAACCAATGTATTTTATTTTTGTATCCTACTGCCACCTAGCGGCTGAGAGTGGAACACACATGTCCATTAAAATGGATTCCTCAGATATTACATTTATATTTGAATAACTCTGCCAATCAATACCTTATGAAAGGCAACTTCTGCCAGGAAAAACTACAAAAGTTTAAAGTAAGTCATGATATTTTTAAAAGTAATTTATTATCTTATAATTTAGGTTTGTTATTTTACATTTTGTATTTAGTAATCCAAACTTCCAATTTACTATCTCATTAGTTTGATTTATCAGCATATTTTTCACTTAACACATCATCATTTTGAAATCCAACTAGGTAATGATTTTAATCTGTTATTGAGAAATCTAATTTTCAGCTAGTAATTTTGGCTTTTGTGTATTTGTGTGAGTTACTGTCTCAAAATAGAGATAAATACTTAGTAAATCAAACTATTGACTTAGTGTCTAGTTGTTTTACGTCACAACTAGAATATAAAGCATTTATAACTTTAGGAAATGTATGACGCTCTGACTTCCTCGAGAGCACACAGGGCATCATGAATGATAAGTAGTCCCGGTCAGATTGAGGGACGTGAGACGTTGCAGGGGGCTGATAGCTTGCAACATTATTTCAATAATCGATTACTATCCCGGACACCACATATGACTCTTTCCCAGCTCAATAGAACATCAGAATGTGAACAACGGGACTACAATCCCACGGTCTATTTAAGTTGGATGCTCCTGTTGCGCAAAGATACTGCGGCATTTCCTTTATACTCAGTGAGTCCAAGTGCATGCTGGTATCACTCCGCCAGCATAGGAAATGCTCGTAGACCAATCACATCTGTGTTTACACCATCACCTGTCAAACACACGCCCTCTGCTATATTTTCTCTCTGAAAGGTAGGAATTATGTATTTATTACATATTTTCTTTTAATCTAAATTTGCAAAATAGTGGATGTATTCAAGAGTGTATGTGTGGAAGCGAAAAAGCCGATTTTAACACAAAGGGAAGCAGTCTTTACAGCGCCCCCGGAGCTGGAGCTGGTGATCTCTCGCTTGTTTTTTTAGCCGATTATCAGAAAGTCCTTGCACCTATTCACCTCCGACTGATGTCGGGAGCACAGTGATGTCTGTTAGCCTAGCAAACCCGGCTAAATAACGTTTGAAACCCTTTGCATTTTCCGCCTATGTTTGCAGATTAAGCCATGCAGTGCATCCTCAAGCTAGCAATAAATCGGCTAAAGAGAGATGCGTCTCACTGAACCGTTAGCTAGCATGGTGCACAGTGGGATTAATTTCACCGTCTTTATTTCATTTTTCCTGTAGAGAAGTGGTTTCAGTGGTGTTGATAGGCACAGTGGTGGCTAAAGAAACGACATACTGTGTTACAGAGAACCAGGTGTTCTTACTTTCTTTCATTCATTTCTTGAATTTGAGTGTAATTGTTAGCAATGTAACAAAGTGTTAGCAGGTGTTGAGCCACAATGGGAGACTTGCGGCAGTAGTGGCTTATTTAACCCTTTAACGAATGGTGGAAGAAGTATTGTAGCAATACCAAATTACACCTTACAAACAATTAAAAGTACCGCGTTCACTGTTGTACCTGTTGTGTCAACGTATGTACATGTACCTAAGCATTAATAGCCAAATAGATGTCAGACGAAAAGCTACTTTCTGTCAGTTGAATTACCATTTAATTACATTATAATTATGGCTGTATTCTTTTACTGTAGTATTTGGACTATTGTGGGCTTATTCTTGCTGCTCTTTGAGGTGTAGTAGTTATACAATGATGCTGGATCTATAATATTTCATAAACTCATTGTAGTTATTGTATGTATCCTATTTCTGCAAATAAACTATTGCTGTCAAATAACTGGAGGTGTATTTGCATTTGAAGTCTGTTGTAACACATTTCCCCTTATATAGCTACATTAGTTATTAAAATAATCTTCCATAGTATTTGACAGTATAATATACACTCTGTAACAGATTACTTAAGCTTTTCACTCAAGATGTTTTCACTTTTAATGAAATATTAAACCAAATACTCCATATGTGCTTTGTCTGCAACATTCCTTCGTTTGGAAATATTCCACATTTTCTCTGCATCATTTTATACATTTTCTGAAACTTTACCCTTGCACAGTCTCAACAAGCATTTAAAAACAAAGTTAAAGAGTCTTTGGTTGCAAAGCTGTAGGCCTACCCTTGTGAACCCAATTCAACACTGGGGTCTAAACCTTAAACTAGTTTTTAAAAAAGGCATTGCATCATTATTTTTTGGCTTATCAGTTACAGTAAATTCTCATATTCTGTGGTTACATTCATTTTCAAATTTCCTGAGCCAATGAGTGTGTAAAACTATAATGGAGGGAAGATGAGCAGAGAGGTGTGGGGAGGGGAGGGGAGGAGAGCGGAGTGAATCAGATCCAGACGGTGAAAGGTGCAGTGCAGTGTGGGTGTTCACAGTGTTAACCCAGCCTCCGTGCTGTTACAGCTTTTTGATTTACACTGCTCACTTTCAGTCTTTTTTCTGTGCACCCAGGAGCTGAAACACACACTCACACTGAAGCGCCTACGGTAGCCGCTAACTGGACGGACTCTCTGGCAATTGACCTTTTGCAGGTAAGCGTGGGCTCTCTTTGTAAAATACAATTTGATCGATTCTCCCACAGCTTTAACTTAGCGCTACTGTGTCCTTCTATACTTCCACTAAGGCTGCTTTTCCCTCCATGAGATACTTCTCTTGTAGAGTTACATTTTATGGGCTTCACCAGCAGGAGGAGATTTCACATGACAGTGATTATCTGACACTGAGAGCAGTTACATTTCGGGCAGAAGCAATCTTATCGGAGCATGTCACAGATATTAGACTATAACACAAAGTCACGGTTGTACTCCAGAAGTCTTACACAGTGAGGGGATGGATTTACATGCCTGTTTAAGAGTGAGGGAAACATCTCTTAGCAGAAATATTATGCAAAAATAAATTATTCCAATAATCTAAGACTGCTCAACTGTTATTTCCATTACCCAATTCAAGAAATCCATCAATAGAACAAAAAAAAAACCTGATTTTTCTTAATTAGAAAACAATTTTTATGAGGATTTCCTAAATTTGTGGTTTCTTCTAGGACCTTAATGATTTCATTTTACTGCCGAATGCTTTTTTTATTGCTGCACCAGCATCGGTAGCTTTAAAAAGCCAATATCCTCCCTAAATCACAACACTCTCTTTGTGCTCAGTTTACAAAAACTTGCACAGTCAGAGGAACAGTTCATGGATTTATAGTTCTTGCATTTTAAAAACACTCAGGGAAGACCCACTGCTGGCAAGACCCCGTGATTCTGAATCACAAGGAGCACCAGCAGCGGTTGTTTTTAGACCGAGACGGCTCTCAGCGTCTGACTTGTGATAAACCGCTCCCCGAGGCGGCGTGGCGCTGTGTGTTTGTCTGAGCACTGTAAAGTTAATTGGAGCGTCTCAGGTGTAACATGTTGCATCGGTGTGGTGAAGCAAATCTTTTGGGACCGCCTCAATCTTCTGGGAATTAAGGAAAGCAATCGTAGAGAAAATACAACCAAGGGAGGGGAGTAGAACAATTTGAGAGGCACAGTTTGAACCAGTTAGTCTGCTGGTGGATTATGCAGTAACTATTTTAGGAATAAGCAGATGCAGCAGCTAATGTCTCCATCCTTGCCTACCCCTTAGCGGAATAGCGGAACAAGTCTTAAACCATGAGCTCAGTGGCAGTGTTGACCCCGGAGAGCTTTGCAGAGCATCGCAGTGGCCTGAAGGACCAGGAGAATACAGGTAACCTCCGCCTGTCAATCTCTTTATACTTTAGTGAGAAGACTTTTACCTCACAAGCTCGAACTAGTTGTCCCATTTTAGCCAGAGAGCTGAGGCAAACATATTTAGCCTTTGCAGTAAATTTTATTTCTTGTATTTTTGTATCATTTTCCCTGATACCGGTATAATGTTTTCTCCTTTAGTATATATATAAAACCTGTTCCTGTATTATCCCTTTTTCCCTTTGACATGCACCTATCCTTCTGTTTTTTCCCTCTATCCTTACCTTCATTCCCTTCCTTATTGTATCTCCGGGCCAGGCTGCGTCCCGGAGGATGAGGCCTACATCCCCACCTACCTGGAGGCCTTCCCTCCGCTGCCGGAGAAGGGAGCGCCGGGAGAAAAGGCGGGGGAGCCGGCTTCAGCGTGGGGGAGCAAGATCAGGCCCATCAAAGCCTCTGTCATCACCCAGGTCAGGCAGGCAGTAACCATGTACATAAACACAAAATGTACATAAAAAGATACTTGAGTTGAGATTTCTCTGAAACTCTTCGAGGTCTATGTAAAGGAACACATCAATACCATATTTTGCCACGTTAGCGGTCGATAAGCTGCAGCAGTTATGAGAAAATAAGCAAATGAGACACAATGCCTGAAATTTGAACCCACTTCCTCCTCCCTTCCTCCCCGCTCTGTGTATAGGTGTTCCATGTTCCCCTGGAGGAGCGCCGCTACAAGGACAACAGCCAGTTCGGGGAGGGCGAGGAGGCCAAAGTGTGCCTGGACATCATGCAGCGGACGGGGGCCCACATCGAGCTGTCTCTGGCGAAAGACCAGGGCTTGTCCATCATGGTCACCGGCAAACTGGACTCCGTCATGAAGGCTCGCAAGGAAATCGTAGCTCGCCTGCAGACACAGGTAAACATACTCAGGGGTTTGGTACATGTTTGTACTGCTAGGATACTGAATGCATGGCAGGGGATGTTTTTTTTTAAATGAGATCCATTGAAAATGCTGTCTTTCTGTGGCTCAGAAAAGGTTCAGCAGACACCAAAATCATGCCTAGAATAAAATGGATGTATGTTGTTTATTTTGCAATGTGTAGGCTTTGTGACACAGTTATACAACATCCTGAGAGAGGTGGAATCCTTATCATAGCTTTACTGATACAACGTGTTATCATATTGTTGCTAGCCTGTTATGTGCTGAATAATTTGCATTTTTTAGGGATTAATCATTACTCTTTCAAATTAATTTGAATACCTTTGGAAAGATACCAAAAGTAACAGATGTCTCTTTGAGCAAGAACAATTACCTGCTTCACTTAAATCTATGGATTGGATCAAAGACATTAATGCTACAATCTGTGACTCTTATTGCTATTTGCTTCTTTTTTTTAATACCCACACAAAATGATAAGTATAACCCATGCAGGCGGGTCGCTTCAGGACGGAAAGTTGAGTTGAAAAATGGCCGCCTCCCTGGGCTTCAGCAGTAAACATGCTGATTTCCACTTCAATACCTGCACTGAAGCCAACCTGTTTAGCTGAGCTGCAGTTATTGATACAATAGTGCAGGGAAACAATCTGGCTTTCACGCAAGGTCAAATGCTTCTGTTTTGGTTTACCTACTACAAAACGTATTTGTTCCACTTTTACCTTTAATTATGGCCTTGGTAAAGTAGAAATGTGAGAAACAAAAGTCATTTTCTCATCTCCAATGTCATTCCTGCATGAAAAAGTAGCCTGATTCAATGACTTTGTGCCATTTCCCAATGTGTCACAATGCAAATCTTACTCACTTCCTCCTTCAGGCCTCAGCTACGGTCGCCATCCCGAAGGAACACCACCGCTTTGTCATCGGTAAGAACGGCGAGAAGCTGCAGGAGCTGGAGCTGAAGACCGCCACCAAGATCGCTATTCCGCGCCCTGACGACCCCAGCGCTAACATCCGCATCACCGGCACCAAGGAGGGCATCGAGAAGGCCCGCCACGAGATACTCCTGATCTCTGCTGAACAGGTGGGGGGGTGTGGTCTGAAACCAGAAGTATAGGCTCCATTTTCCACTTGTGTTTGAAACTTGACTTAATTGACCCTCCACGCCCACACTCGGCAGGACAAGCGTGCAGTGGAGCGTCTCTCCCTGGAGAAGGCCTTCCATCCCTTCATCGCCGGCGCCCACAACAGACTGGTGCAGGAGCTGAGCCAGGAGACGGGGGCCCGCATCAGCATCCCGCCCCCCAGCCTGCCCAAGGACGAGATCGTCATCACCGGGGAGAAGGAGGCCGTCGCCCTGGCGCTCAGCCGCATCCGAGCCATCTACGACGACAAGGTGCGTTGGTTCAAAAAGTTCCCACCAACCATAGAGGGCTATCTTTATTGTCTCCTGGTTGACTTGACAATTGATTTGTAATGTCAAATTGGTTTTGAAGGTAATATTGGCTTAGAATCAGCTGGAAAAAAAGGCCTTTACCTTTTGAGAAAGCGTCTTTAATCAGGTTTAATTGTTAAAGTTATAATTAACTGTTAGCATTTTCTTGATTTCCTATTGTTGATGGTGCCTAATCTGAGTTTTTTCATTCATATTTGACACATTTGTTTCAATAAGGGCTAAAGATATCTTTGTTTACTGCTTATGAAGTCCTAAAAAATGTCCAAGCTTTCTAAATTAAGCATCTAAGAAACCCTATCAATCTTATCGCACAAAACAAAACAAGGAACTAAACAACATGAGAGAACTTTGATTCTTTCCTTTACAATTCGACCGGCTAGTGTCTTGGATCATTTGGACATTTTGTGGATTGTTCAGTTATTTATAACAACTTTTATTCTGTGCTAGAAAACCTAAAACAAAAGCAACTTGGGTTTTAGTTGAAAAAGCAAAACACATGTAAATGCTTTCCACAAACTGTGGACGCCGTATCATTATTTTCCACCACACAAACACACACACAAAGCTCTAAGAGATGGATGGAACGTGGAGAGGAAGTGTGTGTGTGCTGGCAACAGACAGGCTGGATATAATGGGGAGAGAAAATTGGATTTGGCCAGAGAACAACAGGATGAGAATGCTAATGTCCTTCAGTGCATATGCATGAGAGACACAAATGTGTGTTCTGTGTGACCCACTCGCTTTCCATCACTCCGCTCACCTCTGCCAGCTTATTTCCTGTCCTTGTCCGCCTACTGATGCCTTCCTGTCCCTCTTCCTGTCTCCTGCTGTGATCCCATCCATCCCTCACTGTGCCACTCACATCTCTTCTCCCTGCAGAAGAGGAAGACCACCACCATCTCCGTGGAGGTGAAGAAGTCTCAGCATAAGTACATCATCGGGCCAAAGGGCAACACCCTGCAGGAGATCCTGGAGACCACGGGGGTGTCTGTGGAGATGCCTCCTCTGGACTCCAGCTCCGAGACCATCATCCTCAGAGGGGAACCAGACAAGCTAGGGCCGGCGCTTACACAGGTGTACGCTAAGGTGAGGAGGAGGGAGGATGATGGTAATCGTCACTTTAAGCCTTAAATTACATCTCGACACTTGATTATTGTTAATATAAGAAAGTGTTTTGGCAGCTTTAGTGTCCAGACGGTTATTTGTTTCAGCTCAAAGTGGTTTCTAATAACGAGATTTCAGTGAGGTTGTGATGTAAGTTGGATTTGAACCTGCTATTCTTGCGTCCCCGTGCAGGCGAAGAGTGTGATGGTGGTGGAGGTGACCGCCCCGGCCTGGCTGCATCGCTTCATCATCGGCAAGAAAGGACAGAACATCGGGCGCATCACACAGCAGCTGCCGCGGGTACGGAGAGACGACCGGAGCTAGAAAGCAGAGATTAAACACTGAAGAACTGTAGAAGAGGGAATCAGCATGGAGGAGTTACAGTAATTGATTTATCTTTGTTGGTGTGTGTGTGTCTGTGTATGCGTGTGTGTGTGTAGGTTCACATAGAGTTTACAGACGGCGAGGAGCGCATCAGTCTGGAAGGGCCAACTGCGGAGGTGGAGCAGGCTCAGGCCCAGATACAGGAGATCATCAAGGACCTGGTGAGTAATAACAGAGCTAAAATCTTCAGACTTTTTCTCCCAAAAAGGATTTAAAGCTGATTTTGATAACTATGGTATGGTATGAAGGAGGGGTAATAATAATAATAATTATACGTTTTACTTTGTTCAGGAAGATTGATTTGCATCCGTCTGTACCTCATATTTCATTCATGTCATGAGAGCTAAAACTATTTGTTATATTTGTTGGAGACCAGATGGCTTTAGCTGTGCTGTTCTGTTATATTTGCTTTGAAAACATAACGTTTTCAATTTAATTGGCATTTTTAGAATGCTTTTTAAAACATTTGGTGGTCATTTTTCATAAATTAATACTCAAATTAGATAATCAAGAAAGAAATAGCAGAAGAAGCTAGTTGCAGCATTACCTGGGATATTTATTATAATAACTTGAAAAATAAATCTGCTCATAAAAGCAATTATTTTCAAGGTCGCTGTTAGAGTGTTACTTTGAAGGATAGCTCTTCACTCTTATAATAAAACTCTGAAAGCTGAGAAAGCCGGAAGAATAGACTTTACAGAACAGGGTTGATGGGGTTCAGCTCTGTAGCTCCGGGAACACATTCAGTGACATGTCCCCTCTCCCCGTGTGTGCAGCTGGTAAGGATGGACTACACCGAGGTCATCATAGACCAGCGCTTCCACAGACACCTCATCGGAAAGAACGGAACCAACAGTGAGTCTGTTCTGCTGATCTCAACAGGAAAACAATCTGGGGCAGCAACACTGCTGAGGTTTAGAGATCGAAGGGCAGACTGTTCTCTTTAAGCCACTGAATCAGTCAATTCAAAAGTTGTATTTAGCATGTTTACAGATTCACCAATTGAATTTCTTTCATAAGTAAAAAGGCACCATGGCATATCTGGTCGCCGTCTGTAAATTGTGGGCTTGTCGCGGGTTGAGCTGAGCAGGTAGGAACGAATTTGCAGGACAGACGGACGTTTTAAACTGAAAATACCTTTATTTCAAGGCTAAAAATGAAGAACAATAAACAGATCTCACTCCTTGAAAGACTCAATAATCCCACAACCGCCAACTGATCAGAGGACACAGAGACAGGAAGCAACCACAGAGTAGAGACAGGTGGCGAACACCTTTCAAAAATAAAACACAGACGGAGCGTAACATTGCCATGTAAAGTAAAAGCCACTGACGGCTTATTAATCCTTTTACATGTTTAATGAGCAGTCTTTATATATTGAGTTTGAATTATTGTGTCCTCCTAATAATGAAGCTAGGTACTGTAAATGTTAGAGGAGTGGAAACAGCCAGTTAAAGGTAATCATCGGCTCTTAATGTGGTTATTGACATGCATTCTGGCATACACTGAAACTCCAACGCTAGATTTCACATGTATTGTAATTAGTTGGTAAATAAACTGCATTTATTTTATCAAGCGCTTTTCCAATGTTTAAGACCCCTTGAAGAGCTTTTAATTCAGCCTAAAGCGCTAGAAAGGGAGCTGTATAAAGATGGTAGAATCAGCTGCGCATCAATTCATGTCTGTTACAAATGGCCGCAGTACAACACAATTTTAGAAGTATAAATATTATATAACCTACAACCGGGCTTGCAGGGGGTTAGTGTTTGCTCCTCAAATTAAGAATGAGGGTTAAACACTTTAAAGAGGCAGCCCTCATTGTTTTAACACATCATCCGTTCCCTAACGCCAGTCAATCGGATCAAGGAGCAGTACAAAGTGTCGGTGCGGATCCCCCAGGACTCTGAACGGAGCGGCCTGGTCCGGATCGAGGGCGACCCTAAGGGAGTCCAGATGGCACGACGAGAGCTCATTGAGATGGTCCAGAGAATGGTGAGAAGGGAGTCAAAGTTAAGGTTCATTTTTGACCGTTGGCATCATTAAATAAAAATCCCAATTCCCAGGAGAACGAGCGCACCAAAGACCTGATCGTGGAGCAGAAGTTCCATCGGACAATCATCGGCCAGAAGGGAGAGAAGATCAAAGAAGTTCGAGACAAGTTCCCCGAGGTGAGCGTCCCCTCCTCCTCCGACCCGTCCTGCACGTTATCTCGCCCGTTCATCATCGGGGAGATAATTACTTCTGATCCAGGTCTGATTTAATTTGACGAGTATAATACCCTCCTCTTCCAGGTCATTATCAATTTCCCCGACCCAGCGCAGAAGAGTGACATCGTCCAGCTGAGGGGGCCGAAGAACGAGGTGGAGAAATGTGCAAAGTTCCTGCAGAAAATCATCGCTGACCTGGTATGACCCCCCCTCCCCTCCCATATTCTCTATTTGTCTCTCTATCTGTCCCTGTCTTTCAACATTCACAGCACAAACTTTCTTCTCCAGATTGAGAATAGCTTCTCGCTCTCAGTTCCCATCTTCAAGCAGTTCCACAAAAACATAATCGGCAAAGGCGGCGCCAATATTAAAAAGGTGAGACTGTGTTATTTTCAAAATTATTACTTATTAAATCATTTTCAAAGCCATATCATTAAATAATCCAACATTGAAAACAAATAATCCATAATAATCAGCCAATTTGAACGGTTTTGTATTAGAAACCTAAAAAGTCATTTATTGTTCATGCCAGATCCGGGAGGAGACCACCACTAAGATCGACCTGCCGACAGAGAACAGTAACTCGGAGATGATCGTCATCACCGGCAGGAAGAGCAACTGTGAGGCGGCCAGAGAGCGAATCCTCGCCATCCAGAGAGAACTGGTGAGAGTGTTTCACGTTTATGGCAACTTCCAGGATTTCTCGGCAGAAACAGATTTTAAACTAAAGTGAATAATTGAACTTCAACTCCTTCAACTTTTTTGCTGAACCTTTATCTGATTCTCCTCCTCATTGAAAAGAGATGTGGTTTAGAGGATCCAAATTTCGTCTCCCTCATTTCCTGCCCCCTTTTCACTCTTGCTTGCTAGTTCAGAAAGAAAATGCTCAACAATTCTAATAAATAACTCTGGAGAAAGCTAGTAAATTAATCTGGAAAACTACCCAAGCACAAGCTGTTATGCTCAGTGGAAAGTCTGATTAAATTAGCACTGTAAACTTGGCAAGACTTTAATATCTATTGTATTCATTTTATAATTATGAGGCGTTTCATCCTTGTTATATCCCTGGCTCTAAATCCTCTGCTCCCCCCTGCAGGCCAACATTAAGGAGGCGGAGGTGGCCATCCCTTCCAAGCTGCACAACTCTCTGATCGGCTCTAAAGGCTGCCTGGTGCGCTCCATCATGGAGGACTGCGGCGGCGTCCACATCCATTTCCCCTCTGAAGGATCCGGCTCGGATAAGGTCACCATCAGAGGGCCCGTCGGGGAGGTGGAGAAGGCCAAGAAACAGCTGCTGCAGCTGGCGGAGGAGAAGGTGGGTGGGGAGGGAAACAGTTTAGATACTGACAGTGAGTGAGTCACTATAGAGAGGAGGACAAATACTTACTTCCTTTTCTTGTCCTCTGTCCTTCCTGCCCTTTACAGCAAGTCAACAACTTCACCGCGGAGCTTCAGGCCAAACCAGAGTATCATAAGTTCCTGATTGGCCGCGGCGGGGCTAATATTCGCAGAGTGCGGGACAAGACCGGGGCCCGCATCATCTTCCCTTCACCGGACGACACAGAGCAGGAACTCATCACCATCGTAGGGAAGGAGGAAGCCGTGCGTCTGGCCCAGAAGGAGCTGGAAAGTCTGGTCAAAAACCTGGTAACTATTACACTGCATCAAAGATGTTTTGTTTGTTACTTAATTTGTTGGTTTTCTTTTAAATGTATATATTACTTTCAAATATGTGTGTCCATACGCCATATAAAACAAAAAAGCTAATTGAAAAAGTCCAGGGATTTTGAAAAAAATGTAATCATGTAAGAAAACAACTTTTCTCCAGTGTCATATTTTTAAGTGTCCCTTTTTAACCTCGTTCCTGTCATCTCCCTCTCCAGGACGACGTGGTGGAGGACAGCATGGTCGTAGATGTTCGCCACCACCGCCACTTTGTGTGTCGGAGAGGCCAGGTGCTGCGGGAGCTGGCGGAGGAGTACGGAGGCGTGGCCGTCAGCTTCCCCCGCACCGGAGCCAACAGTCAGCGGGTCACTCTGAAGGGGGCCAAGGACTGCGTGGACGCCGCCAAGAAACGCATTCAGGAGATCATCGAGGACCTGGTGAGAGACAATGAGAAAATAAGAAGCCATACAAAGTAATATTTCCCCTTTGATACATTTTCAGTGGTTTTTCATCCAGAAGTCATGTAATACTCCTGCTTTGTGTTTGCTGTTGTTACCCAGCTGTGTCCTCACTCTCCCTCCCCTCTCCCTCTCTCTCTACAGGAGTCCCAGGTGAGTGTGGAGGTGGCCATCCCCCAGCGCTACCACCGGGCCATCATGGGACCCAAAGGCTGCCGCATCCAACACATCACCAGGGAGCACGAGGTCCAAATTAAGTTCCCGGAGAGGGACGACGGCGCTGCAGGTCAGGAACGCGACACACGAGAGAACAAGACCGGCGGCTGTGAGGCTAATGATGTTGTTAATGTGTTGCCACGGCAGACAGGGCAGAATAATAAGAGAGTCAGTGCTGAGGTGTTATTTCTGTCATTTAAATGCTAATCAAGTTGAGCAGGTGGATCTTACCTACTCACCTGGTTACTGGTGATATTCTTCACGTAATTTGGCTGCTAGAAAAGTTTTATGTATAAAAACCGGAAACAGGCAAGCACAAAAGTGGTTTATATTCATTCTGTTTTTACAAAATTTCAGGTCAGGATGCTCCACCACAGGAAAACGGTGAGGTCAGTCCAGAGGCGGATTTCGTCCCCCGCAAATGTGACATCATCACCATCGCTGGGCGTGAAGAGAAGTGTGATCTGGCTAGAGCCGCCCTGCTAGTAGGCGCCATGATACCACGATTACAGATATAATGCCCTCTGTTCTTTTATCCTCTCTATCATTAAATTCCTTAACTCTAATCCTGTTTCCTCCTTCAGGCGCTGGTGCCCATAACGGAGGACGTGGAAGTGTCTTACGAGCTGCATCGCTACATCATCGGCCAGAAAGGCAGCGGGATCAGGAAGATGATGGAGGAATACGAGGTGAGCGCTGACTCTCTGCCGCCATCTACTGGCGATGAGGCGTTATTGCGGAAGCCTCTGTGCTTGCTTATATAATATGATACGTTTGGAGTTGGATTGTAGGATTTACTGATCTTTAATGTATTGTTTGCATACTCAGGTGAACATCTGGGTGCCGCAGCCGGAGAAGCAGATGGATGTGATCAAGGTGACGGGGCTGGAGGCCAACGTGGAGCGGGCCAAACAGGGTCTGCTGGAGAGGGTGAAAGACCTGCAGGCGGAGCAGGAGGACAGGGTCAGACTTCAGCAGTGTAGTCCCAATTATTATATTGTAAAGATATTTGAATGTTTGGGGTTTTTACGCTGCTCCACTCTCTTTCCTCCAGGCCCTGCGCAGTTTCAAGGTGACCATGTCCGTTGATCCAAGGTTCCATCCTAAGATTATCGGCCGTAAAGGAGCGGTGATATCTCAGATCAGGAAAGACCACGACGTCAGCATCCAGTTCCCCGACAAAGGAGACGAGCAGCAGGTACGTTATTTCTACCCAAAACATGTATTAAGTATGTGTTTTGTCTTCTAAAAGATGGCCTTATCTTGAAGTTTTAATGCATTTCAATTCATCTGCTGTTCTGCTTTTTTCCATCCTGTTATTCCATCTTCAGGATGTGATTGTGATCTCTGGGTACGAGCGTAACGTGGAGGAGGCAAGCCAAGCCATCCAGCAGCTGGTGGCCGAGTTGCAGGAGATGGTGAGCCAAGATGTGCGCCTGGACCCCAGGACCCACGCTCGCATCATCGGAGCCCGGGGCAAAGCCATCCGCAAGCTGATGGAGGAGTTCAAAGTTGGTTTTGTTTTATTACATCTTGTTTGATTTTCTCTTGTTGTTGTTTTCCAATCTATTACAACGTCTCTGTCCTGCCGCTCAGGTGGATATCAGGTTCCCTCAGCCAGGCTCCGACGAGCCCGACAAAGTGACGGTGACCGGCCTTCCCGAGACTGTGGACAACGCTGTGGACCACCTGCTCAACCTGGAGGAGGAATATGTGAGTGTGCGAAGACTGAAGTGGGAGCAACATTCCAAATCCTTGGGTGCCGAGATAGTTTTAACGAGTGTTTCTCCTCTCTCTCTATCCTTTTCCCTCACCTCGCAGATGCTCAGCGTGACAGAGACGGAGACCTTGGCAGCTTACATGAAGCCTCCATCTCGCTATGGAGGGCCCGGGGGAGCAGGAGGAGGTGATGACAGCAGCGGGGGTCCGGCTAAGGGCTTTGTTGTGCGGGACGCCCCTTGGAATGCATCAGGGAACAAGGTTGGGCCCACTGATTTTTCTGTTAATCAATGTATAAGTGATAAATGGATCGCTGATTGGTAAGAGAAGTAGTTTAAAATTGTTGAAAAGCGGCTTCTACTTTTAGAAAAATGCTTATGTTTTGTACCTTGAGTGTGTTGCATTGCATCCTGGTTAAATAACATTTTGTCCGTTTGTTCCAGGCTCCTGATATGAGCAGCGCGGAGGATTTCCCCACGTTTGGAACAAGTGTGGCCCCGAAGCAAACGTCCGCCTGGGGCCCCAAGAAGTTCTGAAGCCGCTCATCCTGCAGGAAAACTAAAGAATAACTTCTGTAAAGTAGATGATGAGAGACGAAACAAATCTCAAATCAAATTGCTGCTCGCCTTCCTCCCCTTCTCCTCCTCCTCCTCTTTTTTAGTGACCTCCCTTTGTCCCTCTTTCTCTGTAAAGCCCTTGTACCATCCTCCCACAACCAGCCACAATGAATTCTGGGAGATCTATCCCTTCTTTCTTTTCCATCTGTCTCTTCCCCCCGAGAGGAGAAAAAAAGAACATTGAGTGCTCTCTTCATAGTTTTGCTGTTCTGCTTAGCCTCTCGGTTGCACCACCCCTGACGTTCTAGCTGAAATATCTCAAAGCAAACTCCTCCTCAAAATCGAACTCGCTAAAGTGCATTGTACATTTTTAAACTCTTCAAAACTTGCTGAATCAGAGGAGTGGGATCAGAGAAAACTGGGCTTTCAGGGGGGTGGTGATTGTGTATCCAAGGAACAAAAGCGAAATCTTGGAGCTAAAAAAAGAAAAGATGGTGGTTCTGTTTTACTGTGCAGGAAAGGTTTGTTCTTTTCCTGTGGTTTATACAAGGGGAATGGCTCTTTAAAGTCACTAGTGTGGTGCAGCAGGTGAGGCAATGAGCTGTGTGTGTGTGTGTGTGTGGGGGGGAGGGGGTTCAGGAGAGGTTTTTTTTACCCACAAGTGTTTGTAGATCCCCCTTCTTATTTATGTCGGAGTTGGGAGCAAAAACAGCTGCTGTAGTCAAATAACTGGAGCTTTTCTTTTTAAGTGATACTGAATCAGAAGATGTGGACATCCTTGCCGACCGTTTTTTCCTGAAGGTCATTTTGTCACTGTTTTATTTATTCGAAAATGAGCCATTTTATTTCAACTACTGTGATCATTCGTTTTTATAAAAGCCCTCACTGTAGCTTGATGCTTACAACCTTATGTTCGGGAGTGAATGTCGTGCGTCAGGGTTCGGGAAACATGTTAACAGTTATGTGGAAGTGTACAAAGAACTTTTCGCTATTTTTTTAAGCTGTCTGGGACTTTTGTTGTCGTTGGTTTCTGGCATATTTGGAAGTTTGTATGTATGTGTGCGCGCGTGGAAGTTAAAATGTATATTTGAATGAAGCTGAACCAAACTTTTACATCGTCTTTGTCCGTTTGTCTCTCTGCTCAGAGCTTTTAGAGGTTTTTACCCTCGCTGCTCGCCATTAACACTTTATATCTTCCAACACGCACACGACGCTGCTTAAATCTATTTTTTACCTGCTTTCTTTATGGGAAATAGGGGACGGTGGTCATCAATCTCAAGTCCACCCGAAACATTTGGAGATGGAGCCAGTAGTAGATTAGTTTAGCTTAGCATAAACACTGGAATCTGGGGTAAAGTGAAGCCAATCAAAGCAAGTTCACACAATTACAAACAGAAATGCAAAAGGAGAAGTTGTGGTACTAAGTAATGTGCTTCAACAATTTCAGACGGGCACAATGACTTCCCCAGAAGGGCGGATGGATAAAGCGTTGTTCGTCAAGAAGTAGTTCCAGCAATATTACTCACCTCTAGAACCAAATTACATTTCTGTTTGTGTTGGATTTAAATAACATGTATGATCTTGATCTCTCAAAAAGAAAGCCACTTATACAAAATGTGAAACTACTCGGAGGAAGAGGTCAGATTTGGCAGCTCTATGATAGACAATTGGACAAAAAAAAGGAAACTCAGGGTCCAATTAAAGCAGAAATTCGTTTTGAAAGCTGGCGACAGATGAATAAAAACAAAACCGACTATGCAACCAAACAGGATCACACACATGAGGGTCAGAGGTACGTTATTGTACTTTTACTTGTACTACTTAAGCATCCTTTAAAGTTGATCATCTTTACTTTGTGCGTGTCTGTTCTTTAATGGCAAGACGTCGCTGCCCCGAAGCAGCCACTATTCCTGTACAAAGCGTTGAAAGATCCCACTACCGGCCTTAATGAGAAATTAGTCAACAGCATTTTGGAAAAGGTGTGATTGAGTAAGTATGCAACACTGCGATAACATGTCGGTGACCATACTTTTTTTACTTACTCTAACTCAAATTAAATAAATAAAGGAACCAAAAGCAGTAGTAGGTTGTCTTTTCTTCATGGCATCAAGAAACGTCTTTACCCATACTTCTGTGCATACAGTCTGTCAGTTTATTTTCATTTTTTATAAATCAGGAAGATATGATTTGTTATGTAACAGCCTGTACAACACAACATACAGAAAAACAAATAAAGAAAACAATACAAATTAAATTGTACAAAGCAGCACTGGGCTCTAAATAACCCATATTAGAATATTTTTCACATTTTCTCTTTTGATTGGAAGTGTTTTCCTTCGGCCAACCCCCTGTTGAACTTCCATCAGTCAGATCACAGCTGCTCTTAGAAGACGACTGAGCTTCTTCAATTTTGATTTTTTTGAGTTTGACTCATGGAAAACTGTGTAAAATGTCGGGGGGTCAGGTTCTGTAAGCAGGTTTATCAAATTGGCAATAGGACAAAAAAAAAAGAGATGCTTTGGAAAGCTGTTGACATACAATCACTCGTTAGATGGATGTAGTGGATTAAATAAACCCTTGTATAAACATTTGACAAATCAATGATGTTAGTCGACAAAAAAAAAGAGCCCTAATGAATAACATTCACATGTAAACACTTCTGGAGGTCCTGCCAGGTAAACAGACATGACTAATGGATAGATCGGGGTGGAGGTGCGAGTGTATGTAGAGTAAACCACGAGGGGGAAGAGAGGCAGTGGGAGTGATGTGGAAAACATCTTCAGCCTTTTGGCTTTAGTCCATTTATCTACCCTTGTATTTTTAAAAAGTACCACATTATGGGATATTTGCTTACTTGCCAAGAGTTTGAGTAGATTGATACCTCTGCAAGGAAGCTATTTTCCCAATAATGTTCAACTTTTTCCCCTTTTTCTGTATCAAAACAGCCTAGAATTCAATATTAATATTTAAATATCTCATGATGGATCCTCCCTGTTGTAACAAACAAGCTGTAGGGCTGAAACATCATTTGCCATTCATTATCTCAACACAACTTCCCAAATTCCTTTTGTTCCGTCAGATTTTCCAGTTTTTCACCGCCTGTGAGCGTTTTTCCACTTGACGGGATGAGTCTGGCGTGATGCTAGGCCACGAAGCAGAAACAGGACAGATAAAGAAGCCAAACTGCTAATGAGACACGAAGAGCAACATATAGTTGTACATTTGTAAACATTTTTTTTCTTCCTCCAGTTTTAAAATCTCCCGCCCTCCCCCCACTTAATGAAGTCACAATCACAAGACACTCTTGGGTTCATTCTCAGATTCAAGTGTCGTTCTGTTTTTTTATATTTCTGTGAAAACACTTGGTTTTTTTTTTTACCCACGTTTCAGTCTTTATAGGTGACAGTCCATGAACGTGCAGCTTGGCAGGGGACAGCTCCTCCCAAATAATACAAAAAAAACACTGACCAGAGCAGAGGTGTTAAAATAAGTGCCAAAAGAAAATAAAAGATGTTTGTGAAGGTGGAAGAAAACATGTCGGAAGAATTAGAACAAAAAAAGTGTCGAGAAAAAAAACGGTAGCGAATGAACAAACGTGTTGTGTCGAGTTGATGAAACGTTTAAAAATCGCCCACGAGTGTCCGAAACATAAAGTGCAGGCAGTGTCTGTTCTTCTTTGAAACCGCCGTGACCCCTGGCAATTAAATAGTCCAAGAGCAAACAACCCAAAAAAAATAAACTGAACGAATCGTAATGCTGAATTGTCAACAATCCACAGGTGGAACAGCTGGATTCCAGAGGAGTCTCTCGCTCAAGGCAGGGCGTGGATTTGGTTGTCAGTTTATTAAAAGAGCGGGGAGTGCCTTGTGGACCCCCCCTGCTCCCACCCGTATGCCTCCCTTGTCTCTCCGTTCACTCGACCCGGATGAGCAGTCCGTACAGGAGCGTGCCGCCCTGCTCCTTCGTAATCCACTCGATCTCTGAGTTGCTGAAGCGAGGGTCCAGGGCCTCACTATTGCCCAGCGTCTGCGGCCCCACCTTGTAGGAGCCCGGACGCACACACACCTGGAAACCCACCTGAGCCTGGTGGCTGCGGTGAGAGCGGGGGTCCCGAAATCTGCATGAGGACAAGGAGAAGTATCAGTGAGTGCTTTACCCGCCTGTTCCCAATCAGCTCTCCACTGTGAACCCCGGTGGACTTACTGCACTTTGGGGGCAAACATCTCCATGCCGGAGTAGCGCATGGTTGGGGAGAGCCGCACCCTGGGGACCTCCCTGCCAGGGGCGCTGTTCTCCTCCGGCTCAGTGTAGCCGTTTGGCCCTTCTGCTTTCACCGGGGCCACCGAGAAGATTGACGACGTCCCTGCAATGACACGGAAACATGTAGTAGAGGCACAGAATACAAATGTGAACCTGAAAATGATCATCATGTCCTCTTAAGACATTCCTCTTATTCTATTGTGGAAATGTCCCCAAATTTGTTAGATAAACAAAGTCACAGAGCTTCTTGTAAAAAGGAAAGCAGTATTGTCGTACCCGGCAGCAGCTGGCTGTGGTCCAGCGTGCGCCGCAGGGCTCCGACACTGGTGCCGTGGTACGCGATGTGCCACTTCTTCAGTGCATTAGAAACCTCACAGTGGGTCTTGATCCTGCACAAAGAGGGGACATGCACTGATGTAGACTCACATGTGCAGATGTTCAATAGACATTAGGAAATACAGACGGATTATTAGGTCAATAAGAGAATGTTTTTAGATATAGACACATGTTTCTCTCTTCCTACGTTGTTCCTCTGTTCAGTATATCCAATAACGGTGAATTTGAAAAAGGGTCATATTGTTCCTTTCCCCCGTTATCTAACAGCTCGGTCCTCTCACCTGAGGGCGAAGCGGCACCACCCAAAGGGCAGGGCGTAGTCCCGGGGCGGCTCTCCTCTCTTGTAATAAGCCTCATCGCCCCGGAGCTTGTGGCAGGACTCACAGTAGCACAGGTTGTACTTTGCGTCTTCATTAAAATAGCCATCTTTGTGAAGGAGACAAAGGTTGTAGTTGTTACACGACGATATATCTGAGGTAGGGATGATGACAGAGAGGCTTTGGGGTGAAACTCACCTGGTAAAGTGAGCAGTTCCTTGAAGCGTGCGCACAGCGCCTGGTACTCGCAGGTCTTGTTGGGGTTGACCTCCGGAGGGGGCGTCCAGCACACACTCTCTTTGATTCCTACAAGGAGAAACAAAACGGACCAAACCCAAGACTTAAACACGCAATGTTCATTTTCCTGCCACTAGGGGTCACTGATTAAAAACAATAACAGAGAATATAGCTTGGTGTAAAGTAAAAAGTGTGTAAATTAAAACTGGATAAAGGTTTATGTATTCTGTCAAACGAACAACACCGATGCAAGTCGGTCCAAATTAATCGGCTTAAAATACCTAGATTTGTCTAGGTTTAACAATGTGGAATAAAGTAAGTACACAACTCAGTAAAACATATAACTTAGTTCAAGTCTTTTGATATTTTAAAAACGTAATAAAACAATTAAATGTATGAAAAGAGAAACCAACCAGTGGCTTCTTACCGTCAACCATGTCCGCCTTCTCCATGTCGCCTTGACAACGGGTTTCTCCACTCTCTCCACCCACAGCTGGCACATTGTTTGTAACGATGGTAACCTGTTATGATGACAACATTAATTGGAATAGTTATTTGAGAATTTCAGTTCCTTATGATGTATTGCTGAATCGATAAATCCATCGGGAGGAATTAAAATGTTATTGATTACGTTTAAAAAAAGCAGATTTTTAAATAGTTTCAGGCACCGAGCTCAACCGTCATTGGTTCGAGGTTCTTAGATGTCAGAATGTCTTGTCCTGTGTGAGCATCTGCAGCGTTACCTGTTCACACTGGCCGTACAGGTCGATGAAGGTGTAGCAGGGCGAAGGAATGTCCTGCGCCGCCACACCCTGGTCCATGCCGTTGACGTAGAGGTGGAGACAACTGTTGGCGTCCACCAGCAGACCCAACACCGTCCCCTCCGGACAGGTGTCCAGATTAGGACCATAGTTCTCACATATCTGAGGAGGAAAGAGAAAAGCAGCATTATTTACATTTACCAAAACTATGTGTGTGTGTGTGTGTGTGTGTGTGTGTGTGTGTGTGTGTGTGTGTGTGTGTGTGTGTGTGAGTGAGTGAGTGAGTGAGTGAGTGAGTGTGTATACCTTTAGGGAGTTGTGGAAGACGGAGTCCCTCTGCAGCAGCCAGGCGGAGCGCTTCAGACAGCAGGCTGTGGAGGGAAAGTTGAGCCGGTCGGGGGAGTGACCTATGACCCCCAACGACAGCGACGACGTCCACGACGGGTTCAGCCGGTCGATTTGAAACTGGAGAAGAGAGAGGAGACTTTGACTGTCGTATCTCTGTGTGTTGCTGCTGAATGTATTCCCAGTGTAACTACTGGTAACAGTACCAGCACGGTTACCTGGAACAGCTGCTGGCGGGCGAGCGGCTGGGCGGCTACCAGCAGGCCCTGGTTGTAGCTGGACACTCTAGCCGCCGTCAGGTTCTGATTGGACAGCTGGATGTTTTTGCCGTGGTTTTCCAGGAACGCCACGGCGGTGGGCACCAGGGCACACGGGTCGGCCTCAACCTGGAGGTGGCATAAAGAGACAGTGTCTCTGGGAGATTCCGAGGATGCAGTGACTAACACTTTTTGTTCACAGGCTGGTGCTCCTACCTCTCTGACGGGGGTGCTCTCCTCCTCTGCCTCGCTGCAGCTCTCAGAGGAGAGCGACGGCGCCTTCACGCTCTCTATTTCCTCCATCAACGAGGAGCTCACGATGGACACCGCCGTTATCCGCCCATACAGGTCTAACACGGCGTACACATTCTGCAGCGGGACAGAGAGAGGGGCTCAGTGGCTGCGTCGGGCAGAGAAGCTGTATATTGTGTGTGTGTGTGTGTGTGTGTGTGTGTGTACCTTGGCTACTGCAGTGGATGCAGGTCCCATGTCTTCTCCATCTATGAAGATGTGCATGGTGTCGTCACTACACCTCTTCACCCCCACGCGGTTCCCCACCTGAGAAGCAATCACATAATGTGAAGAATTAAAAACTGTAATCTAAATAATAGTTAGTTATGGAATAATAGCTATAAATATTTGAATGCCTAGATATGTTTTTAAGTGTTCTCCAGGGTCTTTTGACATGTTTGATTATATGAGAAGCATGAACGTTTAAAATAATGGTTTATAATTAAAAAAATCCCTCCTTTAATTTGAATGTTAAATAGCCTTTATATTATTGACTGTAATATAACAATAATCAAGAATAAGAAACATTAAATGTAAAAACACAACATTATTCACAGCAAATTAAGATGGTAATTAATTAATGGTTAAATAATCACAGAGAGAAAGATACATTTTGAGTCCCCTCTCTTTCAGGCAGATAATCTCCCAGCTCTAAAGACATCTATATTCTGAAGCAGCCGCAAGGGCTCCTAGTATGGATCTTTAAAAGACAAAAAGCTCCTGGAGGGTTTAAACGTCTTTGATGTGACCTCTAGTCTCACTGCGCTCATAGAGCAGGGAGCTGCAGCTCACCGTCAGCCGGTCCAGTGAGCAGCCGTAGTTCTGCCGCTGCAGCACGCCGTTGCGACGGACCTCAGAGCCGCAGAGCAGCCAGGTGACCTTGGTGCGGAGCTGCGGGAGGGAGGGGGAGAGCCCTGACAGCGGGCAGGACTGGCAGCTCCGGAGGTGCCAGAGTGGTCAGACCGATATGCAGCGAACCGCACCACTGCTCATCCACCTCATCAATCCTCACCTGCAGAGACAGAGAGAGAGGAAAACAAGGAGCCGTTAGGAGAGGAAAACATTTACCATGTCATCGAAGAAATGTGTCTATGCAGATACAAGACTTTTAAAAAACAAGCCACGGTGTGTCGCAGGTTTATTAGAAACAGAATGATCAAGCGTTTACCTCAAACAGCTCGTCTGCTTTGAGTTCCTTGGCACTGAACACGATGCCGTGAGCGTAACCTCCGACTCGGACGCCTTGGCAGCCGTCGCCGAGCAACACCACATTTTTACCATGTTTATTGTGGAGCCGATGGGCAACACCTGCTACTAAAAACACAACCAGAGACAGAAAAAAGAAAAAGACACATGGAGATGAAGCTCGGAGGACAAATTGTGTGTTTCGTTTTTTTTATGATCAGCCTTTATTTTATTTTTGAAATTAGGGGGACCTATGTAGGGACCCTGAGGTGTACCTGGAGAGTGGATGGGGAAGCTCTTCTCTGTGATGTTGCTGGTACAGAGGCTGTTGTCCAGCGGGCCTGAGGAGCTGGTGATGGAAACCTGAACACACTGACCATACAGGTCGATCACAGCATACACCTCTGAGAGAGACACGGGGAGAAGAGACATGGATGAAGTATTGACTCATAATGAAACCCCTACTCCTAAATCAAGACGGCTGTATTTCTGGCTGATGTTTACCTGGTGGCAAACCGGTGCAGGCGACCCCCTGATCCACACCGTTGATGTAGTAATGGAGGTCACCACTGGCTGAGCGCATCATGCCAATCCGTGAGCCTGTGGTCAGGGAGTCTAGATCGCAACCGTAGTTATTGCGCATTGTGTTGCCATCCTGCATGATGGCCGTTCCACTGCGGAAAACACGGGATTATTACTGTTATTTTAATATGGTTTCCTTTCTCAAATGTCTGACCTGAAATGCCTGTGGGTTTAACGGGGGTTTTAATTAATCCTCATATTAGATGAGAACACATTTGCTCTTTTGTTACTATTCTTTACAGCGAGTTAAAAAGTTGTCTACCTGAGCATCCAAGTGTCATAGTCTATATCGGTCATAGTGTTGGGAAACTCGAGCTCATCCGGCCTGATGGCTGTCACTCCTGGACACAGAGGAGGGAGGAGAAAATCTGTGGTGATTACACATGAAATACATTTACACGTTAAGTCTTACATGTTGTTAGGTAACATACAGTAGCATTTATTCATGGTCATAGTCACACATTTAAAAAGCAGTGTAGATACAATAGAAAAACATCACCTGCTTCGATTGATCCCGACCAGCGGTCCACCATCTTCTGGATAATGATTTCAAACAGCTCTCCATCTCGAAGGCACCTGGGAGGAGAAAACGAGTTTTATAATCCAGAGGAAACTCCATCACAACTTATTCTTTAAATGCCGATTTACTACTAGCTCATGGGAGAATGAATGAATTTCAAAGCAGTTCATACCCCTGCAGTGCCACAGAGGACGGGGGTGACCCAGCCAATCCGTACAACACTTCCCAGTAGCATTTTAGGATTTATAGGAGGGTTTGATTCCCTGGAAATGATTCGTCGTCTTTCCTCACCTGTTGGAAATGACGATAGCATCGTTGAACTCGCTGCGGCAGTTCTGACGCAGGGCGGTGCGCCCCCCGTTAGTGATGACTGCATTGGTGCCATGCAGGTGGTGGAACCGCAGGTCGTTCGTTGTGACGGCTCCTCCCAACGAGCAGGGGCTCCCGGGGGACATCGCTGTGGGACACTCTGAGCTGTCCTCTGTGAGAGGCAAGAGATCCCCTAAAGAAAGGGGGGAACAGAGTTTACATCCTCTAAATTTGTTTACGAGTTATCTTCTTAAATTAGAGCCCCTGTGTGTCTCTCCCCCTCTCACCCATGTCGTCCATGATGGCCAAGTCGTCCATGATGGTGGCCTGAGCAGCCTGGCCGTAGAGGTCCACTACGGCGTAGACACTGGGAGGGACGTTCCAGGCGGCTGGGCCCTGAGCGACGCCGTTAACAAAGAAGTGGAGGCTGCCGTCTTCTTTCCGCACCACCCCTACTGTGTCACCTGCCTGCAAGACGGAAGAAAGGGCTAAACTTACACAAAATGCCAAAGAAAAAGCCCTGTAGGAGGAGGGAGGAAGGACAGAGGGTGGTGGATATTTAAAAATATCACTCACCTTGAGGCGGTCCAGGTTGTGTCCGTACTCGTCCAGGATTGTTGTTCCGTTGTGCATTACACCATTACCCGTCATCATCCACGTCCCTAAAAACAACAACACAGTGAAGAAGTTGTTTTGTGGTGTGAAACAGAGACATGTAGCAGGAATGCATCTGTTATATTTGTATTTTACCTGAGCGAAGGTTGGTCATGGTGGAGGGCAGCTGCAGGTACGCAGGGTTGTGCGTCGTGACACCGATTTCGATGGAACCCGCCCACTTGTCCACCATCTTGTCTATGCGGACCTGGAACACCTCGTTGGAGCGCAGCGGCCGGCTGCTCAGCACCACGCCGTGATTGAAGTCATCAGTGGCGCTGTGGAAGCAGGGTTGTACATGTATTAGCGTGGGACTGTTCATGTTTGAAGCAGAGCACAATAATAAAGCCTGTAAATAACTCAGAGGCATCATGGGAGGTGGACTCACTGTGGCCGCAGCGCCGTCCTGCCCTCACTGATAATGGCGGCCTTCTGGCCACAGTTGTGGTGGAAGAGCAGCCGGTCCGCCCCCTCTGAGTCCGGGGTGATGGAGAGGGCTGGCCTGGGCCGGCCCACGTCGGGCGAGAGAGCCCTCATGATGGCGTTGTTGCGTCTGAGGCGGTCGCTGTGGTTGTGGTTGTGGACTATGGTGACTTTGACAGCCATGCCGTAGAGGTCGACCACACCGTAGACGACGGCGGGGGTCTGGGCTGCAGCGACACCTGGGACAGACAGCGAGGTGTCAGCAGGGGAACAGAGGTACTTTAAACACAGCTAACAGTATCAGTGTGTATTTTGTTTGAACATTAGCAGTGAAAGGAAGCTGATCACTAAATATTAACACAGAGATATTATAAATAACTTACTCTTACAGGTTCCTGTAGTATTCTCTTTCGCAGCACCTTCTAACAATTGCTCATTTATTTTATATTAACTTGATGTTGCTTGAGTTTGTACAGTATCATAATTCTCGTTTCATTTCATTATTATTATTTGTTGTATTATTGTTTTACACGTTCGAAATAAATCTAATCTAACTGAAAAAATTGGATTCATTGACTCAGCTGGCCATTATTAAAAAAGCTATGAATCTGGTAAATTTAGGAAATGACATTCATTTACTGTACATACATACATTAAAAGCAGGAAAAGCATACATATTATATCTAGCCTCATGTCATGATATCGATGTCCTATTTATAATAACTTGTATTTCCCAGCCATAATATTGATTGTAATTACTATAAATAAGGTAGTGTATCTTGAGTCTTGCGGATGCTTTTATCCAGAAGTCAATAACAGATCCCTGTGATAACAAAAATCTGAACATCTAAATTTCACGATTCGCTTGCCCCTCTCTGATCTGATTGTTTTGGTGTTTCTCAAAAAGTCATTTATAACCATAACCATCACATTACTGTGGCCCACCCACTTCCAACCCCCCAGCAGGGGCATCATACACCCTAATGAAGCGTCTCCGTGAGCCTCACCTTGGTCGATGCCGTTGATGTAGAAATGAAGCGCTCCGCTGGCTTTGCGCATCAGCCCTATGTGATCTCCCTCCTGAGCGTGGATGAGAGGGGTTGATGGGAGATTATTAACAGACACACTCACACAGCGGGGGGGGGGGAGAACGAGTGTGTGTGTCTGCGTCGTCACAAACCTGGAGTTCATCGAGGCTGAATTCACAGTACTCCCTGCGGGTGCCTTTCCCGTTGGTCAGGATCCCGCAGCCACTCATCATGATTGTACCTGATGTATGCAGCCGGGATAATGTCAGTCATCTCACCATGAACAACCGCTGTCTTAATAAAGCAGATTCTGTGTGACTACTATACCTGAGCGCAGATTGGTCATAGTTGCAGGATAGTCGAGGTTGTTGGGGTTGTGTGTGGTCACACCGATCTCTATTGAGCCTGACCACTTGTCCACCAGCTTATCAATGCGGATCTGAAAATATAACAGAAATACATTTAGACCTTTATAAAAACTGATGTTTGTTCCTATTAGGATTAAAGCACAGCTAATATAGCAACAGACCTTTGGGAACAAAGGAAACATGAAATTAATGCGACTAAAATGGAAAAAACACACTTTCCAGAAACACTTTTATCAATAGATTATCAAGGAATGGAATTTCTACCATGTTTCTTATTTTTTCTTCTGGAAATAAAAAGAACTCTTGTCTTTATCAACAATTAATCAAAACAGCATCATTTTTTGCAGCTCTACTCTTGAGTGATGCTAAATATAAATGATCAATAGCAAAGCCGTTTGTCAGATCCTCTGTGATATTTCATATTTCTGTATCAGCTGTACTACAGTGACAGGGTGTGACTGCGAGCACCTCAAACATCTCGTTGTGCCGGAGCGGCCGGTTGGTCATCACCACGCCGTTGTTGAACTCGTCGAGCGGTCTCCTCCGCTCGGCCGTCTTGTTGTTGTTGCTCAGTTTGATCAGTGTGCCGCATTTCTCGTGGAAGAGCAGCGCGTCGTTGGTGGTCATCACGCCCGTCACGGCCGCCAGCCCCACCCCTCCGTTACCAGACGGAGTGTTGTTAGTGTTTCCACTGTCTCCACCACCACCACCACCAACACCACCACCTCCTCCTCCTGGTGTCCCACTGTCGCTGTTAGCCGCCCCTCCTCCACTGCTGCTCCCCCTGTCGTTTCTGGAAGAGGAGTCAGATCCTGAATTTCCTCCACCGCTGACCCCTCCTCCTCCTGGCTCTCCTCCACCTCCACCATCTTCCCCTCCGCCCTCGTCTTCACAGCGATAAAAAGACACTATTGCATTGTTGAACACGTCAAAGAGCTGGTGCTCCGTCAGAACTGTGGAGAGAGAGGAAGAGGTCCACACTGTTCAGAGAAACAATATCTCTTCCTGTGTTTAGGTCTGTAGAACCGCACTCTGATGTTGCACCACATGATCTAAATGTCCCCTTACCTGTGTCAGGCTCCAGGTTGTTGGGGAACTTGTCTGGTCTGCTGTGACTGCAGCTTAGCTCAGGCACTGAGAGGGAGAGAGGAAGGGGTGAAGCAATAAATCCCAGATAACAGGTTGAAAAAAAGAACCATATTGACAGAACACCTACCTTCGTCTCCATTCATCATTCCATTCATTGCTGCCACATTCATCAGTGCCGTGATCCCAGCATCCTCCCGACCCCCACACACCACCACCTCTTCCTCCTCCTCATCCTCCTCTTCCTCCTCCTCTTCCTCATCCACCTCCACCTCCTCGTCCTGCTCTATTGTCTCTTTCTCTGTAGAGGGCGGCGGTGGCTCACAGCTCACCACCGTCACTTGGGTGCATTTCCCGTACAGGTCCACCACCGCCCACAGTTTGGGCGGCAAGCCGCTGGCGGCCGCTCCACAGTCCTGCCCGTTCACCCAGAGGTGGAGTTCCCCGCGGGAGCTGCGCTGAATGCCCACGCGGTCGCCCTCTGAAAGCTGGTCGAGGTCGCGGCCGTACTCTTCTAGGACCGATCGGCCGTCCCGCAGCACCGAGCAGCCCGACACGATCCAGGAGCCGCCCTTCAGGCCTGTGGCGCTGCTGGGGAAGTCCAGCGCACCAGGGTCAAGCGCCGTCACACCGATCTCAATGGAACCACTCCACGAGTTCACCTGAGGGGGAAATAGAAAAGTTAAATGTTAAATAACGAGAGGTCAAGTCCATCTACTATAATTCAAGACAGTTTTCAGCAGCTGATCAAAAAAAGACTCTGTGTTGAAACATCTAAGCTGTGATATTCAAAGACTGAAGCGCTGTGCTAAAAACTGCAGGTAGATCTCTGTGGAAAAACAAAGTGTGCCTTGTTGTATGATCCATCTTGTTATTTTTAGTCCTTCTGTCAGTGAGGAACGTAGCTCAGGGAGCATTGCTTTGAAAATAAAAGCAGGACAGTGTGAAAACACGGTGACACAACAGAAAGACACGTTAGCTCATGTGATGCGGAGGCAATGACGGCACGTCGAGCAGAAGAATAATAACTTCATACCGTGTGGAAGAAGAATTCACCTAGGGTCAAACTAATTCATTTCTCATCTCTTAGTACACCAGCACTTCTAAAATTAGATTTGGAATACACGTTGATGCACAAAGCTGTACTAAATATAGAGCAGTTGCAGGGGACGAGATTAAAGAACAGTACGACACACTCCCTGTCTTGTCTTTATACTTTTGCTCATTAGTTGACCATGAAACCTTAACTTTGCTGGCCACTTGAAACCCAAAAAGTCAGCATGCATCCTTTTTTGGTGCATCAAAGCCTCCATAGTGTGCCGATAGTCTCTAGTTGTTCCTTTTCTATTTTTTTATACAACGCCTAGGCAATCTGTGGGGATGCTTGTGTTACTGAACAAAAAGTGTAGTGATTATAATTCCAACGACACTCTTTATAATGTTTGCACCTTTCCAAAACAACAGTAAGGGGTTCAACAACCATGACTTGTATATTAACCATTAAGGGTCCAGCTGTGATGATTAAACCCGTGCGCACAAAGCAAGCAATAACTGAGCAAGAAAGCTTCCCCTTCATGACTGTCCTCCTAAAGATTCAAGACATGAAAAGAAGAAACATTTCACCTCCAAGCTCCTTTCGTCTTTGCATGACTTTGGAATCCTGTCGCATAACAGGCAGCAGAAGATATCCATATCTTCCCCGAAACAGCAGTCTCCACATCAGCTCACAATAATGCGATACTTTATTGATCTCCAGGGGTGAATTCTATTTTTCATTGTGGATGACAGGAGTGCCGTGTCAGCAATAGTGCCGAGTCAGTGCAGCTGGCGGAGATTCGGAGTGTTGATTCGAGATATTTCAGCCCGGCAGATGCTCGCCGACACAGGGGCACGACCCCCCGTCATCCCACTGAGGAGTGATCTCCTGGCTCGCTGCACTCCACCTGCTGCCCCCCCGGTGAACAGCATCCCACGAAAAGCCATGCGGTTTGATCCTCAAGAAAAGAGAATTGAGTCCCTGGAAATGTTAGAATCAATCTCACGTCCCTCTACGTTTTCCTTTCCTCCCCACTGGTACTCCACAGGAATCCAACTGAAGTTGGCAAATATCCACCCTGATAAAGTGACCTTGAATATAACATTGAAGCGCTATCAGCTCCTGGGATTCTTTTTCTGCAGCTCACTTCCGCACCGAGGAGAAAATAAAAAAGATTTACTCCTGTGACGGTGTCATATTTGAAATATTGTCTTTTACACAGCCTCCTCTCCTCCGTCTGCTCTCATGGTGTCCTCCCCCTGCGCTCTGTGGCGGGTGCTATGTAAGGCAGTGTGCTACGAAAGCTCGGTATCTGGGTTAACAGATATAGTAGTAACTCAGCCTGACCGGGCCAGTGTGTGGAGGAGACAGACATCTACTTCCTTTGCTCGTCTCTTACGTAACAGCAGCCTGTGGGCGTCTGCCTCCCAGCCTTCTCTCTCTCCCTCTCTGTGCTAAATACCAATAACTACAGGATAGTAGGACTACTTGGCAGCTTCCAAAAAGAATGAAAAATGGATTGCATCAAAAGCAGAGCCTGAGAGAGACTGCAAGGACTAACAGAATGCTTCTCATCTAACAGACCCTATATACAAAGCGAGACAGATGTGAAAGCTGAACTCCTTTGGGGGTTTTTAGAAGAAAAACTAAAGTTGAAGCACACTTGTTTACAGATACTTGCAGGCATTTGCTATTTGATCATTTAAATGATCCTCAGTCAAATCCTAAATCCAGGATATACTGTCTAAAGCCATTTCAATAGTAGGTATGATGGGCAAAACCAAACTGATAACGAGGGCTTTTCAAATAAAAGTCTTTAAATGTCCTGTTTTGCCATACACCTCAACAAATTCACCTTAATTTAATGGAAAACAGGACATTTCTATATATTTTATAGCCTGACATTTTTACAATGTTATTTTTGCCAATGAACTTATTGTTCAGCTCTATTTATAACTGATAATATGATACAGTTGCAGATTAAGGATAATATTTGCTATGGCACTAGATGTGTCGATTGTTATCATTAACTGTGAATATATCTGTTTATTTTGTACTCAGACATCTGTTCTAAACTTCAATATATTCAGTTTACTATCATAAGATTTAGACAGTAACTGAAAAGCAGTTTGGAGTAGAAATTATAGTCGTAGACTTATTGATTCAATCTAATTACTTCAGCTGTTAATGGCTGACCAATAGCATACTGATACAAGCTAAAGTTTAGGCAGTACGTGTAATTCTTCTAGATTACTTTAGATCAAAGCTTCACGTACAAACTCTAAACCATTGACAGCGTCCTACTCTAGGTAAAACACTCCAATGAATATCTTCGTATGCTTGCCTCCTGCACTCATTTTCCAAAATCCACTGTGGACATCAGTAGACAGGATGGGCAGTCATGCCCATCTGGGTGCTCAGTGATGGGAGAGTATTGATTTTCAGACAGACAATGCATGTCATATCAGAGCATGAGGCTGTTTATGAGAGCCTTTATTAGGCTGAGAGCTCCATAAGGGATGGATAATCATTGACGTTCACATACAGTGGGTGCTTTTAAAAACACATGTTCAGCCTCACTGGCTCACATGCCGCTGTGTATCATGGTAGATATTCCGAACAACTCAACTATGTGTCTTGGATGCACACACTCATTCTGAGGGTGTGTGTGGCCCAGTTGGCACTAACTCTTGAGCTGACATGTTGTTGACAAACTCAGAAGGGTTGAAGACTGCAGAGACAGAAGCCATTATAACAGACTACGCTGATAAGAGCCAGAACGTAAACACAGCAGCCAGGTCTCGATATGATATGGAAAGCTCTGAGTTACAGGAAGCACAGCTCTAGATGTTGCTTTTACGTTGAAAGATTCAAACTCTGGGAAACGGAGGCATGTAAGGAAGAATTACACATGTTCTTTCAGACAACTCAAACTAAATATGCAAGTACCCATACTAAACAGCGTTATGAGTTTCAGCAAGATAATGTACCTTCCTAATTTAATCAATTTAGTTATAGCGAGCCTTCGGTACTATGATAAGGTATTACTGGTTGCCAGCAAAAATGCAATCAATAAAAACTGATGCAGTACTACTAAACCTTGAAAAAATGATTTAAATAGTATATTTTCTAATGGCAAATCTGACATATCCTCTGTGTTACCAAGAAAGAGACCTTCCACAGAAAATGTGAGGAACTTCTTAGGACACAACAAGGACACTAACATATCTCGGTCTGGACGAACAGAAAACAATATCGACATAAAGATAATAGTAAGAAATTAAATTGTTCCTTTACTTTGTTTATTTATTTTTGGAAAATGTCTTGAAATTGTCACTGAGTAAGAAATAGGTTAAATGAGAGCAAATGTCCTTGCAATAAAAGAGAAAGTGGTTTGTTTTAGGATTTATGCCTTTAAGTGTTCAAACTCCTCATGCATTACTACACCAGCAGGGCTGCATAAGCAGGTTGGTAGGGTCTGAATATGTTTTATATCTGGACTAAACTGTGTGTAATAGTAACACGCCACTGAATATCATATAAAGACACTGGTAACTAATGTCAGCGGTTAATTGTCCTCATTTGTGTCTATTTAGGTTCACACATAGCTTTTGAGTCACTAGCTCAACCTGGTATGAGCACTGCAGTATTATTAGCCACCGAGCCAGAAAGGAAGAGAGGCTGACAGGCACCTACGACTGTCACCGACAGAACCAAGCAGAGCTACGTTAACAAGCTTAGTCAAGCTCCCGTCGTGCAATAAACAACATTAAGTCCATGTCAACACACAACAGTGCCCCAATAGCACCTTCCAGAGAAGCTAACCCCAGCTAGCCTGAGCTCACACCGCTTGCTCCTGCTAGCGGCTCATTAGCATGGCTAACTGTCGGTACCAAGACAACACAAGCAGGGTATCGTTAGCCAAGTCATCCGTTTAAGATGTCTACACATAGTGTTTTTAAGTCCATGTGTCCCAGCTAAATCTCTGACAGTGTTTGTTATGCAACCATGAACAATTGCAACAACCTTGCTCGCTGTCAAGCAAAGTAAAACCCCCTGGTTGTCACTGCGGACAGAGGCAGACCCCCGGCCCGTCCCGCAGGCGCTGCTCCAGCATTCCCGCTGCTCTCCTCCCCGCTGAGGAGGAGCAGCAGCGGCGGGCCTGTTGTTGTTTACCTTCTTGTCAATGCGGACGGTGAAGACATCCCGGTCCTTCAACGGCTCTTTACTTAGCACCAGGCCATGGTTGAACTCCTGGACTGGCTGATTGCGCCGGGCGGTTCGGTTCGAATTGGACAGGCCGATTAGCTTTCCGCTCCGCGGATGCAGCTCCGCCGCCATCTTCAGTGGGCGGCCAGTATTCACGACAGTAGCGGTTTGCGACAGTTGCTAACCGTGTGGCAGCAGCCGGTAGATAACTGACTGCAATCTGACTGCAATCCATAAGATTGGACCGCCGCACCGCACCCATTTCTGTATTGTGTGCAACAATTATTAAAGCAGTTTGAGCTGCACCTGGTGTATGAAATGTGCAGTCTAAATAAATCTGTTATATGATATATATATATATAATTATTATTATTATAATTATTATAATAAGAATTATTATTATTCATTCTCTAATATGTGGACTACAACAAAGAGGATTTTCTAGTTTGTAATATTGTGTTTACTTGAGAATGTTCTATATAAATAAAGATGTTTAATTGTGTTTTTTATTATTTTTATTATTTTTCTAATACATGGACTACAACAATGATAACTTTGTGGTTAATAACATTTTTATGGTTGAGAATGTTAACACAATGATCTAGGCAGGCAGGCAGATTTGAAAGCTTTTAAAGTCCAAAAAAACAATACAATTGAACGTTTTCGGATTATTAAGGATATGATTTACAAAACAGAAACCTAAGCCTTGATTTTTTTGTCTTTGGGTTTATTTTGTATATGCACATGATCCTATTGGTGAAAGGCAAATATGTTTAAGCCATGATGTTTGTAAATTGTGTAATAGAAATGTTTACTAAAAATTGGAAAAACATAGAATGACTCAATAGAACCATTATTTTAAACTGGACATTTGTTTATGGGCTAAAATACAATGATTGGATAATAAACAACATTGTTCTTCTTTTGGTGTTTCATTGTAAAAGAACCATAATTCACTGTATGACCCTAACATTATCTTTAACAGTCCACCAGAGGGCGCAGGATGCATGTCCTAAATCTCTGCCTCCCTCAGACACTACTCAGTACCAATAATTAGTGTTAAATCACAGTGTTTCAATGTCCTTCGATTTGCCTTAAAAGAAGCAGTTAAATAGCTATATTAAACAATCTTTTTTTTCCTTCAAAATTGAGCTAGTGGGACAGATATATTTTTCATCAACAGATTAATAGTTTATTAAAAACTCTCCATACTTTAGGAGTTTATTGATACAAATGTCAAATGTGCGTATACAGAATGACTGTAACCAGAACATTTTTCACTTTTAAACACATTGTATTTTTTGTTTTAATTGGAACCAAAGGCATCAGAGTCCACATCGAACAGGCGCACTTCCATTGTTTATGCAGGACAGCTGTGAGAGGAGATTGATGGATGTTTGACAGCAAAATCCAAATCCAAATCCCTGTCCTGAATCTGGATCATATCCAGACAGCCTGCCAAAAACTGGGAGCCAACATTGTCTTCACCCTCACCTGGAAAGTGGAAAAGAAAAACTCTTGACCTTGTATTGCAAACTTGTTGTTTTTGTGTGCTTTCAATGTTATTTATGGTTATTATGTTTGTTTTTCTATCCACCCTGTCTGCAAATCAGATTCCTCTTAGATATAAAGACAAACCGTTCAGGTATTATTCAAGACTGAATCTTTCATCTCTGTTTAATCTTACCCAAGAGACCTCCAATGGCAAGACGACCGTTTCCCCAGGTGGACGAAAAGCCTGAGTTTTTCACTGATACGACTTGTAAATCCTGCAATTTTTCTTGTTTTTTAAGGACTTGCAGTAACTCGTCTAGAAAGGTTATCACCAGCTTGTTGAAAGTGGCTTTCATGCTGATTTTTTGTGAGCCGTAAGAAAGGTTGACCTCCTGCAAATTCAAAAAAAGAGAAACAAAGCTAAGGTAATATACTGTAGCTCTGTGAATAAATTCAAAGTGGTCTCCAACATATACATGTCTGCAAAAGTGTATGTTTCTGGATGTACATTTTCAAGTTAACTATAGGAAGCCACCTTTCAGTGCCATGAGAACATTTTAAGAGATGTAATTGATCTCATGTTCAGTTCATCTCAGATGTATGTTCATACCTGTGTGTTGTTATTGGCCGTTAGAGTGAGCATCATCTCTTGCCCAGGAGCCTTGATGCTCAAAATGGTCCCATGCATCTTACTGAAATCTCCATGTAACTCAATCTTGATCCCCTCGTACTCCTTAACAGGGAAAACTGCACAACAGAAAATAACAAGTCACAAGCTGAATACAATGTGAAATCAGATTAAAATTATATTGCTACCAGAGATGCAGTGCCATGTAAAGAATGCATTATGCTGGCCTGTTTGAAAGCTTGTTATAATTTTAGTAAATGTTGTTCATATCTTGTATAACTGAGCCAAATGGTTCCACCTGAGGTATTGAAAACGGCAAATCCAGTGCCGGGGAAGTAGCTGCCGGGAAGGATGTCTTGATAGCAGGGCAAGAACTCCTCCACCTCCACCTCCCAGGGGACTCTGAGGTCTAACCAGCTGCCTTTTCGCACACAACCGTCCATCTTGTGATCAAACTACGGCAAATAACAAAAAATTGCATCTCCGGGAGAGAAATACAAGACAAACAGCGAGAGAGGAGCTGGAACATGGGATTGGCTAAGAAATGTTAAAGGATCATGAATGTTTACGTTATATTACCAAGGATAACTGACCACATGTTGACACTAAGTCATGTTACAGCTCCACGTTTGGTGCAACATTTAAGTCATTTAAATCTTTGTCCTTCAAGATGAAAAACAAATTCTTCTTTTTAGACTCTTTAAATCATGTTGTGATGACATTCAGCAATAGAGAAAGACGAAATAAAGGCAAATCCTCTCAAATCAAGGACTTCTAACTGAGCTTGAAATGCAATAATGTAAAAAAAAAGAATTCCTGAGAAAACGTTATCAACTTCTTGACAAGTTCATGTTCATTTAGTGAAAGTATTGCATGAAGTAGAAGAATGTAGGTGACAGGTTGATGACAATTATGCCAGATAATTACAAAATAACTTTACAGAAAAATGAGTAATTTCAACTATTACAAAGTATTCAAGGGTAAATGAACACACTATACCTGGATCATCATCTTTCCCTTGTCGATTAAGATCCCGCCCAGGGCTAGTCGGAGTACCCCAGCATGGGAATCCTCTGTCTGTTTGGCCGGTCCCCCCATGCCCACCACCAGCCCTTTGGAGCCGTCCACATCTAGAATCACAAAATCATCTTGGTTGCTCACCTCCAGCTGGGTGGCACCAGGAGCACAAGAGGCCTTCAGACCAACAGTTATAAAGCACATGGTCACACTATGGGACACTATGTCCAAAGTACTGTATGATTATTATTACAATGTGTCATTTCAATATCTTATCACTTGCGTCAAATTAAAATCAAACTGTTCTGAAACTCACTGTGTGCCATTTTCCGTCATTGAGCTGGGGGCCGCCCATTACACTGACAAGGCTGCCCGCGATGCTGATCTGCATTAGGGGCATGCCTTCTTTCAAAGCCAAAACAAACCAGTCCTCCCCGTTTTTGGTATCTCCGTAGAAAATGGCACCTTCCGGGTCAAAGGTCCGTAACTGAAATGATGACTTGATACTGCAGAAACAGAACAGAATTCTTTGGAAATGTTGGTCCACAAAAAAGATGATTAGCCAACAATAATTTGCCTTACATTTGACCCAGACCAGGGTCGCTGACAGGGGGTTAAAACGCCATGATAGTTAAGTTATGTCATCACTTTTCCAGCTGGCCTTGAAATTCTAACTTGGCTTTCATCTGGAAATTGTGATCTATAGCTTACAGGTCCGGCATTAATGTTTGAGCCTTTTGCCTCCTACACCATATATTCTCAGCAAGAAGTTGATGTGAGGCCTTCCCGGTGCAGTGGTTTGACTTACCAGCTGATCTCACTGACGTTTGATGTGGTGTGGATTATTGGCCTCCAGATGTCTCTGCCCTGGCCGAGGTAGACGGTAACATCGCCTGATACTAATTTCTAGAAAAGACACAATGTCAACGAGGCACTCATTTAAAATGCAATCGTTGGTTCAACTCTTTTTCTTGTACATGTTCATTAATCAATTATTAGTTTTCTTGCTGGCAAAATGGTTAAAACCGTATTAAACGGAGGGATTTTGTTTTTAATTAACTAATGAGTCTTTAAACGAGGGAAGTGAAAGTGGTAATGTAGTCCAAAATCAATGTGAAGGAGGACCATATGGCACCTAACTGCAGTATATTAATAAACAATGGTTATTATCAAACTGAGTAGAAAATGTATCAAAGGAACACAGCTGATGTTTTAAATAGCGCCCTGATTTGTCCTCCTACGATCTGAGCAAAGTCCAGAGTGTAAATAAAGTATTTTGAGGTCAGGAAACAACTCCACAACTGAAATCTGTGTGGATTATAATCTTTGAGTTTGATAAAGTATGTTTTCTATTCTTAATCTTTCAGCAACCTATAAAACATGGCACTTATTTTCTTGCCAGAGAGGCTCTGGGACTGATACATCTAAGAATTACAGAATGTTGGACATCTAATTGACAAAAACTATATACACACGATTAAGATATTTAGGGACTTTATTAAAGCTACAAAATGCATGTACAGTATCATGGCTAACCAGATTTCTATGAGAATTTCATATTGAGTTGAATTTTTTGATATGGCCAATATTTAGACTTACACATACAGAATTATGTACAGACATACAGTAATGAAACACAACAAACATAAATACCAGTGTTACCATACCTTTCCTTGTCTATCCCCCTGCCCCTCAACTCCCCATCCCAGCAGAGTGAGGCTCACAGTAAGCAGAAGTCTACCTGCTATCGGTTTCCAAAACACGGCCATCCTTCACTGCCTTCACACACCCAGTCACTTTAGCCCGTGGGTGGTCTGCTCACTCCAAGCTCTACCTTTTTGAAGCGTGGGTTGTGCAGGCACCATGTCCCGGGGTCCAGAGAGCAAAATTTTTGGGGTCAATACTCTGTATTGATCGAAATAGAATGTGGCTTTCGCATTATGTAGGTTGACCAAAGACATAAGGCAGGCAGCAGTAAAACAAAGAGAGTTATTTAAGAAGAAAATCAACATTAAGCAAACATTTTCAATTTCTGTCTGCCTGTATATCTCTGGCCTTTGTGGTGACTCATGTAGAGTGAGTTAGGTGAGTGGCCCAAGCCAGACTGATGTTTATACATTACACAGGAACCATCATCAAGTTTGCTGACGACACGACCGTCATCGGCCTGATCACAGACGGCAACGAGATATATATATAGATATATATATATATATATATATTATACACATCTGCCATACATATCTGTTTATATGTAATATATGCATCTGTCCATACCTCCTCATTCATCAGTGAAAAGTATTTAAATTACTGTATATTTAAATACTTTCTATTTATTCTACATATGTATATATTGCACATCTTTACTTCCTTAGTGTTGTTATTGTATATATTTTTGCACTATTTCATTTATCTTTGTTACACTTTGTATGTTGAGTTGTTGGAGGAGCCTGGGATACAATATTTTCATTGCCAACCTATACGCTGTATCTGCTGTGCATGTGACAAATAAAACCTTTGAATCTTTAAACTGCTGAGTGTTTTCAAAGAAGAGAGAGTGATGAAAGATGACCTCTGTTCAATACACAAAACTGTGACTTCAATCAAGTGACACATTCTCCTTCCAGCAAGTATCTGATTTCTGGCGAATACTGGGAAAAGTTTTTAAAAAACACACACATAAACACACAGAAATTCATACCATAACATAGGATTGCTCATGTTTGCACTCAAAGTCTGTCATTTGTCTACTAAACTTTAACTGCAAATAGGTATTTTTTCACAGCAGACATCCTAACTCTGTAATATTTCACTGGGGCATTTGAAAAAAAACACAAAGGATGGTGGTAGTCATGATTTCGACACCTGTGTTTTTTTCTGCTAACTAAAACTTCTGCTGTGGGAAAAAACACAGATTGAGGTCAAATCATTCCGGAAAATGACCACTTGGCACCTGTACCTTTAAATGATTTCATTAGTATCTCTGACATCACATTGTGATAGTAAATTAATGACTTTCTGTTCAAACCACTGAGTGTCACTACTGCGAAAGTGCTAAGTCACGGATGATAAGAGATCAGCTCGCAGTAATCAACAACAAACAAAATACCACGCAAATGTGGCTACGGTTAATTTATCATAAAAGAAAACACAAGGGAAGGAATTGCCAAAGAATTACTACTCACAAGTAGAGGTATGGACCATGTGAGAAGTGCAAATGTGACTACAGCTTGTTCTTATCAAATCTCTAATTGTAAAATGAATATCTCAGTGGAGAATAAGCATCTATTAATATCCAACAATGTGAAAACAGGCATACGCCAACTTTAAGCACATGGTTCACATTAAGACCTCCAGATCAACATGTAACGCGTAAAAGAGACTTGATTAAAAAAAAACATGAGGCCAGACTAGTATTGATTTCATTGGGTCATCAGGTTAATACTTTATTTTGTTTGATTGCAGCAAAGATAAAGGAAGGGAGAGACGGAAACAAGGGGAAAGAGAGAGAACAGGAAGAATGTTGGAAAAAGGAGACTACAGACTTTGGGAGAGCTGTGGCTACAAGCCTTTGTATCAAATCTAAAGACAAAGTCATCAGGCAACATTAAAACATCTTTTAAAAATAACATTAACATATTTTGTGGGCTTTATATGGCACAGTATTACCCTAGACATGTACACGATACCAAAACAGTTTAGCCACACCCCTACGTCTATGAACAGCTTCAGAGCAAATAAAGCCGTGAAATCTATCTCCAACTCTTCGTCATTTCTCAAGAAAGCGCTTCATTTGCTATTCATATTTCTTATGCCATAACAAGGCACCTTAACAGTTGAAATCTGGCAGATTCACATAGTACTATAGATAATTATTTAAATATCAAAGCAGAGGCACATTCATTAAAAACGAAAACATACAGTGAATAGTCTTATATTACCACCAGATTCCAGTTCGGTCACTACAATACGTCGATTCGCATGCTTTGGGTTTGTATGATAACCATGATGGCAAACTATGGCATAAGAAATGGTCCAAAACACAAACATGTCCATCTATAGGAATGTCTTGAGATAGTGTATTGGAGACAGCAAGGCTTTTTTCACTGAAACTAACCCACAGAAAAATTAAAAAAGAACAAGTGGCCCATATACTGCCAAGGGGTCTGCGGCTCCGGCAGATTTAATTTGGTTTTCATATTCGCACAGGCACTCATTCTCGTACACGACACACATACGTACGGCTACCGGCAAAAGGCTTGTAACCACACCCAAGGGGGATGCTTGTGCACCCCTGCAGTTGGTCACCATGTGTTTGAACACTGCTGTCTGTCAAAAAGGTGCCCGAGTACCATCACACACACACACCGAAACACATGTTCTTCATTCAGAGGTGTGCGAGTTTGAGGGGAAGAAGGAGAATTCTCCTAAGTAGTGACTGTGAGAAGTAAATGTGGCCCCACGGTTTATGGAATTGTCTACAATGAAATAAAAAAAAAATGAACAAAGATATGAGGATGAAGAGGCCAGAAATACCTCCAGAGGAAGGAAACGGAAACAAAAGCTGTGCGCACAATGCCAGATCTGCTGAGGATATAAACGGTTAGGAAGCAAGTGATGCTCATGCTGTGTGGATACAGAACCCAAGTTTACTGACATGTTCCTAGGACTACTGTATATATGCATACCAGACGTTATACGGTTTCTTTAACAGGTTATTTGTGTCAAAACAGAAAAAAAAAGAACCATCTCTACCATTAATGCAGCTTTACTTCATTAACCTCATGACTAAATTTACATTCATATTTTAAAGTTTACTCCCCCTTTTCACTGAAGCCATTTCCATCTGGTAAGAGGGCTAAACAACATAAACAACAACATAGTTTAACAAAACAAACATATAAAGATAACATTACACGTAGAACAAAAAAGGCCCCAGGAGGGCACCTGGGGGGTTCTCGGCCACCGCTTTGGCTGCTAAGTTCAGCCTTTTCCTACCTTTTAGTAATAAGGGAAGGAGGAGAAATAGCCCAGGCTATTCCCAACACCCCTCAGTCCCCTCGGTTGGGGAACAGGACGTTTTTTTTTGTCCCAAAAGTCATTTCTGTGGGTCCTTCTGACTCAGAGTCCAACAGTTTTGTGCCCATATATTTCTTTTCCTATACAGAAAATACCCTGAATCCATTGATCTTTTTCCTTCCTTGCTGTCACTTTCTTCTTCCTGGCTTAGGAAATGGAGCCTTTTTCTCTTCCAATCAAAGAGGAAAAAGCTATGCAAGATGAAGGCTGACTGGTTTTTATTCTTTTCCTTATTTTACATGAAGGAAATGAGATGAAAAGCGGAAGTGCAATGGCCTACCAGCCTTTATTTCTAACCCAGTGGCCAGCTACATATCCCAAGCAGCTACAAGTGTCCCCATAAAGTGACCTCTACTCTTTCTATTTTTGTGCACATAAGATATAAACTATGGTGAATGCTATAGAGATCCTACAGTGCCATTTGGGCCCCAAAGTCACCAGGTTAGTTGAGACGTTAGAAGCTCAAATGATCTGTCATTGTCATAGACTCGCATCCAGCCATAGCATTTACTTCTTAATGATTTGGATATGAAGAATCACTTCTTAATGCACTTCTACATCTTGACCTACAGCATTCCGAATAGCAGGAATGCTGTGCAAGTCTCACACGGAATGATCTAGGCACTCACACACATACTCCAAAACACACACACTCTTCAAAGCGAACGCAGTCATACCTGCCAAGGCCCACCTCTGCATGCACACATTCCTGCTCAACTGTACATATTGTCATGGACAATTTAACGACAGGATACTCCATCATTCACTCATACAAATAAGGATGCTTAATGCTCCACCTTGAGCTGTCTCGAGTAATTCTTTTTCATCCCTTATCCTGATCTCATCCACAAGCCTTCCCTGAAGACTGTTTATCCTTTTTATATGACTATAAAGGGACTCGACTAATGTGTCACACAACACACACCCTGTTAGCAGTTCTTATTCTTATAGATAATATAATGAGTCAGAGAGGAAGATTAATCAAGCTCTAGAACTACGACACACTACAGCAAGACAGGAGAGCCGCTGAGAAAGGTGAGCGGGAGTAAAGAGAGGGGAGGAGTGATACGTCACTGTAACACCAGCCCCTCTCCCTGCTCCTTCTCCTCCCCTCATCCTACTCCTGATTTAATGCCTAGCTCTGATCTCCACTCATTGAAAGAGAGGCAGGGGTGCTGTATGACTGTACTCAGTGACCCAGTGAGCATGCACCCCCTCCCCTCCTGTCCTTAGCAGGCCAGGCCGTCACCACTGAAATATATTCCTCAGAGTGCTTCTAGGGTTTGCTGCTGTCTCGTGGCTTCTTGCTGCTGCCGCCGCTGCTGCTGCTGCTGTAGAGGCCCGGGTTCGAAACGAGCGGCCGAGGGGCCACTCCCATGTAGGGTCCGGCGGTGGCTGCGTAGTTGAAGATGGCCGGGAGGAAAGGCAGAGGCTCCACTTTGTCCCCACCAGGTGCCATCATGTTCAGAGTCACAGGAAGAGCAGCAAGGTTGTAAGGGTAGGCCAGCAGCTGGGGCCCGTAGAGCAGCTGGTAAGGGTCCGGATAAAAGGGCAGCTTAGCCAAGTCCGCGCCACTTGGGACCATCATTTTCCCCAGTGGGCCGAAAGGAAGAGCTCCAGCAGGATAGGAGGACATGAGCAGGTTTTCCTCCTGCTTTTTACCGGGGTGGTAGCTTTCCGGCACTATAAGGGACATGGGGTAATTATGGGAATGGTAGCCCACTGGGGTGGCGTCCCCATCTCTGGAAGATACAGTATCGTGGTGCTCCGGCTCAGGTGGTTGTGGGGCCCGGGGGAGTAGCAGAGCGTGGGCTGAGGGGCGGTCACCCGCACCAGCTGCTCCAGTGGGCAGGGGGTGTCTGTCGAGGCCTTGTGAACTGGAGTGAACCTGACGAGCTATGAGGCCAATAGTTGAGGGGGACCGGCAGGGGGATTTGGGCGTGTGCCTGTGTGACGAGGATCCATTCATAGTGGGGTGAGTGGGAATATGCTGGGGGGACGGCACAGGGCTCAAGGGCTCCTCTTTGGGGACCAACAGAGAAATCTGGTCCTGCTGGGCGTGTCTACTTATGTGATGGGACTTCTCTATCTCTTTTTCCCTCTCTTTCACCATTTCTTTCTGTCTGTCCCGCTCCCTCTCTGTCTCTCTTTGCCTCTCTATCTCCCTCTCTCTCGCTAGAATGGAGGACATGGTGAGGTCTTGTGCTTCGTCGGGAGAAGGACTCCTGGACAGCGACTGAACTCTGAGATCCTGGACCCGAGGGGGCTCCTCGTAACCCACGTGACGAAATATCCCACTCCCGCCCTGCCTCTCTCTGTCCATAATGACCCCATCCCGTTTCATAAATCCCCCCTCGGAGCTGAGAGCCGTTGTCATGGAAACAGGAGGAGCAGCAGCAGTGGTTATTCTGGTCTGTGACGTCGTGGGCACATTTTGAGAGGTGTTGCTGGATGCCACAATGTGCACAGGGCTGGGTATTCTGTGGATCTGGCTGTCCAGGCTCTTTTTGCTGGGGGTGCGGTAGTCCAGGCATTCAGGTCCATTCATGACCAGCACACTCTGGAGAGTAGAGGGCGGGGCGGGCGGGAATTTTGTGGGATTAGGACTTTCTAATGGAGGGTCTGCAAGAAGTGGGCTGGGCTCTCTCTCTAGAACTGGATGTGTGAGCTCAGGTTTGTCACCGGATTCTGACATCTGATGTTCATGTGTCGGTTCAGTGAGGTGGTCTTCACGCTGCCGTGATGCCACGCAGTCAGCACTGCTGGGGGGGTCTGGTGTTAAATAGCTGATAACTGAAACAGAGAGAGCGCTGGGGCCTTTTTCAGTCTCTAGGTCTCTGCTGCTAACAACTGTCTTTTTTGGCGATGAAACTTTATCTTCCTTTTCTCTCTCTGGAGAACTGCTCAGCTCATGACGTCGGATGTGGCGAGTAAGCGCTGAAGACGTCTTGCAGACCTTGTGACACTGTGGACAGGTGTGTCGTGATAGCGCTCTCCTGCTCAGGCGACTCGGGCTTGAATTCCTCCCTATTTGCGCCCCTTTTTCTTCGTTTGCGATCTCTGGCACAGGTTCAACTTGTTCGCCGAGCTCCTCTTTTGGGGGTACAGAGGGGGCTTCAGCAGGCTTGGGATGCTGGGCTCTCTGGTGGTCCTCTAACTTATCCCTTGAGGGGAAAGTGGCCCGGCAGAAGAGGCACACAAACTCCAGCAGATGGCTCAGCTCGTGTTTGTCTCGCTTCCTGGGGCTTGAGAACCAGCGGCCGCATGTCCCACACTCTGCTGCATTCCCATTAGTCCAAGGCCGCCTCTTTATTCCCGTGGGAGCCACTGAGGTAGACGTAGGAGGCTTTGGAGAGTGCAGAGGAGGAGTACAGACCTCCTGACGGGCCGCTTTAACTTTTTCCTCTGCCTCTTTGTTTTTCTCCTTCAGAGGGGCATCTTTCTTTTTCCTCTCTCCCATGTCTCTGTTAGATTTAGACACTTGTTCGGCCTCTTCCCTCCCCCCATCGTCTTCCTCGTCTTGTGAGTTCTCTGTTTCTTTACTCGCACAGTTCGTGACTCTATCTGTCCTCCTCTTCAACCTGATCGAGCGCTTGAACTTTAGTTTCCTCTGCCAGCTCTTGACCCTCTGTAGATGTGCTTGGGCCTTCTTCTTAGGCTTGTAGGAGTAGTAAGGCCGCCATAGATTATCCTCTTCGTCGTGGTCACTCTCCTGATGACGCACCTCCCTCCGGAAGTAGTACTCCCTCACTTCATCGGGGGATTTGGAGCTCTTTTGCTCTGCCTCCTCCTCCTCCTCCTCCTCCTCCTCACAATCTCCTCCTTCCTCTTCTTCCACTCTGCGGTGGGGGCGGTGTTTATGGTGATGGTGGTGGGAGTGGCGTGTGTCCTTGGCATCCCGCACTGTTTCGCCCCGTTTGGCTTTGGGAGGAGAGTGGCTCTTGTCTCTCCTCAGATCTGTTTCGGAGATGCTGCGCTTCACCATGGCTTCCTCGCCAATACGAACAGTAATCTGGCACAGCGGCCCTGCCTCTTTGACCTGTGACCCTACAGATGCTGACAGCGACTTTGAGTTAGACATGTCGCTCTTGCTGTGGGATTTCCGCGATTTGTGAAATAATCTGCCTGTCTCCGCACCCTGTCTACCTCTTGAGTCGTCCTCTGAACTGTCTCTTGACCTCTTTCTGTGGCTCTCTGCGCTATCTCTCTGTCTTTTGAATGACCTGGGAATAGTCTTGTGTGAGCTGCTGCTGGTTTCAGGGGACGGGCTGCTCACTGGGCTTTTTTCACTACCAGAGGTGACCTGGTTGCTATGCACGATGACAGAGGATGACACGGCTGTCCCATGAACTATGACAGAGGGTTTTGTGTGGCCATATGTTATCACAGAAGGCATGCTTGTTTCTGAGCCTCTATCACTTTTGGGAGTTTTGGTTTTGCTGCTACTAGACAGTTTGAAGCTGCCTCTCCCCTGCTCTAAATCCAGGGCCTCACTCTCATGTTTTCTAACTTGGGGCATGTCCGATTGGGGGAGGGCTGTTAGTTCAGAGAGGTCACCATGCTCAGATACTGAAACAGGGAAGCCATTAGGGAAGTCATCTGGGTCAGGCTTTACGCTCTGAGGGTGGGCCCCGCTGATGAGGCTTTGTAGCTCCTCAGGGCCCAGAGTACAGCCTAAGCCAGGAAGGGAGAGGGAAGGTGACTCGATCGGTGGCATGAGCAGGCCATTATGCAAACTGTCACTGTAAGTCTTGTAAGGTCTCTTCTGGGAGCGCATGGGGAGAAGGCGGTAGAGCTTGAGCGCGTTCGCTTTCTGCTTATAACCCCCGTTGGCTGTCTTTTCACTGGAGATGAGGCTGGGGTTGATCCCGTGGATGGTCTTCTGGTGCGTTTTGAGGTTGTAGTAGGTGGCGAAGGCGTCCCAGCAGAAGATGCACTGGTAGCGGCGCTCTCCCGTGTGCCACACCTCGTGCTTCGTGCGGTACTCTGCCAGGGCGAAGACTTTGTCGCAGAAGTGGCACGGATACTTGCGTCTCCAGGAGTGTACGTTGGAGTGCCTCTTCAGGCTGGAGAGGGTCATGTAGGAGCGTTCGCACACAGAGCAGAAGTAAATGACATTGCCATCTACCACCTTCACGAAATGGTGCTCATCTCCTGCTAGTAGCTCTGCGGCTGCTGCATCATCACCTTGGATACGTGCCAGGAGGCTCCGGGCTTTCTTCCCCTGCCGCGCCTTCCCGATTTCTGATTGTCCCACGATCACTCCCCCCTCCACTCTCACCTCGCCCTCCTCCAGTGGCTCCTGCTTTGGCTTTACAGTGAGAGAGGGGGGGCCCAGGCTGTTGGAGGGAAGGCCTGGCACCCGGCAGGAGGACTCATGGGATTGCAGTCTCTTGCTGTGTATGAAGACTTTGCCACAGAAGCGGCAACTGAGGGCGCGGCTGCCACGATGCAGCCGCATGTGGACTGTCAGGGAGGAGGCGGAGCTGAAAAGCCGATGGCACACACCACAGATCAGCTCGGGCTTCAGGCTGGCTGTGGGGGGATAGGAGGATGAGTGAGGGGGTGCGGTAAGATCCTCCGACGGGGGAGGAGGAGGTGGCGGTAAGGGTGGAGGGAGGTGCAGGGGGGGCGGGTGAAGACTTGGTCCATGAGGGCTTCCCACTTTCCCAGCTGGTCTTTTTTCCCTCCTCTCTGTATCCCCTCCTCTCTGATAGGCCGACGTGCCCAGACTGAAGAGGATCTGAGCCGTTTGAGAGGGGGAGGCGGTGCCGTTGGTTACCCTGTGCCTCTCGTCCCAACCGTCTCCGCCGTAAGACCTCGGGGGAGACCTGTGAAACTGAGTGTCTGAATTGAGTTTGGAGCACTTTAGAGGAGGCGGGGATTTGATATCTTTCCTGCTAAGTGCATGAACAGTCATGGGAGATGAGGAGGAGGAAGGCGAAGAGGACGGAGAGCTGTCGTGCCTCGGGGGCTTAAAAGGTCTGTGCTTTACGTCCATGGTAGCATCCAGTTTCCACAGCGACCCCTCGTCCGAGCTCTTGGAAGATGGCCGCCTCCGATGAGGGGAAGGGGAGGACGAGGAAGAGCTACGACAGTGGTTCGGAGATGTGAGGGAGGCTGGGAGGGGAGCGGCACTAAGTGGGAAGCTTAGGGTGATTTTTGCATTTTTAGGTCCGTCGGCCATGTCCTCCAGCCTGTCCTCCATCACGGCCTCTCCCCGGCCTACGCGCCTTTTACCCTTCATTTCCACCTGTTCGCCTTCCTCCTCCTCTTCTTCAGAATGAGAGGCCCCTCCAAGACAGGGGACTTGTTTGTAAAACCCTTCGATCTGGCTTGAGCCGCAGAGATTGACAGGGAGGTGTGAGGAGTCCTGGACCGGTTGAAGGGTGTCTGCAGCCACCAAGGGCAGAGACGGGGAAGACAAAGGTGACAACCGCCGACTCTGTTGGCACGCGGTGTCCTTCACTGCACCGTGTGTGATTTTGCAGAGGGGAGTTAGCCCAGCAGTCAGGTGTTGTTCACTCAGACGTGACTGAATAAGGCCCGCGTGGAGGGGGTCCCACACCTTTTCACCGGACACCATGACCAGCCCCCGAAATCTGAAAGAGAAATCAGAAAATATGTTTTAGCTTCATGAACATCCTCAGAGAAATGTACAACACAAACATTTATATCGACATGAAGCAAAGAATTACATCCAAAGCTCGGGCGGGAGCAGCCATGATGCCTGTGGAACACTTTTCGAGAAACGGAAAGTGAACTGAATGCCCCAGCAACGCTCAACTCTAACGGCTCAGCCAGGAATGGTGAAAGGAGGGAGAGGGTAGGGGGGAGGAATGAATCTGCGGCAGCGCTGGTTTAGATTTCAGCGTGCCACAACCAAGCCTTCAGAAAGGCATTCCAGAGATCCATCTCTCTCGGCTGTGACACAACATTCCCTTTGCCTAATTGGAAGGCGTTCAGATTTAATCAAGATTCTCTCAGAATAGAGTGTTGACTTAGATCCATGGCCCGAAAGCACGTAAAAATAGTCCCACTCTCTTGCTGTTTGAGCAAGAGGCTTGTTAGCCATTCCTGGCGGTGGCCAGTGTTTGCCAGGAATGACTCTAACCATTTATTTGTGAAGGCGGAAGGGAAGGAAAGAGGGGAAGAGGGGAAGAGGAGAAGGGAGGGAGATTGCATGCATGCGCACAGAAAAAGGGGTGTTTTTCCGCCTTCTGCATCCGGTACAATCTCAGCTAAGCTGTGGAAGATGAGCGACAGGCTATTCTCATTTCCATTCTAATTCGACCGCCATGAGGGTGGCTGTAGTTCTGCTACAAATTCACCGTACATAAGATAACTGCAGATTCTCGCCCGAAAGGCAATTTGCTGTTATTACTTATTCAAAACGGATTCATTTATTTAGGTCTGCAGATTGGGGAGCAGAACGGAGACGGTTTAAGGCCGTAATGATGCGACGAGAAGAAAAATCCTCAGTCATGCTTTTCTGCCTGCGTTTTCAAGCAGCAAAGCAGCCAGGAAGGCAGGCCGCTGTAAAATTCCACAGGCAGCCCTGAACAGGCAGAAACTAGGTCAGCACTGTTATTGCAGAGGGAAGAGGAGGGAGAGAGCGAGAGAGAGGGTGAGGATGAGGGAGAGTGAAAGGGTGATAGAAAAAAGGGAGAGAGAAGCTCAGGGTTAGTGGGAGAGCAGGAGACAGAGAGAAGGAGAGAGGAAGAGGAAGGAGTTGGAGGGGGGGGGGGGGGTGTTGAAACAGGAACAGTCAGACACACTGCACTGTCAGACAGACAGGAGCCCAGGCAAACAATCACACTCACAACAGCACACAGACAAATGCACACACACACACACAATACAAACATGCATGTGTACACAGCACTGTACATACACTTATGCATGCCCACAGGCAAGACTGACAGGCTTAAACAAAACAGCTCGAAAAAGGATAGGCCCACTTGTAAATCACATTCAAAACCAAAAGTTGAATCTGAGTGCAACAGGGCACTGACACTAAGTGCAGAACAAAGTATAGTCAACAAAAGAACAGCCATGGTGCCTTTGAATGACGTAATCAGAACAAGCACGTTGACAACAAACCAGTCCATGCCATACAAGATGTATAAAAACAACTAGGATACAGAATTCTGTCTTGCCAGGCTTGCCGTATTGCTCTGTTTGTACTGAAACAGGCCTTCATTGTCACTCACATTTGCTGAGCAATAGATGTGCAGGAAATCCCTTATGGCAAGTCTGCTACAAGTGGGCGGACACACTGAGAAACAGCGCTTAGGCTAAAAATTTCACCATCTCAACTGATGCTTGAGCTGGGGACAGGGAAATGCGTATGTCGCCCCCTCGCTCTTCTTCTTTATCTCCCTGTGACGCACACAGGCGCTTCACAAGCAGAGCCAGCACGACACGCCATCTGACTGTGACAGGCAGCTTTTAACGCGCTGGATTCACTCGTACGTGTATACAAATGACACGCAGATCTATACTTTTAGCGCTTAATTAAGAGTACAGATGAGGGGATAAACACCAACATCCTTCTCAAATGTGACCATGAAAGTGACAAGGACTCGAGCAAGCAAAATAAAAATAAACAGCAACCTTGTTCCCACACCTCTCTGCGACAGGATGTTCTGCACAAACAAATATGTTGGTCAACGTGTGAAGGGTTCATCTATTCAGGCCTGTGGCACCTCTAAACCGCACAGCACTAACAGCTACTCAGCTGGTGCCAGACAAATGACAAACTAGACTCACGTAAACATCAACAAAAACATCTTAGGGAACAATGACAATGGATTTAACTTGTATTCCATAACTACGGAAGAGCATTAGTGCCACATGTGAAATTCGTTTGAGCATTTGAGCCACATGTGATTTTTTGGTTTATTTAGATTTTAGAATAAAGTCAGAATTCTGAGAAACAAATAAATCAAGACTTTTTTTCTTAGAAGTGCAAAAACACTTGTTGGCCCGTCATCCTCTTCCATACATATCAAATGACAAACGGAACATTTTATTCTGGGAATTTCGTTCTTTTAAGTTCAAATTTAGAAAGTGCATCTGATAATTCTAACAAAGCTTGAATTGTGGGACCATTTCATACGAGGTGAAGTTTCTCTATTTGGCTTTTCTATTAGCATCTGGAGAACATGGATGACTTTTGGAAACCATTGGTTAGTAATCCACTCAGTTTCAACGGTCAATCAGTCACTAGGAACATCACTGCTAAAGCGGCCTTGCATAACCGAAGGCCGGACGGCAGAGTAGCCTGGTGCCAGCTCAAAGCCTTGAACCAGCCGTTGAGCAATCTGTTTATTCCAACACTGAAATGAGTTCATGTGCTGACAGACACAAAACTGTGAGGATTAAATCACCACGCTTGTTCTTTTGTTTTTTGCCATCTTCCATCTCAAAAGGAAATTCCTTAAAAGTGTAACCACAAGCATTGTAATAATGTGCGGTTCAAACTTACACATACTTTGGCTCCAAAATAAACCGTTTCAAATCCAATACTTTCTATAATTGAGGATTATCACAGCAAATTTCATTTTAATACTTTAGGACCAATTACTTTCACAGTTCAGTATGAATATAAACAGCTAGCAATAGTGAAAACCCCTTGTTCAAACGACGGTGTAAAGTACAGCTAAAAAGATCATATCTACTTTCAATCCAAACCATTGAAACAAAATCCTGGTTGATTAGAACTTCGATTTTCTTTTCATTGATATGTCCGCTATTGGGAGTTTTAGAGATCTGGGAACACAAGAATGTTGCAAAGGCATAACCGTGTGTGGCCAAGAAAAACTGGTGATCAGGCTTTAAAAGAGCCAACAATTTAGAGAGGATCTAAATCACTGTATTTTGAGATGAAATAGACAGTGAGCACACCCAAAATGTTGGTAATAATCCCTTATTACACAAAGTAACCTGCCTATACTGGAGCCTGAAATAATGCAGGTGAAAGCTGAACCAGGAAGTCTGTTTTTAATTTTGTGTTTCACTTGTTTTTTAGCAGTGTCATCGCATTCACAGATCTAAGTGTAAAGGTGACTGAGTGCAAAGTTATCTTAACTGATAAGAATTCTATTAAACCACATTCATCCTTTAACCAAAACTTGAATGTGCTGTCAACATATGTGTGTGTGTTTTTCTTGGGGGGGGGTTAAGGGGAGTGCCTGGAACGCAGAATGTGGGGGGCCTTGGTTTTCCAGCCGGTGAGCCAGCCAGCCAGCGGCGTGTAGCATGTGGGAAGAGGAAGGTGTCGGCTGGGCTTTCTCCCGAGTGAGGGGCAGCCAGAGGGGCCCAGCGATTGGAGCAGCAGTTGGTCTGCGAAGAGGAGGGTGTGTGTGTTCGCAGGAAGATGTGTGTGTGGGTGGGTGGGTATGGGGGCATCGTTAGCAAGGAAGGCTACTGAACTCTCCACAACCCCCTCGGCCAAGAGAGCTTGGTGGAGCCAGCCAGATGGGATAGAGGGAAGGAGGAGGTAAGGGAAGTCGGGGAGTGGTTGAGCGGAGGTGGTAGTGGGAGCTGGTGGGGGTAAGGGGTAACTTCAAACACATCTCGCCCATGTTCACATTTCATGGTTTCCTTGTCTTTCAGATCCCTCTCAGCATGACTGACCCCCTCTCCTCCTCCTCCCCACGTGTAAACTGTCGTACGGTGGTGTTTTCGCATGCCGCTCCACGCACCAGCAGGCCTGCCCATGTTCTAAAATCGCCACACTCTCCACGCTCCGTTAATTCCCAGAACAGCACGTAATTCCCATAATGCCGCTTGCTGCAACAGAATCAGAGGAGGCCCTTCGGAAAACAGTAGGGCCACAACAGTAACCCTTGAGAGCAGTAACACTACACCAGTGACCTTTCTGAGGTAATTTACACCAAAATAATTTTCAATTTCATGCGTGATCCCAGTTGAAGGGGGTGTGAAAGTCCCCTTTGGAGTTCTCAGACTCAAACAACCAAGACAAGTTTCAGTTTTAGTAAGGCTGAGCCAGAACGGCATGTTACAGTCACCATAAACTGCAAATAAAACTATGGCAAGTTAGAAAAGATGAAGCTGAATTGCATTAGCATCCTTTTGTTTGTGGTATATAATAAAATCCCTGCATAATCAAACAAAGCAAACCAACTTTAAGAATTGCACGATAGCATATTCACACCGGTAGAAAAAAGGCAAATACTACGTCCTAATGGGGGACCCAAGCACAAGTGACCAAAATAAAAAAGACAACATCATCAGAGTGACGCCACCGAGCAGCGAGAGACTACACTTCCTTTTGCTGACCTATGACCCCTACCCCTGTGGCAGCGTGAATCATATATTCCATACATTAAGCAGAGGGGCTTGGCTTGGCATCCATGGAAACCAGGAATGTGGAGTAGTTGGCAGCAGATGCTGTGTTGTTGTTGGAGAAAGAAAAAAAAAAAAGTAAGGCTTCAGGCAGCAACAACGGGCTTGGTGACATCAATATGCCCTCTGCTGCTCCACCAGAGACAACCTCCAGCAGAAAAACAGCCTGGTAAAATGGAGGACAAACTGGGCGGCCCGTGACCGAAATAAGAGACTGAACCAGCCGGTGGAACCAGAGATGTTTACCGCCGCCTACATGCAAGTTTTTCCAGCTAAAACACTTCCTGTGATGTTGATAGTAACTTGATGAGGAGGATTGGGAGACTGGCCCACCATGTTAGGAACCCCTTACAACAAACCTCATATCTGTTCTGACGTGTGTTTGGCAGCACCCCCACCCCCCCCCCGCCCCCTTTCTGCAGTGAATCACAAAGAGGCCTTTTCGATAAATTAAAAGTTTCATCACAATCACAAAACGAGTCATCGCTCTTGAAAAAAAAAAAGAACTGCGTGGTGCGCCAGCAACCGAGAAGAGGATGAGGGAGACAAGGCCTGTTACTGGCACACACACACACACACGCACGCACACACGCGCACACACACACACACACACACACAGGCAGGCAGATCCAGTACAGGGACACACATAAATACACGTCCACATACACACTGCATAAAAAAAACACACTCACGCCCCATACACGCGCACGGTTTAATAAAAACCTTTTCCTCCTCTTCACGCGCAGAGCAAGCAGTGCCACAGCAGCAGAGGGAAGCAGAAAAACAGGCAGGAAAACAACAGATTTCAGCCTCTCTTCCTCCTTATTCTCCCTGGCTGTCTCTCAGGAAGGCAAGCATACAAGAGAACGTACCTCGGAAAACCTCCTGCTGCATCTCTGCTGCGATGTGTTCTCTCCCCTCACACTCCCTCTCTCTCTCTCTCTCTCTCTCTCTCTCTCTCTCTCTCTCTTCCCCTTGGTCTGTGTATGCGCACGTCCGAGTGTGTGAGAGCGAGGGTAGAGAGAGAGAGAGCAGGGAGAGGCGGTGCACACACACACACACACACACACACACACACACACACACACACACACACACACACACACACACACACACACACACACACACACACAGGCAGCAGTGTGTGAAGACAGAGGGCAGGAGCGATTCTCACACTCGAACTTGCTCTCCCTCTCCCTCTCTCTCTCTCTCTTTCTCTCTCTCACTCTCTCACTCACTCACTCCCCCTTTTCTTGCTCCCCTCTCCTCTCTCACTCCAGTTTTTGCCTTTGACACTCGATTCTTAGTGTTTTTGCTCTTTTTTTCCAGCAAGTGAATCCCCCCTCCCTCCCCTCTGCATCCCCCCACTCCCAACCCATCCAAACCCCCACTGAATCCAATCTTCTTTTTATTTGGGAGTGTTGTTCCCTCTCTCCCTTTTCTCTCTACACACACATACACTCATGCACACTCATGCAAACACACACACACACACACACACACACACACACACACACACACACACACACACACACACACACACACACACACACACACACACACACACACACACACACACACACACACACACACACACACACACACACACACACACACACACACACACACACTACTTTATATACACAAAGCCCAGCGATAGGGAGAGGGAGAGGGAGGGAGAGGCAGAGGGAGACAGAGTGGGAGAGCAAGCAAGCAAGAGGACGCCATTTAAGCAGTTTGTTACGAGCACTGCAAGTCCCCAAAATGGCTGAAAACAAACAGGAACCACGCCAACTTCAAAAACCTGGGCACAAGGACGGAAGAACTCGCAGACAGGGAGCGAGGAGGAGAGTGAGTCAGAGAGACAGCGAGGAAGGGAGACAGAGAGACGACAAACTGCTGGTAGTCAAATGGCGGATGGGAGCACTGTCTGAAACAAGTGAAGTTGAGGGAAAAATGGAGGCCTTAAAGGGGAAACCCAGGGATTTAGTACTTTAGGGACAGATTTCAAAAAGAAGGCCAAAGTCTCTAGTATTGGTCAAGTTCCAATAATGCTGTCTCCTACATTTCCCAAGATGCAACTTGCTATACTCTCCGTACCCATACACTCCATGTTCCTACCTGGCAAACGCTCAAGTTCTTTCAAACTCCACTTCCCTAGTTTCAAAGGCGTTCAGATCCAAAATACCAGGCGTGCAACAACGCAACAAGCTTTGATGTTGGTACAACTCTAGAAAGTGGCCACAACGACAACAATCTAGCCAACCAAAAGTAGATTTAGGGTCAAATCCTGCCATTGGCCACGACTTTTACCTTGCATTCACCTCCCATTCCACAATCTGTGTGTTACGTTTGTATCTTGTGCTTGGCGTCACCCAAAATTATTTTAATTGCTTTCAAGAACTGCCAACAACCCAGAGTGTTTCCGGATAGTTCTGGCTATGACTAACGAACAATACTTCTACCTCCATCTTGACAATTGGCACGTAAACGGTTAGCACACATTTGATATCCCAACTCAATTCTGGTACTCAAGAGGTTTCCTTTGGTTGCTGGAAAAGTGAAGCCAGGGGCCACTTTCACAAAGAGTGATTGGCATCATATCGCAAATGGTGATGGCATCCCACCGCACAAATTGCAGGCTGTATTTCAAATTTGGTAAAATTATAATGACGAGTCCTCTACAAATGTGCCAACGCGGTGGTACCAAAATGGTAAGAGACCACTTCCCTATATTTTCTCATACTTTATAACGCTCCGCCCAGACATTATACAACTGAATAGTACTCCCGATGATGAGTACACTGATCTTCATACGTAAAATCAGTGGAGGGCCTCTTCAAAACAGAGAAGGTGGTAAAGGTGGACACACAAGAGCAGAAACTGGAGCAAGGACACTATTTGGATGTCCATGCCCTCAGCTAAAAGGGTTCAAGTGCTATCAGCAGCAATGTCAATAAACTGCTTTTATGTCGGCGGGTGTATATCTGATCCTGACACCGGCGGAACTTAAACAACTGGTGACAAGGTCCTTTTTTGTTTCACACCACCAGCTCTCCTCAACAAAACAAAGGCGCCACCATCACGTCCTGCAGCTGGATATTACTTCTGATTCACCCGCATTCATGCCAAAGGCCTCACAACAACAAGCCTCTTCCTCCTGCTTCGCTCTCGGGCCGTGCACGTCACGCTGAGTGGAAATTGCACATATCTCTGCTCTCAATCCTTCGGCCATGAGCCACTCGGCGGCCCTAGATCAGGAGGTACTCTGTCAGCTGGGACAAGAGGGCATGAAAATAAGAGGAGGGGTGGAAGAATGTTCTAGCAGTGCTATGCTTCAACCAATTATACTTCCCACTGTCCTTTTCAGTTGAGCTGCCACCCCACAGACACCCCCCCTCCCCTCCCCACCAGTACCCACCAAGTGAACCTTGACGCCAACATCCCGCCCTCCTCCTACTCTTCCCCTGCCCTTTCCCTCTCTCCCTCTCTTTCATCACTCTCTCCTACCCTCATTGTACGCTGCCACACTTGTCTCCATGGGAACCGCTCTGGGATTGGGTGTTGTTCCTGTGACCTCTCTGTCTGTTGGAGTTGGGTGAACTTTTTTTCTCTGCCCCCCCCCTTGTCCTTTCTCATGTACTCCTGCACGCTTTCAAGGCATGCTGGCTGTGAGGATGGGACGGCGGTTGTGAGTAGCTTCAAGATAGGACGGTGAAGTTAGAGCTAGAAGTAACAATATGTGAAAAGCAAAAGAAAGAGAGGCCGTGTGGGCAAATCAGATTGCCCGTTGGCAGATACAATAGTGTGTGTGTGTTCCAGGAGTGCGACCACTCGTCAACACATGTGTGCTGGCATTGTCCCGTGGCTGCAGCCGGCCGCAAACTCTGTATTCAGAGGCTCCCCTGTTGTCCAGACGTCCCTATTCATGGGTGTTTGACCAAACGTGATCATAGCTTTTCATGCTGTGCTACCAAGCGACACACACATCTGAATATACAAAGATGGAGGAACCAAGGAAGCCATCTTGGCAGAAAATTAAACCATTTGCTCACCATTATTGAATCTTAGCATGGAGGAAGAAAGGGATGCACTAGTAAGGAAAAGAGTCTTAGCAGCTTGATATGTGACCGTTAAGATTCCTTAATGAGGTATTTAGCTCATTCTTGGCAGGGTTAATTTATTATTTATTTTTTTAATAGACATGGTCCAAATATCTTTTTTAAGTGGCCTTATTTGGGGTTTATGGCCTGCAAAGGCTAACATCACAAAGTTTAAGTCCCACACACGCCGTGACTTCTTTTTTTACTTTCATAACATATTGGTAGCACTATATTACACTCCAACACACTCTGCGTGACAAGCTAAGGGGCGGGACATATCTAAGCGGTTGACCAATCACAACAGAGCAAGCCAGATAACCAATTAGAGCAGACTGGGCTCTGGTTTCAGACAGAGGGTGAAAAGAGGTGCTGCAGCACAGGCAGTATGAGAAAAATAAAGAGCTTTCTGAACATCAAAGGAAGTAAACATGTCACAGCAGAGGCACAACATACAAATATGAACCTGAAAATGTGTGTAATATGGCCTCTTCAACAGCATATCTGACTATTTTAAGTATGAAACAATAAACAATGGAAAACTATCGCATAATAGACACACAAACACACTCCTTAAGTAAGTAGTGCCATTAAAGGCACCCTGCGGGATGTTTGCTCGATGGCAGCACTGTGTGAGCAGCATTTTAATAAGTGTGTCCCAGATATGTATATGTAAAGTAAAGAGGGTAAAGAAAGACACACTTTTGCCGACTGTGAAGGGCAGGAACAGAAGACAACGTAATTTGAGAGAGCATTTCATATTTTAAAAAAATGTTTTATGAGGTAGTAAGTTAATTAATGTAGTTAAAAACCAATGATTTATAAACATGAGGGCAGCAGTCCAGATCATGACATATCACCATCTTTGAGTTCAAATGTGTTATATTTTTCTCTTAAGTTGATAAAAGCTCTGCTATACAAGCTAACAAGCTAATTGCTAACCGCCTGTCTGCTCCTTAGTGCTGGGCAGGAAGCATACAGTGGGGTTTTTTATGGTCGAAACTGCTGCATACTGCATTTCTGGTTATAAATATTTCTGGACTCACTGCTGTAAACAACCGCTGTTACGCCTCTGTTATCATGAAAATATTCATTATATCTAAAAGTGCTAACATTGAAAACCTCCACAGGCTGATTTTAAATTTCACAACTTCAATGATCCCACTTTGACCAACTAGATATGCTCTGTGGCTTCTAGCAAAACATGCTGAGTGAATAACTTTCTCTTTTCCTGATAAGGGAAAAGTTGATGTCTGTTTTAGTGCAACTGTATCTTTGGTTGACTTGCATATCAAGAATCAAATCTTAAGCTTTCTTTTAAAGATTGTCAGTACAGAAAGATAGTTTAGAAAATATAAGGGCAGCCAGATCAGTAACAGTGCATGAGTCTATTGTCTGCAACATTTGTTATTCAGACTGAATTCCTACTGATACACGTGTGCAAATTTATCCTGAGGCATGCTCAGGGGTTTGTAAACATCCTCAATGATCTCAAAGATGGGTTGACTAACCTGCTCGCCAGCTGACTTGGACCCAGATCAAAGTGGGTAGTCAAACGATGCTGGAGGAGTTCAAATGTCAGTGGTTTTCTTAAAGAGGAAGCAGCAGTTTCATAAGGACGACGCGGCAATTCCTGTCAGCAGCCTTCACACAGAAATCTGAGAACAGACAGATAAAGTGAAAACACACCACATGCTTTTTGTGCAAGTAAATGTTCAGATAAGCATGACATATGTAACCATTTGTACTCTCACACGCACACAGCTGAGAGGGTGTTCAAGCCCTCAGCATTGTCTTTCAGACTCAGGGGCGGTATAGTAATTTGAGGAAACCTCTCTTGGAATAGGGAAATCTGAGCGTGCAGGAGCATGTCCTGAGCTAACACCTCTCTGCTGTTTAAAAAAAAAATGCAGTGTAACATAATGGAATAGCTCACATACTGCTTAAGCGGCAAAGAAACCCTGCAGTTTACATTTTGTAACACAGAGTTAATGCATCCCTTTGGAAGAGGTTTTTCAATTCCTTAGTGCGGAAATGTTTTCACAAGACCAGATCAAATGAAAGTGATATCCCCTCATTTATATCTGTTAAGCGATATAAAGTTCCTATTATGTAAGCACTTGTCTATCATAATGTTTTTCGTGTTAATAGAAACCATAGAATTTCATCTATTCCAGATGAGCCATGACGTGCATTATTAAGTAAGAATTCAGCCTTTAACGGTCGAATGACTCTTTTCCCGTGTTACTCCACTGTGCATTGTATACGTTAAACGTGCTAAATGCTAAATACCAGGCCACCCTCTGTCTGAAACCAGAACATGGAACTGCTCTGATTGGTTAGCTGGCAGCGTCTGTTGGGATGTGTCAACAGCTTAGAAATGTCCCGCCCCTTAGCCTATCATGTGTTGGAGCGTTTACCGAAAAGAAGCGCAAGTGTAACATAGTGATGTCACTATGTTAAGGAAGTAAACAAAGGAGTCCAATGGAGGGTTTTCAGGCAGGGGGAGAAAATCCCTCTAGAACTTTGAGGTTTTAGCATTTGCAAACATGCACAAAAATCTTTCTAACAGACTACAGGAACGGGAAAACTCCCAAAAGCATAATAGGGCCTCTTTTTAAAGTTTATCATGTCAAGATCTGGGAATAACTTTCCAGTGATCACATGAAAATTGAAGAGAAAAATCTTTCATCATGACCTTTTGTATAAAGCGCTGCAGCTTATCCTCTTTCTTCCGGCTCTGAGTGTTATAGCAGTTTCAGTTTGATGAAACACTTTAACAGCTGAGAATGCCTGAACCTTTTAATGCTTTAGTGGAAGGGTTAGAGAGTGTAACTGCCCCAGCCCTCGCCTGTGAGACAACACTGAGGGACTAAAACGCACAAATCCCACTGAGGCCATTCTGAGCAGATGTCCACAACCTGCAAGCTGCAAAGTTGAGAGAATGTCTATATGCTGTTCAGGATGAAAGCACCGGCAGGATTGAAAAAGTTATGTTGACAAGTGATGTCAGACAGTTATATAGTTGTGCTGGAGACCTCGAATATAACTCAACGGGCGGGTCCATTGGAGTATCAAATGACAGAAGTAGGGGTTTCAACAAGCGCAGGCTTCAGACACATTGAGAGTTATGGTGTTAGTGGTGAAACACTGCTGAGTCACACAAAGTAGCCCTAAGCACACACAAGAGATGAAATGCTAAGAGAATAAAGTGAATTAGGTGGGTGCAGGCCACACAGGAGTTACAGTCGGCATGACATTTAGTTTGATACGCTTAAACCGCTGGCAAAATATGGTTGTATAACAGGAAAATAATAAAGCAAAGAAGAAGAGGAGGAGATCGTTCGGGGCATGTAGGTTGCCAAAGGAGACTGGAGAGGATAGGTGGAAAATCATCCGGGAGGGGTGGCTGATACGGTGTGGAGGAGGCAGGGAGGAAGGGAGGGGGACGGACGGACGGCTGGTTTTTCCACTGCCAGAGAGAGGACGGCTAAATCAAATTAATTAGCTCCTTCATCTCCAGGCAGCTACTCAGGCATGCTTTTCTGGCGAAGAGAGTCGAGGGGAAAGATGAGAGGGGGGGCAGTTGGCATAGGAGAATGGGAGAAAGCAAGATAGGACATGGTGGAGGGGTGAAAAGCCTGCTGTGTATGTGCGCCATTCAGCAGGACGGGCACCGAGGGGAGGGGTGCATAATTCTCTGATAAGCGCGAGGGTTGTTTTGCTGGATTCTCTGTTCAGCCATGAGGAGGAGGAAGTCGCTGCTTGTTGGCTGGTGCTGTGTGCTGCTGCGCTTCGGGGCGATGGTACTTCCTGTTTCTAGACAGCCTGTATTTTTGAGAGCACTGTAAACAACCCTGCTTTGCTGCATGCCTCCTTAAATAGAACTTCAATCAGAGAGTCCCGGAAAGACGGGAAGCTGAGAAAGTCTCGGGATAAAGATAAAGGGAGGGAAGGACTTTTTTTGAGTGATGGCAACATGAAGTAAACTTATCCTGTGATCTGAAATAAAATAATAAATAACTAATATTTACAGACATCAGAGGGAAAGCAACAGAAAATGCAGTGGAAAGTGGAAAAAAGAAAATGAGGCAGATGGTTAGAGGCAATGGCATCATGCCAGGGGACAGAAAACAGCAGCAGAGCGGAGAAACTAAACACTAAAAAAGTGAGAAAAAAAGCAAAGCTGTAGCTGTACAGCCACTGCAGACAGCATGTGGTCAGCGCTGAGGCTTAGTGTGCAAGAGAGCAGGGCAGGGGAAATGCAGGGAGGGAGGGAAGATGAGATGGTTGAAGAGGGAGTCAGAGAAAATATGAAGAAGGTAAGTGCACAAGTGGGAGGATCAGACAATAAGAGAGACACGTCTGCGTGGTAGGAAAAGAGATCATGTGACTGTACAGTTTAGAGGTAGGCCGAGTTGATTCACAATTTTAAGAAAAGGCTTCACAGTGAGGGAGAGGAGAATGTAAGCCAAAGGGCAGGGTGACAGTAAGGGCCAGGGGTCAAATCCTCGGGAGAAGAGAGCAGTGGACAGCTCAGTGCTGCAGCATTGCCTGGGCGAGACTTGGCGGCACTGTGAGAAGTCCAGATTAGCACTAAGCCGCTTGCAACGCGAGGTAGGATCAAGAGCAATTAATTTAGCACCCAGATAGTTCCAGGAAGAGGCTGAAAGAACCCTAACAAAACCCGCAAAACTGAAAAACTAGCTAACTTAACATTCCTACTTGAATCTCTTCTCTACAAACGAGCGAAAGAATCCTGCGTTAATATGAGAATTTGGAAGGTCTGAAAGGGGGTGTGGAGGATAAAAGTGGGGGATAAAAAGGAAGGATAAAAGAAAAGATGAAGACGCTTGGCTGGGGCTGACATTAGCCAAAACAAACACCTAAAGAACAGGACATTCTCTTGCAGACAGAAATGGGCCGGCCTGTTCCAATCGGAGAGAGCCTGCCTCCGACCCTGCGACACACGTTCTTTATTACAAAACAACATCCTGGTGCATGACTTAAGGGGAAATATGGATGAAAACAGATCATTTCTCATTCATATCACTCGTATTTTGCGTTAAAAAAGATACTCAGATGACTACACATTTCATAGCCGTTTTTGATGGTGTACATCAGGCTGATAGTGTAGGATTACTTTTTTTTTACAGCAATGAGTTCCCAGAATCTAACAAGTTGACTTTTTCCCACAAAATCGGCATTATATGCATGTTTGCAGGGATGTTTTATCCAAACAGGGCGTTATCCAAGCTAACAAACAGTAACTTAATTGTTTTAGAAAATACAAGTATATACTTGTTTGTGTTTCGGATTGGATGGCTCGCTATAGCTCTGTTGATGTTAATTTATGGAGAAGCCAGAGTGCTGTTATAGTTTAGCTCATTAATTGTAAATCAGCGAGAAATATCTACGCTGCTCCTCCCACCATATTTAGCATCTGCCTGGCTGTCTCTCCCTCCCTACTTGCTACAGAGCTCCCCCTTCCCCTACTCTAACACCAACCCCTGAAAACCCTGTCAGGCTGACACCAACAGACAAGAGCTCCCCCTAGATCCATGAATCCTCCTCCACATCATGAACTAATGTCATTATGAGGAATACACAGTACATGCTGCAATGTAAACACATGTATATGAACACAAAAACAACTCAATACACCTTTTGTCTAAATATGTCAGCCACTTGACAACCTATAGCCACCAACCAAAAAAAAGTCCAACTAGTGAAATCCATAACCAAGTACTCTTCAGCAAAGCTTCAGGGACTGACGAGCTCATCATCCTTGATTTGAGACTGTTCATAGATTTATTACCAAAAATTAGAAATAAAGCACAGGACTGATTCCATAGCAAACACCTTCTAAATTGAGAAGACCAACAGCGGAGTTCTGAAAACGACATCATTGCTAAATATATTTAATGAGTGATATTGTTTAACCGTATTAAAAATAATTTGCTTGGAATTATAAGTAATATGTTTTCTGTTACTCTTAACCTTTTCAGTTCTTTCAAACATCAAATTTGAAGTAAACCTACATGTTTTAACTGCAGCTGTAGAAGAGTAAAACTAATAAAACAATACCAAGTTAAGGACTTGCATTAACATTTTTGCTTTAATTGAATTACATAAGTATTAGCAGGAAGAAATACACCAAGTATCATAGTAAACGTTTTTTTAATCCTAAACTAACTAATCATTAACAAATTAATAACTAATACCTTTTTTTTTTAAAGCTTTGGTTCATCTTATCATTTCCCACTTATGCCAATGAAGGATATTTCATTTAATGGATTATGTTACATCACTTAAACACTTTTTATCCAAGGCGACTTACATACACTACATACTGTGGACAATCACCACAGGAACAATTTGGGGTGAAGGGTCCTGCCCAGGACTGCAGTGGGGATGGAACCAGTGCACCCCTGATCCGAAGGTCAGCGCACTAACCCAGTGTGCGCCAACCTCAACCTGGATCTCAGTTGTCATGGTAGCCTATGTTGTGTTTACAAGCACTTGCCAGATGAATTTGTAATATTTTTGCATAAACACTTTGCAAAAACGATGTACATTTTTACATGTATTGAAAACGTGGATGCATTCGGGCCCACAGCATCTATGTACTGACCTTCTTGCAGCAGTAGAGGGAGCTCCTTTGACAGCCTGCAGGGACACTTCTGCATGTGGTTGTGCAATGTCTTTGTAATACTGATAATTCTCAATAGGAGCCAGAGGAGGGAGCCAGCTGGTCAATAATGAATCCTTTGTATAGTCATGGTATAGCATGGCACATGGTGATCAAAATGATTCACTGTCACATTCTTCTACGCTTGTGAAACCTAGCATGCACATTTTCATATATTCATTTAAATCACTCAACACAGAACTTGGGTTGACTCCATAAGGATACTGCAGATGTGGATATCTTCTTGCTTCTGGGCTTCCTTCTTGATTCCTTCCTGTGCTGAACCTACCAAAAAGAGATGATGGCAAACAGGCAAGTTTATGCTGGTAGCAGCCCATCATTGATGAGCTGTCCTATTTAACAGGACAGTAATAGTACTTACAATGTTTTTTATTTAATTGTGTTCAATTGCTCAAGAATAAAACAATCCCACAGTCCACCATATTGGTTCAGTGTCTTTATTTAAACAGAAGGCAGTAAAAGCATGTAACTAACAGGTTAAAGATTATGACCACTGTTACATAGAAATTACATTTAATAAGAAATATCAGATGGAGAGTATGGAATAATAGCATTGAAATATTTAAATGTAAACAACAGCAATAGTTAGATTCTACTTTCAGTTCAGTGGAGACAGAATTCCCTACCTGTCAAGAGCAACTCATTTTTTTTAAGGAAATACCAAAGTACTGCTTGAATGGGACAATAGCGATGTATGCCTCTCAAAAAGGACCATTCATTAACATTGTTCCCTTCTAATTTTAGACAACAATATAGCCATTAACACAGGGCAAAACGTGTTCCCTTCCCTTGGGCTCAAATAAGGAGAGCTAACCGGATAAATCTATTGTGTAACAAGCTAATGGCATCTCTAAGTCCCTGGAGACAAGATTATTACTTTAACCTATAACACCTAAACTTTAAGTAATCATTAGATTGAGTAAAAGGGTGGGATGCCTCCCATGTAATAGTCACTGTAAAATCAGCTGTAAAAGCCATATTTTTAACTAGAGAGCAAGTATATTCCGTCAATAACAGACTAATATCAACGTACTTAGCTAGCAAAATGGCTTCAACTTCGACGAAGAGTAAGGACTATTGAAACGTTGACTGGAAACGTGTCTACACGTTGTATCCAATAACGTTAAAACTAGCAAGCTGGTACGTAGAATTAGCCGCTCCTTATTTTATCAAGGTGCTCAACATTCTTTATTACTTTTAAATACGCAGCTATGTGGCCGGTCAAGTTACCCAACAAGAACATCCCAGACTCCATCTTTCTCAACAAGAAGCATATCGTCAAACACCGCCATGTTGGGCGCTACAGGAGTCTAACAATGCTAGCATAAGTAGCCTATATATTTCATCTCGGGGTAACGTTAAAACATAATACAAACCCTATCTGCTGCTATAATCAATTCACACGTACTAGCATTAACACCAAGACAAAAGCTGACTGGCAAAACCGGGGATTTACGAAGCTAACGTAGCTAATGCTAGCAACTAGCTGACCGTTTGGTCCCGCAGCGTTCATTTCTAGGCTAAACCATCCGCGTACTTAACTTACTTTTGGGCATCTTCTTAGCAAAATGCAACATTAAAATACTATAGTTATTTCTATGAAAGCCTACCAAGTTACCTTATCATAATACGTGTCAATAATGTGTACAATAAAGAGACACTTCAGGGATCATACCGTCGTTGTCGGCAAAGTAATCATACGTTGAGCTAACCTGGCTGTAATGGCTAAGAAAGCTAGATTTGTTATTAAAACTGTACACAGCCGGCTAGTAAACAAGTCGTAATAATCACAGTTTCGAGTTATTAAGTTAGATGACAATTAAATAATTAGCGAAGTAATGTCACTTAGCGTTAACCGCCAAAACGACAGTATATCAGACTGCTTTCGAAACGTGGCCTACCGAAAACGTTTATCATTTTAACAAATATGTTGAAAATATAACAACAACTGGACAAAACAATTACATATACATTACACGCATAACATGTTCGTATACAATAATTGAAGAACAGATGGAAAACAAATGTTGAATGAGCCCTTAAGGCTTTCCCCAGGCTTTCCTGAATAGCATACGGAAAATCCAGTCGACTTGCCGGACATCACTCGGTGGCGAGTCCGAGGCTTACAACAAAGTCCCATAGATCCAAAAATGCACAGGACGGAAAACCGATGAGTCGTTATGTTTCTAAAGTACGTCGAAAATAATCCTCGATGCAATGTTTCAAGATGAAAATATAATGTATTTCGACAGTTTTCCCATGTTTAATCACTGGTCTTAACAGGCCTCAGCCCTGAGCCTCTTTTCTTAGAGCCCAGGCTGATCTACAGCGAGACGAACCGGAGAACAGAGATTTTTTTTATTTTTGCTCTGAGGGAAGAAATTCACATCGGCAACATTCGGCAACCATCGGCAGCAGGGCTGGTTTTGCTGAATTTATTCTAAGAAGCTTCATTTCTTCGCAGCCATTGGTCATATTTTTTTAACTCCTCAATATAAATAAGACAATGGACGAATAGAAACGATTCAGGTTGAATATTCACATTTTGCATGCAAATTAGACCTCGCACCGCCTACTTCGTTTTAATAAAGCCAATCGGAGTGAGTTTAGATTAAATCAACACCCGCCTTCAGTTCTGATTCGTTAAGAAAATAAACGTGCTCTGTAATTGGCTGTACGTGTGGCAACATGAATTATTCATATGAGTGGATTGAATGGCCAATGAACGTTTTACTACAGAGATCCATGTCCCACCTACCGAAGAGTCAGCCCCTGTCTTTCTGCCTGTGCAACCCCGTAGTACGCACTCAGTCTATATAAACAAACGTTGAAGCGCTTCATGTTCAGAAGCGCTCAGAGCGCTCCAGAGTGTAGATCAAAAAAGGGAAGGGAGCAGTCGGTAGCCATCTTACATAGGACCAAAACACAAATATCTCGACTATAAAGGCAACCGACAGCAGAGGTCCCTGGGATATCGCCTTCGGAGACTTTCCGGTCACCGTTGGCGGCCTGACCAGAGTCGTGGTGACAATTTAAAGACTGTTCCTGCTCACAAAGCGGCGTGCCGAGGAAGGACGCGTCTCTTTGAATAGACAGGATGCATGGACCGCCCTCCGGCGACAGCGCATGCCCATTGCGCACGATCAAGAGAGTTCAATTCGGCATCATCAGCCCAGATGAGCTTGTAGGTTTCTTTTTGGGGGGGAATGGGGTATTTTATTAATTTTCGTACAGATCACACACCACTCTTACATTTTTTTCATTGATCTTGTAGTTTAACATATATGGCAAAGACATGGTTCTGTTTACAACGTGAAATGCTCGCTGTTAGCCTAGCTTAGCTAACTAGCTATATCAGGCTGGTGGAGCTTGTGCTAACTAGCATGTTGCAGGAAGTTTGAAAACTTAAAGCACAACATTCTCAAAAAGTATCCATGCTATCACATGAATTAAACCCCCTTTGAATTTTTGCAATGTATCTTGTAGGCCCACCAGTAAGTAGACCTTTTGCTTACTTTATTGCGTTTCGTTATAGACATAGATCGCTTGGTTTTGACCACTGATCGCATTGTACTCGCAATAAATGAATAAAAGGGTACTTCAACAATTTACGATATGCATGTTTTCTTTAACTTATGATGAGGTGTTGGTGTAGTTTTAGGCATTAATCAGTACTATATTATTTATTATGTAATAGAGCATAACATTTTTATATAATAGTCAAATGTAATGTTTAAAGAACTTAATTGTGTACATCTTTTCTGTGAATGGAACTTTTGAAACACTTCATGGTGTTGTTTTTTTTTAAAGAAAAAGATTTTGTACCTGATATCGATTATTGCGTGATAAAAATAAATATTTATGACTGATGTATGTGCAGCAGTATTTTATTTATTAGTAGAGGATCGACAGATGATTATTGTCAAATGTGCAACATCAAATATGATGTGTTTCTCTTCAGAAACGGATGTCCGTTACGGAGGGGGGTATCAAATACCCCGAAACAACAGAAGGAGGACGTCCTAAAATGGGTGGCCTTATGGACCCGAGACAAGGGGTCATAGAAAGATCTGGGAGATGTCAGACATGTGCAGGTATAATGTGATCTTAGCACTTTATACAAAAATGTATTATCAGGTGGCTGCCGTCATTACTTGATGATAAAAACATGCTCTTTTATTTCCTCAGGCAACATGACAGAATGCCCTGGCCACTTCGGGCACATAGAACTGGCAAAGCCAGTCTTCCACGTCGGCTTTGTAACAAAGATTATAAAGGTTATGCGTTGTGTCTGCTTCTTTTGCTCAAAGCTTCTAGTGGATTCGGTAAGTCAATTCTATATTTATCTGCACATTATCATGATAATCTATACATTTTTTATCAGCAAACTATGATTTCAGTGTTGTTTATAGCTGTTTTGTTTTTGCTTTTACCCCCAGACGAATCCAAAGATCAAAGACATCCTAATAAAATCTAAAGGGCAGCCCAGAAAACGTTTGACACATGTGTACGAGCTGTGCAAAGGAAAAAACATCTGTGAAGGAGGAGAGGAGATGGACAACAAGTTTGGAATGGAACAGCAGGAGACTGAGGAGGACATAACCAAGGAGAAGGTATTTGAGGGGAATCCTGTTGTCATAGTTATCAGGCTCACTCCAAATGGTTTTCTTCCTCACGTTATTTTTTTTCACACAATGTGAATTCTGCAGGGTCACGGGGGCTGTGGGCGCTACCAACCCCGCATCAAACGCTCTGGCTTGGAGCTGTTCGCAGAGTGGAAACACGTTAATGAGGATTCGCAGGAGAAGAAAATTCTGCTGAGCCCTGAGCGTGTCCACGAGATCTTCAAGCGCATCTCTGATGAAGAAGACGTCATCTTGGGCATGGACCCGAAGTTTGCCCGACCAGAGTGGATGATTGTAACTGTGTTACCTGTGCCTCCCCTGGCTGTCAGGCCTGCTGTAGTTATGCAGGGCTCTGCTCGAAACCAGGTAAAGCATTAGGATCCCAGATGGATTTTTTCCCCCCCTGCTGGTTTTTTAAGTGGTGTAAAAATGTGATTAACAACAAAAAATCCCTTAACTTGTTTTTTCAAAGGATGACTTGACCCACAAGCTGGCGGATATTGTCAAAATCAACAACCAGCTGAGAAGAAACGAGCAGAGTGGCGCAGCGGCTCACGTCATCGCTGAGGATGTCAAACTGCTCCAGTTTCACGTAGCCACCATGATCGACAACGAGCTGCCAGGCCTTCCAAGGGTATGCATGCACTTCCTTGATTTGTACATCATCTGAATAACACTTGCATTACAGTTTCAGTGTCTTCATGGTGCATAAATTACAATCCATTCTTCCTTTCTCAGGCAATGCAAAAGTCTGGCCGTCCTCTCAAATCCTTAAAGCAGCGTCTAAAGGGGAAGGAGGGGCGAGTCCGAGGTAACCTCATGGGTAAGCGAGTGGACTTCTCCGCCCGTACCGTCATCACGCCAGACCCCATGCTGCAAATCGACCAAGTGGGCGTGCCTCGATCTATCGCAGCCAACATGACCTTCCCTGAACTCGTCACACCCTTTAATATCGACAGGTATGGCAAAGTAAAAAAAGCTGATGTTATGGCAAACCGGTATTACAGTTAATAAAAATTGATGTCAGCTAATTCATTCTGTTGTCCGTCTTAGATTACAAGAGCTGGTGCGAAGAGGGAACAGCCAGTACCCAGGAGCCAAATACATCATCCGGGACAACGGAGACAGAATTGACCTTCGGTTTCACCCCAAACCAAGTGACCTTCACCTGCAGATCGGCTACAGGGTAAGATTCAAATACCTAAAAGGGACTTAAGTTTTAGTTAGATGATTTCAAATTTCTTTAAAAGTCATTTTACTCACTAAATCTGTATTTTGCTTTTCTTATTTAGGTTGAAAGACACATGTGTGATGGCGACATCGTCATCTTCAACAGACAGCCTACACTACATAAAATGTCTATGATGGGGCACAGGGTCCGAATCCTGCCGTGGTCAACGTTTCGACTCAACCTCAGGTATCAAATAAAAAACACACATTGCTTGGCTTCCTTGAGATGCACAGTAATCTTTGTTTTAGAAATAACTTCAGGTAGTTTGCATTAATCCAGGAAAGTGAGGATTTTAGGGGAATTTTGAATGCATTTTGTTTTAGTGTCGGTTCTACATGAATGTTTTATCATAGACATTTTTGGTTTTAATTGGATCTTAAATAGGGTCAAAATGTCCTGTCATTGTTACATTAACCTTGACTGAAATATGCTTACATCCCATTGTCTCTCTCTCCCTCCAGTGTAACCACCCCATACAATGCCGACTTTGACGGGGACGAGATGAACCTCCACCTGCCTCAGTCCCTGGAGACGAGGGCGGAGATCCAGGAGCTGGCCATGGTGCCGCGTATGATCGTCACACCCCAGTCCAACAGGCCCGTCATGGGTATCGTGCAGGACACCCTCACAGCCGTGCGCAAATTCACCAAACGAGATGTCTTCTTAGAGCGGGTAAGGGGATTGTCACAGGGTCAGGGTTGAATTGTCTGTCCTGAGAGAGTGTCAACACGCTGCGTTTCTCCACCACAGGGGGAAGTGATGAACCTCCTCATGTTCCTTTCCACCTGGGATGGAAAAGTGCCTCAGCCGGCCATCCTGAAGCCCCGTCCTCTGTGGACCGGCAAGCAGATCTTCAGCTTAATCATTCCCGGACACATTAACGTGATCCGCACACACAGCACCCATCCCGACGAGGAAGACAGCGGCCCTTACAAGCACATCTCGCCCGGGGACACCAAGGTACTTTTTCCTGCAGGATCATATTTAGATGCAACAGGGGGGAAATGGACAACAACTGACCTCACGTTGAACTCTCACACACAGGTCGTAGTGGAGAACGGGGAGCTGATCATGGGCATCCTGTGTAAGAAATCCCTGGGAACCTCTGCCGGCTCCCTCGTCCACATCTCCTACCTGGAGATGGGCCACGACATCACCCGACTCTTCTACTCCAACATTCAGACTGTGATCAACAACTGGCTGCTCATTGAGGGTAAGGGAACATGCAGTTCAATGAATTTGAGTTTTTGCCACCAAACATTTACAATATGTTTTAAAATGTGTATTTATTTTTTTAGAAAATGGATGACTATACCCTTGATATTTTCTACAGGTCATTCCATTGGTATTGGTGACTCCATTGCTGATGCCAAGACCTACCTCGACATCCAGAACACCATCAAGAAAGCCAAACAGGATGTGATAGAAGTAAGCGCTGCGTGTTTGTAGGGTCACCAACATCTCTACACAATTTAACCAGAAAATTTCAAACAGAAATGTTAAAAAAAAATGTGTTGCCTTTTCCGTCTGTCAGGTCATCGAGAAAGCCCACAACAATGAACTGGAGCCGACCCCCGGTAACACTCTGAGGCAGACCTTTGAGAACCAGGTGAATCGTATCCTGAACGACGCTCGTGACAAAACAGGTTCTTCAGCCCAGAAGTCTCTGTCTGAGTATAACAACTTCAAGTCCATGGTGGTGGCCGGGTCCAAGGGCTCAAAGATTAACATCTCACAGGTAAAGGAACCCCTCCCTTTCCCCATCTTATAGATAATAGACAGGTTTGATTTACTCTAACATTTCCTATCTCACCTCTTTATCCAGGTTATCGCTGTGGTGGGGCAGCAGAACGTGGAGGGTAAGCGAATCCCCTTCGGCTTCAAACACCGCACGCTGCCTCACTTCATCAAGGATGATTACGGTCCTGAGAGCAGAGGCTTTGTGGAGAACTCCTACCTGGCCGGTCTCACTCCCACAGAGTTCTTCTTCCACGCCATGGGAGGAAGAGAGGGTCTTATCGACACAGCTGTCAAGACTGCTGAGACTGGTGAGTGTGGAAGGATATGCCTCATGAATATACAGAGGAAAAAAGCCTTGTTGTTTTTAACATGGTAAATCTGTTGTCTCCACCAGGTTACATCCAGCGTCGTCTGATCAAGTCCATGGAGTCGGTGATGGTGAAGTACGACGGCACCGTGCGCAACTCCATCAACCAGGTGGTTCAGCTGCGGTACGGAGAGGACGGCTTGGCAGGAGAGAACGTGGAGTTTCAGAATGTGGCCACGCTCAAACCCTCGCACAAGGCCTTTGAGAAGAAGTACGTCAGACATCACCGAATCACAGCCGTGTTTTCAGTTGTACATATGTGACGAAGAGAGTTATAGTCCCAAACATATTTTTAATATTTCACATTTTTCCATCTCTAGGTTTAAGTTCGATTGCACCAACGAGCGAGCGCTGAGGCGGATGCTGCAGGAGGACGTAGTCAAAGACGTGATGACCAATGCGAACGTGCAGAGCTCTTTGGAGAAGGAGTATGAGAAGATGAAGGAGGACAGGGAGGTCCTCCGAGCCATTTTCCCCACTGGGGACAGCAAGGTGTGTGTTCACCGCTTTTTCTACTCCTCTCTTGTTCTGCCAGGTGAAGTCAAAAATCTAATAATGCAATTCTCATCCTTGCCTACAGGTTGTGCTGCCATGCAACCTGGCCAGAATGATCTGGAACGCTCAGAAGATCTTCCGCATCAACACTCGGACCCCAACGGACCTCAACCCTCTTAGGGTGGTCGAGGGTAAGCCGGAAAAGTTAACCTTGTTAACCCAAGAGCAATATGTCAGCGCTCTATAGCTTCCTCTGTTACCTCATACAGCCAAGTTGATGCTCAGTTTCTTCACCACATATCGAGTTACAGGATTTTGCGAACTGTGTAGAACACCTGCTGTAGATTTAGAAATGGTCGACTGGGCCTGACCTTGGTGCTCCTTTAAGCCACTTTAAGCCCACTGGTGAATCCTCATATGTTACATAACAGGAAAAACACCTAGAGAGAGAATATTATTCCTCACTGTATTGATTTAAAACTCAAATATAACATTGTCTTGGAGAAAAAGTAATATTTCTGCCCCATTGTAAGCTTTAAGTGATTTAATTTGATTTTATAGATGTTCAGAATTTATTTAGATGATATCAGACGTATAAATGTCGGAGCTCAACCAAAAATCATAAATCTGAATCTGTGTGCGTCTCGCTGCCTCTCCAGGTCTTCAAGACTTGAGCAAAAAGCTGGTTATCGTGAACGGTGACGACCCGCTCAGCCGACAGGCCCAGCAGAACGCCACCCTGCTCTTCAACATCCACCTGCGCTCCACGCTCTGCTCCAAACGCATGACCGAGGAGTTCCGCCTTTCCACCGAAGCGTACGACTGGCTGCTGGGAGAGATCGAGGCCAAGTTCAACCATTCCATCGTAAGTTCGGCACCTCGAGAGACGTATGATCCCGGCCCGACTTTGGGAGATTTCTTATTCAATTGTTTTCCTCCGTTCCCAGGCCCACCCAGGTGAAATGGTCGGCGCTCTGGCTGCTCAGTCTCTGGGAGAGCCCGCCACTCAGATGACCCTGAACACTTTCCATTACGCCGGTGTGTCCGCCAAGAACGTAACACTCGGTGTGCCTCGTCTGAAGGAGTTGATCAACATCTCCAAGAGGCCCAAAACCCCCTCGCTGACGGTCTTCCTGCTGGGTCAGGCGGCTCGTGACGCTGAGAGGGCCAAGGACATCCTCTGTCGGCTGGAGCACACCACGCTGCGAAAGGTGAGACACGGAGCCTAATCCACCATCTTTTGAATTCGCCTATCACTGTTCTTTAAAAGCAGCGACTGAAAGCTATTATTTCTACTCAGGTGACGGCCAACACCGCCATCTACTACGACCCCAACCCCCAGAACACGGTGGTGGCCGAGGACCAGGAGTGGGTGAACGTCTACTATGAGATGCCCGACTTTGACGTGACGCGCATCTCCCCGTGGCTGCTGCGCATCGAGCTCGACCGCAAGCACATGACCGACCGCAAGCTGACAATGGAGCAGATCGCAGAGAAGATCAACTGCGGTGAGTGGTGTGCACAAACAATATGTATATTTATTTGTTTTGCTAGGTGACGTTCCCTAACAACACTTTTTGTTTTCTCAAAGGTTTCGGAGATGACTTGAACTGCATCTTCAATGACGACAACGCTGAGAAGCTCGTCCTGCGAATCCGAATCATGAACAGCGACGAAAACAAGTTCCAAGAGGCGAGCACTGATTGGATATTCAAAAGCAATCATCGCACTGTAGTCGGCTTTATTTCTAATCATCAAAATCTGCTCTGTCTAGGATGAGGAGGTGGTGGACAAAATGGACGATGATGTGTTCCTCAGGTGCATCGAGTCCAACATGCTGACTGACATGACCCTGCAAGGCATTGACCAGATCAGCAAGGTACACCCCCCCCCCCCCCCCCCAATACACAAGCACTCACCCTCAGTCATTGGGTAAAAAAAGGATAAACCTGCCTGTGGCAACGAGTAAAAAAAAAACCCTCTCTTCTCCTCCAGGTGTACATGCACTTGCCCCAGACGGACAACAAGAAGAAGATCATCATCACGGAGGAGGGTGAATTCAAGGCCCTGCAGGAGTGGATCCTGGAGACGGACGGTGTGAGCCTCATGAGGGTCCTCAGCGAGAAGGACGTGGATCCCGTCAGGACAACCTCCAACGACATCGTGGAGATCTTCACGGTATGAAAGCATTAAGAAAAAGAAGCTTGGTTTCAACAAAAGGACTACACAGACATTAGAATTTCCTAACTTTTTTTACATCCTTACCAGGTCTTGGGAATTGAGGCGGTGCGGAAGGCTCTGGAGAGGGAGTTGAACCATGTCATCTCTTTTGACGGCTCCTACGTCAACTACCGTCACTTGTCCCTGCTTTGTGACACCATGACCTCCCGCGGTCACTTGATGGCCATCACGCGTCACGGCATCAACCGTCAAGACACAGGCCCGCTCATGAAGTGTTCCTTTGAGGAGACGGTAAATAAAGCGCACCCCATCTGCTGGTTGGAGGGAAAACAAAGGACCACTTTAAAGACTCTTTCTCTTTCCACAGGTGGATGTGTTGATGGAGGCGTCGGCTCACGCTGAGAGCGACCCCATGAAGGGTGTGTCGGAGAACATCATGCTCGGCCAGCTGGCCCCGGCCGGTACAGGATGCTTTGATTTGCTGTTGGATGCGGAGAAGTGTAAATACGGCATGGAGATCCCTACAAACATCCCCGGCATCAGCGTGGCTGGACGTGAGTACAGAGAGTTTTGGGTGCTGTAACGCAGGACGGTTGCTATAGAGCAGGAGCTGTGATATTTACATTGTGTACCCGTCCTATTTGCAGCCACTGGAATGTTCTTTGGAACGTCGGCGAGTCCCATGAGCGGTATGTCGCCTGCCATGACCCCGTGGAACACAGGAGCCACGCCTGCCTACGGAGCCTGGTCCCCCAGCGTCGGTGAGTGGACCCTCGGGATCTTGTCTCGTGGTCTTTTGTGTGTTTTGTGTTTTGTTTTCTGAGTTTTGCCCTTTTCTGTGTTTTTCCTCCAGGAAGCGGCATGACCCCCGGAGCAGCAGGTTTCTCTCCCAGCGCGGCATCAGACGCAAGTGGCTTCTCTCCGGGCTACTCCCCCGCCTGGTCTCCCACTCCTGGCTCTCCGGGATCCCCAGGACCCGCCAGCCCCTACATCCCATCTCCAGGTTAGACACTGCAGAACACTATAGACAGAGCTCAGAATACGTCTGGAGATGTGAAGGCAATAGTTATATTTAGGTTTCTACAAAACACAGCTGTAAGAAATGTAGTCTGACGATGAACTTCCTCTCATTATTAAAATGATTATCAACTCAAATTTACATTTCTCTAAAACCTATTTTAGTATATTTCTTGTACTGTTTTTTTTCAAGTCAAAAGGTCTTGCGTTAATTCTAGGAACAGTCTCACTTGTTTATAATAAACAACATGTTAGCAGGACTTCAAGAAAACAAACAAAAACATGTGTTTGTTTTCCTTCCACAGGTGGAGCCATGTCGCCCAACTACTCCCCCACCTCACCCGCCTACGAGCCTCGCTCCCCCGGAGGCTACACTCCCCAGAGCCCCGGCTACTCCCCAACCTCCCCCTCCTACTCCCCCACGTCTCCCTCTTATTCCCCGACCAGCCCCAACTACAGCCCCACGTCTCCCTCGTACTCTCCCACCTCCCCCAGTTACTCCCCAACCTCTCCGTCCTACTCTCCCACATCTCCCTCTTATTCCCCGACATCTCCCTCCTATTCCCCCACCTCCCCTTCTTACTCCCCTACATCCCCCTCCTACTCCCCCACCTCACCCAGCTACAGCCCAACGTCGCCGAGCTACAGCCCGACGTCACCCAGCTACTCCCCCACTTCACCTTCTTACTCCCCAACCTCTCCCTCTTATTCCCCAACCTCCCCATCTTACTCCCCCACCTCCCCATCTTACTCCCCCACCTCCCCTTCTTACTCGCCGACCAGCCCGAGCTACAGCCCGACATCACCCAACTACACACCAACCTCCCCCAGTTACTCCCCCACCTCCCCCTCTTACTCTCCAACGTCGCCCTCATACTCCCCGACCTCCCCCAACTACACCCCGACCAGCCCCAACTACTCCCCCACCTCCCCCTCGTACTCCCCCACCTCTCCGTCCTACTCGCCCTCCAGTCCTCGCTACACCCCTCAGTCGCCCACCTACACCCCCAGCTCCCCCTCATACAGCCCAAGCTCCCCCTCCTACTCCCCCACCTCCCCCAAATACACCCCCACTTCCCCCTCGTACAGCCCCAGCTCCCCAGAGTACACCCCGACCTCTCCAAAGTACTCCCCCACCTCACCAAAGTACTCGCCGACGTCGCCGAAGTACTCGCCTACTTCGCCCACCTACTCCCCGACGACTCCAAAATACAGCCCCACCTCTCCCACTTACTCCCCTACCTCCCCCACGTACACCCCCACCAGCCCCAAGTACTCCCCGACATCGCCTACTTACTCCCCCACTTCCCCCAAGTACTCACCCACGTCTCCTACGTACTCGCCGACTAGTCCCAAAGGCTCCACGTACTCCCCCACCTCTCCGGGTTACAGCCCCACGTCGCCCACCTACAGCCCGGCCATCAGCCCCGACGACAGCGACGAGGAGAACAACTGAGGGGAGACGGTGGAGAAGGGGGGGCGCCTGAAGAAACTCACCTTATGGTCGGACACTTTAAGAAACCCCCGTCACCCGAAGGACAGCGCCTTTAACCAGCTGGAGGTGACGGTGCTTCTTGCCACAGGAAGTCCCGATTGGGCGAAATCTCTGTTTATGGTCCATCTAAGCCCCGCCCCCTTTACCACATGTTCAAACTATTATGTGAAGACTTGACTGCTCTGCCTGAAGGAAGGAAAAAAAGGCTGCCTTTTTTTGAAATCGTTTTTTTTTTTATTTCCCACTGGGTGTCGGTGCAAACCCAAGGGAATGACAAGGAGAGGAGGATGTGGTGAACGCATACCAGGGGGAGGAAGTGTCCCTTTTTAACTTTATAGTGTACTGCTTCCAGTCTCTCTCTCATTCTCTGAAAACATCGGGGGTATTAGTTGTGGGAAGCGTACATATTGCCAAAAGCCTTTTTGAAAAGTGGATTGTATTCATCACTAAAAAAAATAATAATCAAAGAGGGAAGGATTAGACTTTGTTTACTGCATACTTCACCACGGTGTATTTTGTTAGACCCTTTTGCTGCTTTTGTAGTTGCTGCCAGTTGTGGGGGTTTTATGCAACAAAGTTGGAGCATTAGGTGTTAAAAATGGTCGAGAGGAAGGATTGTCCAAAGAGGAAAGTTGGATTGGAGAGAGAAACTGGCTTGCAGGGAAAAAGAAATGTCTCTCTTGAACATCATTAATACATAACTGTATGTACCCATCGCCCTCTCCTCCTTTTCCTTCACACCCCCAAAGACAAAAACTGAAAGATGTCAAGAAAACACCCACCAGCATCCTCTTGTCCTCTACCATTTTGGAGACTCGTGCATCGAAAGCAAAAAAAGCTAAAACTTTTCAAGATACTATTCTTCCCTTGACACTGGGAATTAAAAGATTTATATGGAAAAAAAATAATCGAATGATTATTCTGTCTTTAATTTTGAATTCTAGGAGGAAATGGAGCACTCGTGGACGAGGGAAAAGTAGTGTGGCGTTGCTGCTTTGTCATTCTTTGCATGAGTAGCACATGTTAATACATTTTAATCAAACTTTAGGTTTAAAATTTGTTTAAATCCCTCCCACTTCTTGCTAATCTTCGTCCCATTTCTGATAGCTGATGTGTACACAGGTTTATTTGGACTATTCAATATTATTTAAGAATGACAGTTTACTATTCTGTGTGAATATGAATAGAGGAAAATTAAGATTTTTTCTTTGGCTTTTTCTCTTGTTTTGGTGACTTGGTAAACCTGTTAGCAGGAGGCTCATGTTCATACACTGTGGATGAAGGGGCAGGGGACGGCTTTTTCATTTTATTTTTTCGTCTCTGTTCTTTCTCCCTAACAGTTTTTTGCCATTGCGGTGACTGCTGTAGTCTCTAACGTTGCATGATGTCACCATTTTGTGATGGAGGCTAAAATTTGAGTGCTCAGTCTGGGGTATTCACTTCTCGGGATGCCAGAGGGCAACATTTGTCCTCCTGTTTGTTGGCCTTTGGAACATTTCATTCTCGTCAAAGCAGAGATTCTCAAAAGAAACAGCACTTTTGGTCTCTCTCTAAAAACAACAACCTTACCCACTACATTAGTGTGAATTTTCTTTTTGAATATAGGTGCTTTCTCACACGACTCAAGTGTGTTTGGGAACCGTCTGTACACCCGATGACGATAGTGGAAACTACTTTCTTTTCCTTGTTCTATTTCGACTCGGTCTCTGAAATTAATAGCTGGGTCTCCTCCCTCTTCATCCACAAGTGATCCTCATTTCTGAAATCAAGTGTTTCTTTTTTTTTCTACCAGTGTATTTACCTGTGACGAGGGAAAATCATGGGGAAGGGGGACGTGATGAATCTTGACTGGGAGTCCTGAGATAAAACACAGCCAGTAATCTTTTGGGTTCTGAAAATGTTAAAATGAGTTGTCATGATTTTTGAAACATTGCTACCAAGATAGGTCTTGAATTGAAAGGACTGCATCTTCTGGCCTTTTGAGATAAAGCAGGTTTGGTAATTGCACTTAGTAAATATTGTGGTGGACCTAAGCCCCAGACAGTGATATTTTTGTGCACTATGTTTGCATCTAATCCTGTTGTCTTAACTGTGTGCCGTCCATTTCAATTCAGGACATCGGGGCTCCCAGGTGGTATGAATGTGTGTGTGTGTGTGTGTGCGCGTGTGTCTTAGGGCCAGACAGGGTTTCAAACTGAGGAAAGACTTCACATGTCTGGGCAAAGGAAGGGTTAACTTGAAATTGCCACTGTAAAGAAATCAATTCATTATCTCATTCTATGTATCTTTGTTCTGTTTGTTTTTTGACTTTGAAAAAATGAATAAACGTTTTACTACATGTCTGTCTTTTTTGTACTAATTAATGCATTGTACAATGTTAGGGGAAAAGAGAACACTGCATTTAGTATTGCAGTATATTAAAGCTAAATTGGGGCTACTCATTTGCTTATTTAAGGCCTGTATAATCCAGTACGTTTTGTAAAAGGTGCAAAGTATTTAAATTTGCTGAACAAATTCAACAAACTTGAAAATTAACATTTGATATGTTATACAACATTTTGGATTGAACTTTAAGTATCCAATTGTTAATAAAATATGGAGATTATTCGCTTAATTAACAGCTACCTCCTTTAATATATACTTAAATTAATCTGAATATAATTAATACAATAGCTTAATGCAACACTCTTTAAAGTGATAATTACTTATGATGGCTACAATACCGTTTCATGATTTAAAGTACGTTTGAGGTTATTCTGTACTTTACTCAATTATGGCATAAAAAGGCAAAGTGCTGTGCTATATTGCTAGTTTTACTTTTTAAAATTGTTGCTCTTCGTTTGACTCAAACTACACTGGTTTTTCATGATAAAAAAGACCTCAATGAGCCCTGATGGAAACACCTGTGCCAGTAAATCACGTGACCTGTTTCCTCTCGATAAGACCTAACACGCTCTGTCCGCTGGGGGGCGCTCTCATCCCGCTGTAATCAGGCCCGCTAGACATCCAGGCGGGGCTAGTAGTTAGCAACCTAAAACTGGTTTATTTTTGATGACTGTATGCTAGTTTATTTAAGCAATAACCTTAGTCAAATGTCATTTGCTGGTTCCTTCATTCTGGAAATGTAATTTCAGTTAATTATAGTAAGTCAGTGTGATTAGGATTTAAGTTTCATTTGTAACTTACCTCAATAAGAGACCTAGTCACCACTGTAGCTAGCTCAAGCTTAATGACTAGTGTGCACATTAGGCTTTTTACAAATACTTTCAATTTAGTTGAACGGTGTTTACAGATCTATCTTACAGATACCAAAAACTACATACAAAAAATCAGACATGTTTGTCAAACGAACCCCTGTAAAACGAGCCAAACAACATTGACACAAGCAGGTTTTTGGGTCATTTTGGGTCTTATAAAAATGCAGTCTTTGGTTTCTCCTGGCATTTCTCTCCCTTCTCTGCTCAGACGTGTTCAGAACCACCAACTCACTAGCCAAGGTAAGTTTTTAACTGGTCCTTTCTTTTTGCTCCTCAATCCTGTCTGATTTTCTCTTTGTATTTTCACTGATTTCTTTGCTTTTACATTGAAGTTTTTTCCCCATTTTTCATCCCATACACTCCTTTCCCAGCATAGCCCATTCCTTTCCCCAGTGGTTCATTGTTTTCATTGCATGTGCGAAAGACAATGAAAACACATGTGCAACACAGTACATGAAAAAATAAAATCACTTAAAATAAACTATTTCTCTCAAAATCTGGACAAAAAATACCCATTACATAAATGTTTAACATTTTAGTTTATTTCCTGCTAGAGAATTGAATTTGAATGCAAAAAACTTCCTAAAGTAAGCCTGGCAGAGTGGAGAAGTTTGAGTCTTGAGTTACGGTAATTTAATTGGTGTAGAGGGGATTTATGTCCCCTAAATATATTTACAAGTTATTGTAAAAAGCTCTGGTACTGTTGCTGATTGTATTAGTATTTGACTTCGTTTTTAACTGAAATAGTTCTACTATCAGATATTGAAGATGATCAAACTAAATTGTGCATGTATAATCTGTCTTTGGGGAAAATGCTATTATATCGGTTAAACTGATATGAGGCCCTACAGTAAGTTTTCAAACATAAAACGCCATAAAAAACACAATTAAATCAGTTTATGGACAGATTTGTTTGCAGGCTGCAAGGTTGTTAGGCTAGTTTGTCAATGTCTTATAACAGACTTCATTTTCCTAATCTATCTTTAATTCCATAAACAGCAGAAGCTTGTGTGTCTTTTTGTATAATTTTGAGCTCCATCTCCACTTTTTTTTTAAACAGCAGGTAGCACTATTATCCTATGAGACATAGAAACACTGAAGCCGCACCTGTAGTGTATTCGTTCCCCCAGAAGAGGCCACTCAAATGCTGATATATTAGGCAAGGCTGTTTCCCTGACACTCTAAAACCCTTTTCACACACATTTTACCTGTTGGGAAACTCATCCTATTTTACATTGTGTCACAGTGTCAGATACTCTATATGGTGCTTGGTCCAGCTCTTTATTCAAGCTAAAGTAAGTTGTGTGTAAAGGTTGAAATACACAAACCCATCAAAAAATAACTAAATCACATTATAGATGTCACATGATTCCTTTTAGACACAAAATTCTAATATTTCCAATAGGAGTTGATAGTGACTGACTCACGGTGTCACATAAATGTTCTTAAAAAAGCAACATGGCCTGTCTGAAACTTAAATACTTCAAAATAATAAGTCTGCTAAGAGCTTTAGTGACCCTTATCATTGCGTTATGTAAATATTAATTGTATTGTTTGCTCAAAAGTTTGTTTTTCCTCCCTAAATGCCTGACTTTAAACTCGTACTTAACTTATCCATTGTCATTTGGTTGATTTACTCGCATTAAGCATGTTTAAAATTCCATTCCGACAGTGACCTTTCCTCTACTCTTTAGCTGTGTGAACCAGCGGTTTCACTCTGTCATAAAATTATCTCAGTTTGCTCTGCGCTGCCTACACAATCGGGCGTGTTTGTCTAGGGTATTCCATGTATACGACTGCTAGGTGTGTGTGGATCAGTTACTGTGGTGATATTTACCAACTGTGGAGTTCATGAGTAATCATTGAGAGGACAGATTTTAGAAAGAGAGTTTCTTTAAAAAAGGGAATGACCTTAATAATAATTTTGTGTCTTTGTAACATTTTGTTTTCCAACTGCTTTAATAAAGAAAGAGTTAAAAAAACTGGAACTGAATACAAGTATTAATCATGTTGAAAAGTTGCTGTTTAATCAGATAAACAATGATTTGATCAAACGAGCTTGCTCTTTCTCTGTACACAAGTCCTGATTGAATCAAGTTTCTGAACTTAATGCTTTTCTTTTGTGGTCGAGTCAGAGGGCTGGGCTTAGACTGCCAGGCCGAGGCAGGAAATCCCTGCGTGTGTGTGTGTGTGTGTGTGAGACAAAGCGAAAGAATGTGTGTGTTTTAGAAACGTGTTTCTCCTTGCATTTCTCTCCCTTCTCTGCTCAGACGTGTCCCACCACCAACTCACTATCCAAGGTAAGTTTTTAACTCATCTTTTCTTTTTGCTCTATGATTCTGTCTGATTTTCTCTTTGTATTTTTACTGATTTCCCTTGCTTTTACCCTGAAGCCTTTTCCCATTTTTCCTACCATACACTCCTTTCCCTGTCTGCTCATCACATTCCTTCCCTGAAATCAGCCGAGGACTCTCACAATGGGACAGTGCATCTTTAGTTCAACTTCAGCGAGACTTACATTTCCCTGATATCACTCTTTCCATCCCATTTTTTTTGTGCATATTTTATGCTCCGCCTTTCTGTTATCAGTGAGGAAATCCCAGCCTATAATGTTCTTCCCTAATGTGTCCCTGTCTCACTTCCTGCAAATCATCGTGGTCCTTTTTGCAGCTACTTCCTGAAAGTTAGGGCGGGGTACCAAAGTGGTAACAACCCTTAGATCTTTGGATGTTCTAAGAATACTAAGCTTGACATTTAAAATGGGTTAAAAAACAAATGTCCTTACATCTGTATAAGTATGTTTTAACACTCATATTTCATCATGTATCTATTTCCTCTTTCTTCTCTGGTCCTTTCAATGTCTCCCCATTTACATCACCCTGCTTGATTTCAGTCTCATATAATACAAGAAACACACACACACACACACACACACACACTCATTTTTCTGTCTGGTTATCGACGCATGAGTGACTGATGGAGTCAGTGTCCCCTGACCTCCACCTAAACCCCTCTGATCTCCATGTCTCTTTTTACCAGTGACCACTCCACACAAGCCAAGGCCTAAAGGGAAGCGTGTATTTTTCTATCAGAGAGGAGACACTTTTATTAAGAGGAACGCACCTCACTTGCACTGGCTTGTACCCTTCTTGCTTATTGATGAATAACCGGATATTTCTAAATGTTTCATCTTCCATACTGATGATTCAACAAATACAAATAGAAAATGAACAGGGCCGCCTTGTTATTCATATTTGCTTCTGCTTAGCGTTAGAAAGCCCACAGAGTTCCTCCGATTTTTAGACTTCATATAGCACTTATATAGCACTTTACCCAGTACTACCCCTCAAGTCATCATTCACTGATTCACACCCCATTTATACAGAGCAATGTGCCACTTTTGCACAAGGAATCTAACATTAACACACAGTGTATACAGGGAGGAAGACCTGGAAGAGAAGTGGAACAGTGGAAAGACTGAGGAGCACCTTGCTCTCCCAGTAGTTATCCTCTTGGTGTTTAGCTTTAGCCAGAAACCAGGAACCCGACTCTGCTTCACCCCCCCCCCCACGTAGCGTCCTATCCGCAGGCCGCAGGTAGGCTTTCATCACACCGGGTCCAGTTACCTCCCTCATATAAGCTAACCAGGCCAGGTGAGCGCAAACACTCCTCTGTTCCTTACATCCTCACACACCGGGCCACACACATACACCCCACGCAGAATGGAGCCCGAGTTAGACAGCATGCCGGAGGTACCAGAGGAGATCTTACAGTTAAGTGGAACGGGGCCTTTTTCTTACTTACTCTTGGAGCGTCTGTCCAAGCATTGTAACCTTAACTCGGGGCCCCTGCATGTGCTGTCTCTGGCCCTTTCTCTGTTTTCATCGCTCCTTTACCTCCACCAATCTACAATTTGATCTGTTCTCTCTATCTGGCTTGTTGTGGTCATTAAACCGCGCCTGGTTATTGAAGTTTATGTAAATGCTGTTATATCCAGAGAGAAGTGTCATCCAGACTGAAAATGTAAAGAAACCTAAAGGGGCGTAGCTGCTGCTTCCTTAGATGCTTGACTGACCACAATGCTGATAAGTAGAAATGATATTTTCCCTTCTAATGAGGCCTCTTTTGAGAGATAATAATGGAGATTTGGCAGCAGTGTTTTACACACTGGATCGGTGTCCTCATTTGACTGTGATCCCTCTTGCTAATTGCTTTTTAATCTTCTTTTATCAGTCATAGTTGTTTCCTGGTGGCAGTCTTTCAGCCTAATTAAAACATTAACTGCTGAGTTATATCAGCGTAGTAAATGCTTTGCTCGTGTTGAATCGATGTTTAGCTTTGCACTGCGATATTAATATCAATGCTATTGGAAAACGTAGCGACTGCTATAAAGCTGCAGGGGCCTATCAGTAAAGAGGAAGCTTTAGCAGAAGCCACTGGATGTAGCTGCTAGATGGGTTTGATAGGGCTTCAAATGTGTGTGTCATGCAGGAAAGGCCTTTTGATTATCAGTAGAAGCACAAAAAAAAAAATAACCCTTTTATATTGTGTAATACTGGATTTCTACATCATTATCATGCAGGGCTGCAGGTCAAATAATCCACAGATTGATCGAGCAGGTTTTTCTTCTTCAGTGAATAAGGATAGAGTAGTTAATGACCTTGCCTAATCTGCCTAGCAACTGCTGAAGATGACCATGTTTAAAGTTAAAGAGGTCAAACAACAGAAATAAAAACTACTCTTCCTCTGGGAAAATAACTCGGTTCTTGGCACAGCCTTAGTTATGTAGCAACTAGCATAGTACAACATTTATCAGTTTGTGTTGCTCTGGGAGGAGTTCTTGTTTTTGTCCACCTCATCACCCAGTTAACCTTTTGTTATTGTTTCTCTGTCTGATTGCCAATGTTTCCATTTCTCCTTCCTATTTTGCATGGATTTATTGAAGTTTGAACATGTTTTTATTTGGACTACCTGAAAATAATGAAATTGCCCAGCAGTGATTGTATCTCACTGTGTGCAAAGTAAAGGTAGCAGCAACTCGCAACAAACTTCACTTCCTTCCTAGTGGTTTAGAACATAGCACAGCAGGAGTTGAACACAAAGGAAGTGGGGTTGGGGTTAAACTATAATACAGATAAGAGAGGGTATACAGTATATTAAAGTGACTCAACCCACACCTGGATCATCTCACCAGTGACATGCTCTAGCATGCGTTAAGCCCCACCTTTCTAACACTATACTTTTTGGTTTGATTAAAGCCTGTTTGGTCTTGTGTTTCATAAAAAGGATCATGTAGCCTGTGGTTTTTAAGCAGTGACACAGCACCTCATTTTCAAGTCCACGTGTAACTGCGCTTATTCCGCCAGTCACACACTCCACTCTGTCTAGGGAGTGGTGTCTGTAACACTTCAGTCGGCGTGAAGAACCGTACATTTCTGTAAGCATAACTAAACCCCAACGTCAATCAAGGTTTCAACTTCCTCCATTTGTCACCTCATTGTGTGCTTGACTTCTGCTTTTACTTCTCTATTCATTCCCTTTGGAAACCATGTGGAAACTTCCTGTGTCATACAACCCATGAGTCTGACTCACCCAATTATAGATCATATCTATCAGTCTTGACTGTTGGAGTCCACACTGTTTCTCTGCCCTCTCTACGGCAAAGTGTGTCCTCTCTACTTTTTGTCTCACCATGACTTTCTTCCCTAATCGCAGCATGCTCCCCTTCAAGGCAGCACCAGGCCAGTTTGGTCCCGACGTCCGGGAGGAGGGCCTCAAAGTGTGGAGGGTGGAGAAGATGAAGGCAGTGCTGCTGGATCCCTCCGAGGTGGGAGCCTTTTATAACGGGGACTCTTATCTGGTGCTGGAGAACCGCGGCCAACTGGGAGCCGACCTCCACATGTGGATAGGTGAGAGGCAAACATCTGGATATCTGTCAGTCACAACACAACAGGATTATTTAGCATGCATCGATGCAATCTGACTCAAGTTCTTACTTACTACACCTAGCACATTTCAGTTAGTGATAAATAAAGGCACGCAAAATACTATCTGAATACTAATAATAATGTATCGTTTATATCAGTGGTTCTTAAACTTTTTGTCTGACGACCCCACAAAAAAAACTGGAGAGGTTTGGTGACCCCACTTTCCCAAAAGTGTGTAAGTGTGACGTCACGTTTCCGTAGCAACCGATTTTTTGTTCCAATCCAAACAAATTAACAATGTATGACGATTATTTTATGGAAAAGGAACGATTTTGTGTGAATTAATTTACGAGTTTGCGTCTCCAATGATTTGAGTGATAGTCATACATTTTGAAAGAAACAGCAATGCCATCTGCAGTTTGGTTGTTTGGGGGCGGGCTGTAAATCGCGTTGCCAGGACAACGTTATGCATTGCAAACCCATGGTAACGACTGTCAATCAAGCAAAAACAAATAGGCAATGTGTAAGAAAAGGCCTGGGCGGCAACAATTTATTAACGCAAACAAGAACTGGAACAAACAAAGCAATGAAACAAATGTCCAAATCAAACGGGAGTCAAGAGTCAACAGAGAGTGTGTATGATTGGAACGATCTCACTTCCTCTTATACGGACGCCATGTCAATGAGAAGGATGGGCCTGCTTCCGCGAGCATAGCAGGTCAATTCGGGGATCGATGCTGCTCACAGCAACACGAAGATTCTCCTCCATGCTGTTGAGACGACATCTGTATTTGTTCTTTATGTAGGCCAGGGACGAAAATGTCTTTTCGCACAGATAGGTTGATCCAAACGGCGTGAGGATGTCCATGGCAGCCTTGGACAACCCGGGGTATTCCTGCACAACTGACAGCCAGAATTCATCTAGAGTTTTTGAGGCAAACGACGCCTGCAATGTGCGGTCGCTGGACAGCTCAATCAGCGCATCCTCGAGCTCAGATGGCAGGTTGTTTGAGGAGCAGTTGGTGAATGGTTGTCGTACCCAGTCAAAAGGCTCTACATTCTCCGTGAGGAAATACTTATTGAATTTGTCGAGGAGACTACGAAGATGACAGGTTATTGACTCTTTCAATGAATTGGCATTCATGTCACTCTCCAAAAAGTCGTGCAGCTCCGAGAACATTTCAAAGTCCCCACTCTCTGCACGGGCTGCCCAACGCTGCAATTTTTTTGTGAAAGCATTCACTTTGTCTGAGAGGGTCAGGATGTTTGTGCTGGGGCCTTGTAGTGACAGGTTGAGACTATTTAATTTGTCAAATATGCACGCCAGGTATGCAAGACGTGATAACCATCTCGAGTCAGTGAGATGGTCTGCAAGAGGGGAATGCACGTCTGAGAGGAAGGTGCGCACCTCGCTTCGCAACTCGAACAGGCGTGTAAGAACTTTGCCCCGTGAAAGCCACCTTACCTCTGAATGAAAAAGAAGGGATTCATGTGCAGACCCCATTTCCTGGCAGAGAAGGGCGAAGAGTCGTGAATTTAAAGGGCGCGATTTGATCGAATTCACTATTTGGATTGCTGTTTGAAGAACATTGTTAAGCTCGGGTTCAAGTGTCTTGGATGCCAGGGCCTCCCTATGGATAATGCAGTGTGTGAACTTGACATGTGGTGCAACGCTAAGGACCTTGGCTTTCAGCCCTTTGTGTTTTCCCATCATAGCCCCGGCACCGTCAGTGCATATGCTTATGCATTTATCCCAATCCAGGCCTGTCTCCTCCATCCAACCATTAAGACAGTTAAAAATGTCTCCACCAGTACATCTTCCTTCCATCGGAGAGCAGCACAGCATGTCCTCATGCAGTTTCCCGTCATGACTGTAGCGAATGAAAACCATTAAATGGGCTACATTAGTCAAGTCAGTAGACTCGTCTAACTGCAAAGAAAACCGGCTGTTTTTCACTCTCTCGATGAGCTGGCATTTCATATCATTAGCGATGTCGTTAATGCGTTTGGACATGGTATCATTGGAGAGGGGAATCTGTTTAAGCACACTTGCGATCTTTTCACCATGCATTGCTGTGGTCATCGCAATTGCTGCAGGAAGGATGAGGCTTTCAGCAATTGTGTGTGGCTTTTGTGCTTTGGCTACAAGGTGGGCCACTTTGTATGACGCTGCCAAGGCTTTGGTGGGCACAGTAGCTTGGCTATGCACAACGGTCTTTTGCCCATGCAGCGCAGCTTCTTTTCGTAAAAAAAATGTCATGGGTTTCTGAGCATCATCTGGATGTCGGCTTTCGAGATGTCGTCTCATTTTTGTGGGCTTTAAACTTTCATGTGCCAGAACATCGCCGCAAATAACACACTGTGGGTGGTCGAGCTCATGTTTTACCTGGCACGTGAATCCATATTTAAGAAATTCTTTCAGGTATCGGCGACGCCTCGTTGGTGGGTCTTTTTTATTCTCACCACCGGCCAAACTTGTCCCATCTGAGGATCGCGGAGGAGTAGGTGCACAACTGGAGGTAGATGGCACTTCTGAGCTCAAATCATTGTTTTTTAGCAGCCACCTGTCCATTTTTGATGAAAGTTATAACTAGGCTAGTGGCTAAAAAAGTGGCTAGTATCACAAACGTGGCTAGTAACGTGGCGAGTTAACTATGACGTATTGTAAAAAAACCGGGAAGAAATTGAGTTTGAACAGTGGGCGCAGATTGTTACATTGTTTCTATCATAGGACCAATAAACGATTCGAAACGCCATTTAAAGCTGGGCAACTTTTTTTTTTCTCTCTCTCTCTCCCTCTTAACAGCGTGTAGGAATGAGAAAAAGGCAGATTTTCATTGTATTGACATTTTATTTTTCGTTGTTTCACCAGGTGTTATAACAGCTAATTTCCGACTGAAGTAACAAATAATTTTGCGACCCCACGGAAGTTTTTGCCGACCCCGTTTGGGGTCGCGACCCCTAGTTTAAGAATCACTGGTTTATATAATACTGCATTTATTTATATAATGTACATTTCAACTAATATTCTTATATATGCTATTCTTGCATTTCAACACATTTAAGCGTGTTATTGTTTTTCTACTGCTTTTATACAGTATTGTTACACACATCTGTACACATTGTTACACACTTCCTATTTAGAAGTAATGTGTATATCTCTATTTTCTTATTATTCCTCTATTATTACACATATTTCCATTCCTAAGAGAAGGAAGCTGTATTGTATCCCAACTTCCCTGCGGGGATCAATCATGTATTTCTTAATCAAATTTCCTTAGAGTAATAACAAACTTGGAAAATAAACAAAATTAGAGTTAAGGATGGAGATGGAAAGATGAACGAGACACAAGAAAAGGAGCAGTTGAAAATGTATTATTCAACATAAACAATTTGGGATCAATAGAGTCTAATCCAATCTAAATAAATAAGACCCCTTGCAGACACATGAAGTGCGCTCCGTGTCATTTTTCTTCAGCCAATCAAATACCTTAGCTGATGCATACAGGTTTTTTGGTCTTAAGAAAGCCAGGAGAGACACGTGTTCAGACCTTTCACAATAAAATGTGTAGTCCTCTCTTGACAAAGCGGCATATTGTTTTCTATTTGCCTGTTTGCCATTGTCCAGGGCTGTGCTTACCACACTCCTAAAGCTGGCCATGTGCTGCAGTTGAAAAGCTAATAACCCTCCCGCTGATGGTGATGACACACGAGACACAGCGCTGACCTGCTGCAGCATTGTGTGAGGACAGAGACGGGACAGAGGGAGGATTAGAGGGAGAGAAAGAGAGACAGAAGTCCCGAGGGACACTGGGATGGTTTTTGGAGCGGCGGCTCATTAAAGATGCACGGGGCCTGTTACAGTACTCAAATGCTGCTGTTGTTTCCAGCATGTATCCGGTGCTTAGGTAACACTAAGCTGATTGTCCGGGCTCTCTGAAGCCTCCCTCCTCCTCCTCTTGTTTACAATTGATGACCCCTGTGTTGTGTTTGTGCCACACACTGTTCGCTTTTGTCTCCATGAGCCATCACCTCTGTCAGCAGCTCTTAGTTCTTCACATGGTGACATCCTCACCTTTCTGACCTCATTTCCTAATGCTGTCTCCCCTCTCTTTTCCTCATGTGTTCTCACTGCTACTGAATTTCAGTTTTCTTTCCTTCCTCTATGTCCTGCCACAGCACTCGATCCTGCTGCTCTAACTCATGACTAATGGTACATGTTGGCTTAAAGGTTAAGCATGAAAGTTGGAATTATTGACCTTGGAAAAATAGGCAGAAAAAATTCTCCCAAATCAAATGGCTTTGTGAAAGTGGGAAAGAGGGACCACAATCCATGATTATCTCTCAAACTCCCAAAGTTTTATAAATAGGATACAATAAACAAAACCTAACGAAAGGATCCAAATGCTGCGTTCATGTATTATGGATCAATGGATGTTCTGTTTCATTTATTTTAAAACTTAAAGTCTCTCTTTGGTTGTTAGCGTTTTTCAGTTTGTATTTTATTCCTTTCCTCTGACAGGTGAGTTGTCATCTCGGGATGAGCAGGTGGCGTGTGCCATGCTGGCCACTCAGCTGGACAACTTCCTGAGCGGAGACCCCGTCCAGCACCGACACGTGCAGGGCTACGAGTCCCCCGAGTTCATGGCTCTGTTCCCCAGAGGGGTCAGCTACAAGGTGAGGAAGGGCGGCCCTTTTAAAAAAACAATTAGTGAATTGAGAAATGTAGGTCTCTTTGTACTTCTAAGGAAAATTCCTGGAAAGAATTATATCATTTTGTACTTATTATGGGTAAAAGGGAAGACTCCTTTTTTAAATAATCTGCAGAATTGCATTGACAGAAAATATATATATTTAATGCACAATAATTTCAATATGTTATATTATTAAATATATTTTCAAAAAAACATTACAAAAAACTGGATGCAAGACCTATCTCTCATTTGATCTAGAATTAGTTTTACTACTGGTTGAACCCCTTTTATTATTTTACCGCACCCTGGATATTATGGCCTCTGTGCCAAAGTTCATTCCTGCCGTTTGAGTTTCCTGCAAGTTCATAAAAACACACAAGGATCTTAAATCAGACTTTTCCCAGCAGGAATTATCTCTGTACAATAATTCCCCTCTGGCTGGCAGACAACTCACTGCTCCGTAGCCTCTCTTGTGAACTGGACTTAACATTCACTCCTTCACCCTTGTACATTTACACAATACTGATTGACATTATTGCCTTATTTGTACATTTGTATATTTCTCATTTTTATTTGTTATTTGTTTTGCTTCTTTTTGTATTTCACTGCTGCAACACCTTTTTTTCCCCCCAGTTTGGGATAAATAAAGTATTTCAGATTCGGAAACATACAAAACAAATGTAAAAACCTCAATGCCTTAAATGAGTATCCCATGAACATCTCTGCAGGTGGGCGGTGTGGAATCGGGCTTCAGGAGGGCTCAGGGCTCTGGCACGGTGCAGAGGTTGTACCAGATCAAAGGGAAGCGCAACATCCGAGCCAGGGAGGTGGAGCTGTCCTGGAGCAGCTTCAACAAAGGGGACTGCTTCATCCTCGACCTTGGAGAGGTGAGGACACAAACTGTTAAACAAAAATGTCAGCTTTAATAATCTGACTAACTTAAGTACCCAGAATGCTGCTAAGTATTAGTTGAGTGAGTAAGATTAAAGGGACATTTCATCATTAATGTGATGTTATGATGTTTCGCTGCCCTCCAGATCATTGTGTCGTGGATCGGCTCTCAGGCTAACATCTTCGAGAAGCAGAAGGTGCGTGAGATCGCCGCGCTGATCCGAGACACGGAGAGACATGGTAAAGCCAAAATCGTGGACAGCAACGAGGGGGAGGAGCCGGAGGAGATGCTCAAGGTGTGTGCACACTTTTGATGTGTAGGCTAATTTAAAAAGATCATTCAAAAGCATGCAAAGGAAGTCCTTGGGTTATTCCTGGGGAAAAAAAACTTTAGATCTTCTTGGTTTCTGAGCTTCCTGTCTTGTTGCCGGGCAGGTTCTGGGGAAGATGCCCCAGTTGGCAGAGAGCACCCCAGAAGAGGACAGCAAAGCAGACGCTTCCAACTCTGCCTCCCTCTACAAGGTACTTTCACAGCTTTATACCTGCGCTCATACTTCACACTACCTTTCACATCTATGTATAACACGGTGTTCCTTACTCCCCAGGTGTCTGATGCCACAGGATCCATGGTGATGACCAAGGTGTCAGAGAAGAGCCCGTTTGCCAAAGACCTGCTGGTTCGCGATGACTGCTTCATTCTGGATAACGGCGCTAACGGGAAGATCTTCGTCTGGAAAGGTGAAAAAGTTCTAATGAACCCCAAACTCCTACTGCCTGAAATGCACCACGATGACAGTGATACATGCCAGTCATATTTGTTTTCAAATTGGATCAAATTATCACTGGCATTGTGAAAGAGTAGGGTTGACAGCCGCAGGATACACTTGGAAAAGCGGAGTTTCACCATTTCTTAAACAACAATATAATTCTTTGACTGTGCCGTACTGTACATTGGATTCATTGTATGATGAAAATCATACAATGGAAAATAGGAAAATGCATGCAATGAACGTCAAAAAGTCCCTTGCAATGAAGGTGCTGTCCCTGCTAATATCTGAATACAAAAAATCATAAAAAATGAAATGCAGCTAAAGATAAAGATAGATTAGATTACAATTCTAATCAAACTGTCCATCTAAAACTCCTAATTTGGGAGATTAGCAAATGAATGTCACTTAAACTGCTAATCTGAGTCTTGATGACTTTCAGGTAACGGAGCAAATGCTGAGGAAAAGCAGTCGGCCTTAAAGATGGCGGATAACTTCATCGAGCAAATGAAATATCCCAGGATGAAAACTCAGGTACGCTCAAAGTTCAAACCAAAAATGAGAAGCTGTTTGAATCTTGTTGTGATATGTTAAGGATTATTTACAGATCTAGTTGATCACCTCCAGTATACTCACTATGACTACAACACATATACAATAAGCAGTGAACATATCTGTGCTGCAGGTGGAGATTCTGCCACAGGGGAAGGAGACCATCATCTTCAAGCAGTTCTTCAAGAACTGGAACTAAAACATTTGAGAAATCCTGCACACGAGAAGCAGACGCTGTATATCTGAAAACCAACAGCGTCTGATACAAAATGCTTTTTTTTACATGCGATGACCCGATGTACATATTTGTAAGGGAGCACACTGTAGCTCGCTTGTGTGTTAGAATAAGGATGTGATGCCACTTTTATAAATGCAAAGTCTATTCTGTTAGAGATAAACATTATTAAGTCAAAGAGTTTTTTTTTACGATGCTCTAGTGTCACAGATCTGCCTGCATTTGACAAATAAAACTTGAACTGCTCGCTTCTTGTAGAGTGTTTATCTTTTGTGTCATCCGTTGTTTTTGGCCACGCCTCGGTCCATGACATATTGCATAGCGTGATTTAAACTATGCCCTCTCCGTTCCTGTGGGAATATTACCTGCGCACGTAAGTATGATGACATCACAGTGTTGTCAATGGTGGAATTAACTCATAATGTTAACTCAAATGCTACACGTATGTAAATAATTGAGGTCATTTAACTTTGAATTTCACTACAGTATGTTAGCCGTTTGTACAGTATGTTCTGCTTTATTTAATTCCTCATAAATGAATATATTAGGTAGTTGGACTATTTGTCTGCAGTACGAGAACTTTAAGTTTCCTTTTATATTCAAAACAATTTCACAACAGCGCAACGACTGCTTTTGTTTTCAAAGAGGAGATTTTGAAAATGCCTTTAGCATGAAGAAACAAAACAACAAAGTGTCTATTCTATCATTTTCAGTGCAGGAATTGTACTTCGAATTAGGTTTTTTACAGTGTTGTGCTGCTACTTCTACATAAGTAAAAATATCTAAACTCTTCTGTGATTTCTGACAGTTACTTTACTCATAAACAGACTTGCCACTATAATTGCCATTGAAGGGAATAAATATGGTGTGATGTAGTAAGGGCATATTAAGCTGAGGATCAAAAGGTCAGGGGGGTTATGTAGAGCAATGTGTTTTACTCTTCTCCAGTAGCTCACCAGGAAGTAAATGGATGACTAGAGAAAAGAGTTCTTGTATATTGTTTTAAAGACATGCACTGTGAGTTAAAGAAGGTTTCTATTTGATTTACTTTGACCTTTATTAAACCAGGAATGTCTCTTATCTTCAAAAAATGATGAAAATATATAATAATATGTGCATATGTGCAGTTGTTACTCTCATGTAATTGTATGCTGCAAAATATTGGAAATATTGTTCAAAAATCGAGTTCAGACCAAAACACCTCTAGCTAAGAAATCTGTTAGTTTTTTCAATATTTTTTAAAACCTTTCTAGCAAAGTATTAGATGTTTTATGTATTTGACACAGTAATCAGCAATGTTATCCAAGCAGCCACTGTATAAGAAATACCTTTACTTTACCTACACCTATTTACAGTAACACCTGAGCAAAATCCATGCCAGTGCGTCACTGATATGCAGAGTCTAACCACCGTCATTAAACCTCCAACCTTCATCGAGCCGCTGCCGAGAAGCCGTGAGGAATTGTCGTCAGAGAGGTTTCTTCGCCAGCTCAGAGGGAGCAATCTAAAAAAGTCCAAAGTTCAACAAGCAAAAGAGACAAATATGAGGCTGGTTAGAGAGCAGCGCCTGTCCAGTGTTCTCCACCAGCAGAGCTGCACCACCCTGCCTCCGGCTACAGGTAGGACATCATGAATATCAGCAGAGGTTAATACAGTATACTGTGTATGTCTATGAGACATTTTGTACTGGATTTATAATAATACATAATATTTATTTACAACTCTACTGGATTTATGATATTTAACACACATTTTCAATAAGCCTTTTGTATGGTAGTTTTAAATGTATGTGCTAAATATAGATTGAATTATCATATTAATTTAAACGTGGGAATCATTTTTATTTCACTCCATATTAATACTCAGGCATCAATGATTTGAATTTAAATAAATGACTTATATTATTAAATAGTTTTGGCAGGTGTTGCTTATAATACATTTCATTTGTATAGCACACTTTAAAAGACAGTAATCGACGCACCTTGAGATGTTAAAAACGATCTGCAAAACATATTTAAAAAATAAAAGGCTTTAATTATTATCATTTACACTGAAAAGGTAATAATTATAGCTCATACGTTTAGCTTTCTCCACATCTTTACAAGTGAATTTTTATGATAAGCTCCAATTTTATGATAAGTTTCACATTCCCACCAAAATATTTTTTCACCTGTTTTGAAAAAAGATCTTTAAAAAATAATGTATATCTGGAATAATAAGAAAACATCTATGTTATATTGCCACAGGTAAACTACACCATACAAATAGTTACAATAAGTCCTCAAAGGACATTTAACTAATATGATAATCAATAATATAATACTAACCATTTAACCTTTGATTCATCATGCACATTTTATGATTTTAACTTACAGTTTCAGATTAGTACTGGAGTGTCTATTATATTTATACAGCTGCTGTTACTTCTTACATCACTGTTTTTTCCTCTGCTACAGAATTGACAAGATGGAGATGGAGATGACTGTTCTGAAACCTGCTAAAAGTATGTATACAAATAATTGTATAAATCCATTTTTAATTACTGCTAATTGCATTTTTTCTGCTGCATGCATGCATGTTAAAACAGCTTTCTTCTGGTGTGGCTGGGAAATGTAGCTTACATCCAATCAGATAAATGCTTTAAGGTATGTCTTCATGATGCGAAGCCTTTGATTGTGGCTGTAACTGACACGTATCAAGCTAATAATCACAAAGGCTAATAATTGCAGTTTCACTATTGTGAGTATCAATACCCTGCTGATTTACTCCCTTTGTTGGAAAAATAATTATCTGCTTGATTTTTGTTTCATGTGATCATGAATGACGCTCATAAGGTTTTCTCCTCAATGTGTCCCCCTGCAGGAGTGGGCATACTGAAGGGGGGTGAAAGCCGCACCCAGAGCAGCTCCATCGGGGCCGTGCGCTGGAACCTGCCCGAGGAGGACGTGCAGATCCACAGCTCGGCCCCCAGCAGATCCGCCATAAACCTCACTCACCGCTCACAGGTACACTGGAACTGCTTTTTCATTTATATTCTTTTCTGTGATTCCTGTTTTGTCTCATTTCCCTTTTGAGCTTTTGCCACTACCTTGATGAACATTCAAATGTGACCTGTTGTGTTTCCCGCAGCAACACTCTCGTCAAAACAGCCTGAAGGATCTCCGCAGCCTGCAGGAGTGTGTGCAGTTCATCCATCACTGGAAGGAGCAAGTGGACCAAATCTGCAAGGTAGGACATGAGGGAAAATGTGAGTCAGCGGCTCCGCAGACTCACATTATGGTTAGTAATACCATAACCATAATATTATACAATGAACACTATGACAAGACAGAAAAGAGTGATAAGGGAAAAAGAGAAGGAAATACTATATCTTTTTGCCTAATTTCTAGACCTACATTTCCTCTGTTTGTTGGCCAGCTCAGGAAAAAAGATGGCTTTGATTTGGACAGTAAACACAGGCTTACTTTTGATCCTTTCAGTCTGTTAAATTCCTAGCTTGAGTTTATTACTCATACGCTTTATTTAGAGCCTTACGAGGTCAGATGAACCTGTTTTTATGACCAAATCAGATGAGCGTTGCCATGGGAATGTTTACTTGATCATGCAGGTAGAGGTGTTAGTTTGGATGGGTGGATGCTACCTGTTTATTGCCTCCATACCGCCTGGTTATCTGCCTTGCAGTGCTGAGTCACACACAGAGGGTTTATTTTACTTTATCCTTTCTATTTACATATCAGTAAAAAAAAGTCCCACGTGACGAATTAAACACTGATACACATTTGAAATATAATGTAGATGTTTCTCATGTCATCAATGGTAACAGTATCAACCAGAATCTAAATAATGCATTTATCCCAAAGGAAATGAGTTCCAGACAGTTGCTCCATTTTAAAATAATAATTGTAAAAAATGGTATTTGACAATATATTTCATTTTGTAAAAGTACTGATGAAGATATAAATAAATTAAAACTGATTATTGGTTGAAATATTCACTGTAATACATAAGTAATCTTAATTCTTATTAGTATTTTACAGTTAAATAATTGCACGGGTAACAGCTGTGTGTCGTTGTGTTCTAGCAGGGCGATGAGGATCCAGACGAGGGTCCCAGTAAGAAAGAAGCCCAGAGTGCAGACCGGCGTACTGAGCGCAGTCTGGAGGAGAGCAGGAAACTGATCCTGGAGTGGGCCGACGAACTCCACCACGTCGACAAGGTCAGAACACGACACAGCATTACGCTGCCTAAAAATACTATTCTGTACATTTTTGTGAAAGAAATATCAATCTTAGCTTACTGGTTTTGTGTCCTCAGTTCCTGAAGGAGATGCCCTCGGTGTTGGAGAGCGAGGAAAATAAGGAGAAGGAAAAGAACGCCAGCGAGGAGCCACAGATGAGGATCATGGAGTGGGCAAAAGAGCTACAGACAGCGACTGAGGTAAGGGGCCGTTAACCTAACACCAGGAAAAAGCCCCAAAAACGTTTGAATTTGTGTTTTTTAAGTAGAAAACAACGCCACATCACGCAGCTGACTGAGGGTTTGTGTTGGCAGAGTTGTGGTGTGGAGAGCGAGGAGCTGGGCAGAGTGCTGAGTCAGCTGGGCCTGAAGAAGAAGCGCCTGGGAAACGTGTTGCCTCTGCTGGAGTTCATCACCTGGTCGCTGCTCAAGGAAGACAGCACGGTGAGAAAATTCACATTTCTGCCATAAGCCTGAAATGAAACTGGATAACCAACCTTGAATAACTAAACTATACAACATGCAGCATTACATAACGTTTGACTTAGTGAACCCTGCTCTCTGAATGCGTGCAGGGCATCAATAAATGCTCTCTGTGATTCGGCTTATATGACCCTGCCTTCCACAATAAACGTCCTTATTAACTGATAGTTTATCTGCACAGCTTTCATTTCTCATGCAGATGAAGGTGCGGCATACGGGCCAACATTATTTTATTGAAGTTTGAAGGCCTTTATTATTGTCCAGTTTTACCTTCTTTTAGGCTTGCTGCGTGACTTTCTGCTATACCTGCAGGAACTACAAACTACATTTGCTCTATTTATGTTTAATAATGACCTTTAAGGCTCTGAAAGAGGCCCTATGATGCTTTGTTGGGTTTTTTCCCTTTCCTGTAGTGTGTTATATAGGGTTGTGCATGTAAATGGTCTGCAAAATGTCACAGTAGAGGCTGAAATCTTTCAATACTGGTGCAATGGTCTGGTCGTAGCAGAGCGCTAACAGGAAGCATTGGAAAAGTTTACACAGCATTACCATGATCCCTGTTCTCATATTTGCATACCACATGGTCATAGGGGTCATTGAATGAATACAATTATTGAAATTATTGAAAGCTATTTTTATCTTTTTGTTTTCCCATTTCAGAAAATGATTCCACAGCTGTGGTTACTGGCAAAACAACGGACTTGGAAAGCCGGGATTTCAAGATACATCCCCAACTCAGGTGTGCATTTCTCAGTTTTAAAAATGACACGTTTGCCCATCAATATATCATTCTGATGTTATTGAGACGGTGGAGGTTTTGACCCTTTAATACAAAGCGATTGTAGAGGACCGAAGAATATTTGAAAAGAAAATGATTAGGCAAGATAAAGATGATGTTGAGAATGAGAAATGACTTTTCCCTGTAATGTGAATCATCTCAGGCTTAAGATTGATCTTTTAAATCACTGGTTTAGTCCAACAATTAACACGTTAGTTGTTTATCCACTGCGCATCTAATAAAATACCTGTCTCTGTTTTCAGTCTGGAGTTGGATTTGCGGCGCAGCAGGTAAGATCTTCATCTTATCGTGTCTCATAGAGCAACAAAACATTCCTTTCACAACAACCTCTGAGTGCTTTCCTCTTCTCCCTAACAGCTGATGTGATCCTGGACCCCATGACCAACCACCCCTGGCTGCATATGTCGGAGGACCAGGTCCAGGAGGGCCTCTCGGAGTCTGAGCTGCCTTACAGCCCCCAGCGTTTCGACAACTGGCCCTGCGTGTTGGGGTGGGAAGGCTACAGCAGCGGGCGCCACTACTGGGAGGTGGACATATCCAAAAACGGCTTCTGGCGTCTGGGAGTGACCACCGCAGACTCCAAGCGTCTCGGCCGGTTCCCCATGACCCCCAAACAGGGCTACTGGGTCCTGTGGCGCAGCAACAACAATTTTTACGCCTGCACCAAGACGGAGACCATTCTGCCCATCGGCATGGTGCCCAAACGCATGGGGGTCTACTTAGACTACGAGGAGGGCCAGATCTCCTTCTACAACGCAGAGACAAAGTCCCACATCTACACCTTCACTGGGAGCTTCAGGGGGAAGCTGTACCCTCTGTTCGCCCCACTGGGGGGGCGCACTCTCTTGACACTAGTCCATCATTCAACTACTCGGAGAAATTCTGAAGAGGATTCTAAGTAAATTGCAAATACCGAACCAAAAAGAGGAATAGGATTTTTGATCCTTTGTTTTTGGGGCGGAATTTCACCTGAATTGACCTACCTTAAATGTCGCTTTAAACAGTTGCTGTCTAATATTCCTCTTCGAATGAAATCTCTGACTGAACAGTGATACGCAAACTGCAATGACATAAGTGGAGATTTCGATCAGAAACAAAAACATTGAAACTAAACTTTGTGTGAAGTATTTATTTTGTATCATGGAATTCTTTGAAAATTACACTTAATTTCCAGAAAAATCCATAAATATGTGTGAACATGAAAGTGTAACACATCCTGTATCCAAGCACTTTATAATGCACTTTCAGAAATGCACATAATAAATATGTATATATACATAATGTGTTTTTCATCCTTATCTCTGACATCAACGTACATCTTTGTACATTTTACTTTAGCCTCTTACAAAGCTGATTTCTCCTTTGCATGACACAGTATATTTATATCAATGTTTTATATTTTAAAGGAATATAAAATGTGTGAACATGTGTGTCAGGACTCTCTCTTACAAGCCCAGGGTCCGTCAGTCTCACAGCTGGAGGCGAAGAGCCTCCCGCCCCCCCGCAGGTCTGCACAGTCCCTGTCATCAGCGTCCCACTCCACCGTCACCCTTCAAAGGGACAAAGTGGTAATGTGTTTTTTATCCCAAAAAAGAATCTGTAATAACATACTGAGAGTTGTGTTGATATATGTACTCAAATGTCAACGAATACAATCAGTTGGATGCCAATGTTTATATGTAAATGCTTGTTTATATGTAAATGCTTGTTTATATGTACATATTGTAATAAAAAAAACATATTTCATTAAAATGTATGAGGTGAGTTTTTATTGGATAATTATTGGACTTTATAATTGATTTTAAGGAGATGGTCCTCATTTGGTTCTTTAGTCACAGCTTCATTTTATTTCAAGTCATTTTACAGGTCTGTGTTTTGTTTATAGTTCCTAGGAAGTAAGACATATGTGATCTGATACGAAAAATAGTGTTTACAGTGAGGCACAGCAGGGCAGCTGAACACGCAAAAGGCCTTCTGTTCAATTTGTTTACAGAAAGAAAAACGTGTTTCAACTTCCATACAATATCAGAATGAATGAAATGTTCATAATACTTCTTGTGTTTGCTGCTCCACAAATAAATCAAGAGCATCATCATTCTTTCCATAAATACTGACCCATTCATCCTGAATATGAAAAGACTCTTTGACCCGTCACCATCTGGATCCGGACTTACGGCATGTACTGCTGGACGTCCTCCCCGTCCCCCCACAGCCACTGCCCCTCCTGCTGAGCGTCCGTCAGTCCCACCCACAGGTAGGGGAAGTGAGGGAGCTTGCTCATCACACCTTGGATAAACTTCTAAAGAGAAAGAGACATTGAGAGGAGTTGATATCCAGAGATGCTACCTGATGTTGTCTCTCGTGACGCTACCATCTCTGCAGGGTCTTTGATGACGGCCAGGCTGCTGTTGTGCTGCAGGCAGAACTCTGCGCTCTCGCTCCAGCCACGATCATCCTGCAGTCCCACTGAAAAGAAGTAGCAGTGACTCCTCCAGCACAGCCAGCCGCCAGGACACACACTGCACCTGGAGTCTACACACAGCAAGACACTGGTTACTATAATTTAACCTTACGAGATTGAATGACTGCACCCACACCTTTTGAGATGTCACAGGTGCGGGATGACACATGTTGGTATCAGAGAATATAAATCACCTTGAGTGACAGTGTGGAGCATCAGGTTGACTTCCTGGTGCTCTCTTTGGCACTGCTGCAGTCTTTCCATCAGCTCATGGCTTGACAGGGCGGTCTGACCCACTCCTGGTGCTCTTGTCCACGTGACTGACCAATAAAAATGAGCCATTTAGTAACTTGACGCAGTGTAGTTGAAGTGCTATGAAGAAAAGTATGGTAGTAACAGGAACTAGATGTTGTTTCCCCAAGATCGTATTTTAAAAAGTAATGGAAATCTTGCTTTTTATAATATGGGGCCTTTAAATGTTTTCCATATGAAATGTATTTAGAGCAACATATATTAAAATCGTTCAAATCTAACTTGTTTTTATTTCATAGAACCCAATAATACGATTGTTTCTCATTTGTATAATGACATCTAAAAGAAAAAGTATTCCTAAAAGCTATAAGACTAAATATAGAACTCCTCCAACAGTTTGACAGATTTTAAACATTCATTCAGATTTGAGCGTGGCACAAATGGGATAAACATATGTGAAATGTAGTATTTTACATCTGTACTTACCAAAGAATATCAAACCCATAAGAAGTCCCATGATTAGAAATGTTGTTGTCATAACAACAGCCACACGAGTTGTCAGTTGACAAGTGTGACAGCATCCTGCAACTGTGGTGGTAAAAAACGCAACCATGAAACAAGAAAGTTTCCATTTAAAATCGTCTTTTTCGACACAAAGAATATTATACATAAACCTGTTAACCAATGACACACCTGCATCATGACCGGCCTGTAAACATGTAATCATGGCTGCACTGTTCGACCGCTGACACCCATTAAGATAAAACTGGGACACTTTCTCCGTGAAGTCAAGAAAACGTGGACTTTTGAAAAACTGCAGCTTGTTGTTGTCCAGCCATCCACTGTAACCTCAGGTGAGGTTTATGGGCTGTTATGCAAAGTGCTGATGAGTTTTACTGTGATGAAGATACCGATAAGATCAACAGATGGTAATACATATAGGCACATTCTCTTTTTGTGTTGTGTGCATAATCCAGTAGGAATAAACATAAACAAAGCCAAAGCCATACAACAAACGAGTATACAAACACAAATTATGACTGATTTTACTTAAGGATCACATCACAGAGAAGATGTAGGTAGAAAAACCATTGTTAGTTATTCTATTAAATGTGAAAGATGCCGTTTCCTTTGGTTATGAGAGCAATAAACACATATTTCAGAAATCAACCAAACATTATAAAGCTTTATATCACACACACATTTGCCTCAGGGCTGTACAGTGAGCCTGGACATGACACCAACCGTCATTCATTTTTAACCAAACCAACAGGGCAATACTTCTAAAACCTGATTTTTTAATGTAAGAAGGTTCCTATCTCAGTTTCAATATTTATTATGTGAGCTTTAGCCTCCGTCTTCCACACATTTGACGCATCCAGAAAATGTATTCATCAAAATACATTTCCTCTGGTTCCTCTGCTACATCATTTTCCCTTTAAGAGAATCATAAGTCAAGAAGTGAGTTGTTTAGTATAACAAATGTACCAGGGTGACTCGAGCCATATTAGCTATATATGCACAGGCTGTATGTAGGGGGCTCAAAGCTCTAGTACTTTGATTCATTTTGTGTAAATTAACTAGGTTTCTAAGCAGACTGAGATAGTACTTTAACAGGATTGAATGATGAACACCACTATACTACAGTATTCTACTTAGGCCATTTAAAAACATAATCATCTCTTTTCTCCTGAGGAGCACATTGTCTATCGCACTACACAGAAAATGCTGTCACATTTTCTTAAAAAAGAACACGTTTTTAAAAAGGGAGGAGAATTAAAATTGGGGAACCATTCTCATTTTAATAATTCAAATGTTTCCCCCATATGTTTCCCTTGCATCCTGAGAAAGTCAAGTGTGATATTTGTCTTTGAGTTTTAATCAAACACTTCATAAAAATAGCAATTTGCTATTAGTTTTGGTTGAAGATGCCCTTAAAACTAACCTGCAGGTGTTTCTCTTTCAGCCTCTTCCTCTTCGTTTCTCAAATCCATGCTACTGAATGATGCTCTTTCTCCTCTTACTTAAAATGTTTATCCTGCTTGCCGACTCTTTAATACATTCTCTTTCGGGTTAGGGTTTGTGCCGCCCCTTCCTCATATCACAGCCCTTCTCTTTAACATGGGAACTAAAAGCAAAGGGCTAAATTAATACTCGGATGTTTAACAGGGGAAGCTGGCAGGCGTATTGGCGCACATGTGAAGTTGTATTTCTCACAGCAGACCCTGGGGTTGTGTTAAGGGCCGACGGAGCCTGAACCAGGCCCTCACATAACAGCCGACACTCAGACACTTCTCTGTTTATCTGCTGACTTGACTTAATCTATGTGCGGCTTATCTACTGGTGGTCTTCTGGTTACGAAACAGACTCTGGTAAAGGTCAGTCTCACCTTAGGTCTAAAAATGTAACTTGTAAAAAGGCAGAGTGTGACTTCTGATTTCCCATAGCTGAAGAAATGTGTGTATATGTACTTCTTTGTGCTATCTTATAACTATTTGTAATCTCAAACTGATGGGTAGAGCCCAACATGCTCCTTGTTAAGTATAAAAGTGTATTATAAATAATGTGATATTTAAGTAACAAGTCAAATTGGATTAAACCCTTACACAAAAATACTTTAGGGGCCCTTTTACGTTTGCCCATTCCTGTAGTGTGATATAGGTTCTTACTACCCTTGAGTCGAACGGCTTGCAAAGGCTAAAACGCCCAACATTATTGAGCATTAGAACATAAATTAGTTTAGAAGAATAATTACCCCGAAGATGTTAATCACATTTTAAAAAAACGTTATTTATTCAGATAAATCAGACACATATTTGAAAGCACAAATCATCCAGAAGAAAATAGTCATGTAAATTTAAATGCTTATCCTGCTATTTTGAGTGAGTGTATATGTCACAATGTTGTTTCTCATAATGTGTGACTTCTTCTATTCTATACTTTGACCTAATACGTAAAAAATGTTGTGTTACGACACGTGTCTTTATTCTTATCATCTGCTTTACCTGGTGGAAATACCAGAATACTTGCATAAAATGATGTGACAAATAAAACAAATAGTGAAAATGATCAAGTATGACAAAGATGTTAGTGTTATTGTAGTCGGAAGCAGTTTAGTTTTTGGTTGTTTTTAGAATTTCAATCTTAAATGTATAACCTGCAGCTAATTCAAATTTAAAAATCGCAAACATCTAAAAGCTTCATTATTTTCTAACGACACTAATCTACAAAAATAGCAAAACCAAGACTGAAAACAGAAAAAATTATGTAAACAGTGACAATAAATACAATAAAAGTGTGTCTCTTATTTGTTTTGGGGGTCCAGCTTCTCGAGTCTCCAAAAAATATTGTCCCCCAAGACATTGTCGAAATGCGTTTTCAACTGGAACAAAACACACAAACACAAGCTGTTAAAGGACTTCTTAAACACAAGGCTAACCCAGTCCAAAACACACACTCCAAATAAGTGCTGCTCTTTTACTGTTTGTGTAGTGAAGAGGCTATTTCTTTTAACTTCAACTAAAACCCTGTTTTTGTCCATGTGGATATGAGACATACCTTGTTAAATACACTTTCCCTTGTGGCATTTCCATCACAGAGGAGCGGCTGAGACGAAGAGCACATCATGGACAGGCTGATTTCCCTTTCTTCTGCAACTGGGGGGACAAACAGCTGGTGAGATATAACGGCAATCTTGCAAGAATGTTTGTTTTGGCAACTTTTGTCTCTGTGAAACAAATAGTGGCGGGAAAATCAAGAAGGCTTTAATGACAATATTCTTACAAGTAGGTCTTCTAAAACATTTGAGAGTCGCCGCAACCTTTTTAATGAATCACTACAAAACACATATTAGTTTATTGTTTGTATTGTTGTTGACCCAAAACTACTTATGGTGCGCTTTCATCAACAGCCAAAGTAAAAGGATTGGAATATTAATGTCAATATAGCATAACATGCTAATTTTCAGTTAGCATGTTATGTTTTCCCCATTTCAGGTTTATTAAAAGGGGACACATTGGGCCCAATTTCTGATTTAAACCTGTAACGTTTGTATCAGAACACCTTTACATGCTTTAGTCACACTGTCCCATATCCACCTACTGTCTGAAACACAGATTTTACCGTAAGTTTAGGGGAATGTTCAACCAAAGTTTGTCGGTAAAAATGTTGGTAGTTTTAAAGTCTCACCTGTCAATTGTGACAACGTTTTTTTTTCACTCAGCTCTGTACCCGCCTTTGTTTGCACTTCGAAATAGTACTTGGTCCCTGAATTTAAGCCACTAAACGTGTAGCTGTTTTTGTTATCCACTGTGGCGGACTGGGTGTCGCCCCAGAAGATGGAGTTGATTTTGACAGCGTACGTGACTCCTGCTACGTCGGCAGGGGGATCCCACTCAAAGGTGATACTCCGTTTACCGGCAATTTTTACTGTGAGATTAGTAGGCGGCGACGGCCCTGGGGGGAAAAAAAGAAGAAAACGGGGCAGTGTTTTATCAGATTATTGTGCAGTCATTTTAATCTTAGAAGAATAAAGAGAGTGTAAAGACTCTAAACTGAATTTCCCATGAAGTAATCCCTATTCCTTGGTCGGCCTGGTTCAAACTGATTTCACTTGCATAAGGGCTTGACTGTAACCACAGGTGCACTGAAAAAACTAAAACATTGACTTTAATTTACACAAATACACGGCAAGCAACAAGGCAACTCACTGGTGAATATGGACTTTGTCAATGACTGGCCGTTGTGATGTCGGTTAAAGGTGTAGACGGTCACTGTGTAATTGGCTGCAGTCTTCAGGTTTGGGAAGAAGATCTCTGTTTTATTTATGCGTCTCTCGATCATGGTGTTTTCCAGCAGGAGCTTGACGGTGAAAGATACGGAATTCCCCTCGGATAACCACGAGGCATTGAGCGTTCTGTCAGTGGTGATCAATGTCAAGTTTGTAATCGGTCCAGGAGCTATGGAGGAGTCACAAAGGCATGTTCAGTGACACAGGAGGACATTGTTTTTGTAGAAGTATTTTGTAGGATATGAGTTACCGGTATTGCCGTCAATGGTAACACTGTCCCCCTCGATGGTACCATTAACCACTACTGTCACACTGAAGGTAATCCTGGAGCCGATTGGCAGATCTGTGATGTTTTGTTCCGTTTTTGAAGTAAAAAACGTTTTGCTAGGAGGAGAAACAGTTAATTGTTTCAACAAGCTGCTGTCATTTAAAAACAATAATACAAAATATAACCCCATTTATTACAATTTGGTCGTACTTTTTGAAGTTCCCTTCATAAATGTTATCCCTCACAACCTGAATAACCATTTTTACCTTCTGTATGTCGTACATGTGCACAGTTTACCGTACAATTACCATTCTTTTGGGGAGTTCTCATTCGGATTTACCTTTAAATAAAGTGGTTTCTTTCAGGTTACGCGTGGAAAGGCTACTTTCACTATGAAACTGATCAAAAAAGAAGTAAAGGACATTTTTATTTTATAAAATAGAATTAAAAATGTAGTTTTGTCTCATCAAATTTATTAACGCTTTGACCAAAGTCGTTTAGATTTTTTCAATTTACGTTCGCAAGGGAAACTATAAATGTACCTTACGTTTAGTAAATAAAAAAGTAAATTCTGGACAATCTTCAAATACACACTTCTCATTTATATTGATAACCCTGAAAGAGGGGGCATTTCCCTCCGGTTGCTTCCAGTTAAGCTGCAGTGAATGATGGGTATAATGAGACACCTTCAGCTCCAACACTCTCCCAGGCTCTGAAAGAGAGACACACACAACATCACGGTTTACCTACAACCCCCCTATATCACATGCTTCACTGTTCAGCTCATTATTTGCATATTTAAATCTTATATTTTGAATGAAAGAAATGTCTAGCTTTAAAATTGTCCTTTATTGGTCACGCTTTGGATTAGTTTTCACTGGTCTTATTCATACAGTTTACTTCCGGGTGAGAGTTCAATCGTAGGGGAAAGTACAGCAGGTCCCATCATGCATCATTTTCTGCTTTATGCCATAAATACTCACTGGTGTATAGTGAGATCTGGGTTTTTTCACTCCAGGTGGATTTATCAACGACTCCTGAGACGACAGTGAACGTGTAAAGGTTTCCAGGTATCAAACCGCTGATGATCTTTCCCTCTGTCTTACTCCTAATCTGCGTCCCATTTTGGATCCCAATCAGATAGAAATCTAAGTTTCCAGCCGGTTTGGTCCAGTTCAGGAGGACGGACGTTTCTGTCACGTTGGTGAATTTCAGGTTTTCCACTTTTTGGGGTGCTGAAAGACAGGGGAGATATAACCATGGTAACAAAAGTAAAAGTACAAAATGAGGCTTTTAAATATACATACATTTCATTTCCATTTTGCATTATGGACCATATGAGATCAAATAATAATGCAATGGATAATAAGCATGGAAGTAATGAGCATCCCGTTGGAGGGGGCGTATTTGAATGACTTTACATATTACATATTGTAATTCAATCTATATCCATGTCACATGTTATTCACACTTTCTAAAATGCAAATAAAGATGCCAAATGAGTACCTAGAAATGTGACTGTTTTTGATTAAATGTACTTAGGCAAACTCCACCAAAAATGTGCATTTGCTAGGGCTGTTGTTTTTCTTTTTAAATGTGTGAAAATATATTCGTGTATTAAGATTACTTTTAAATCGAAGCATTTTCTGAGCTCAGCAAGTCACAAAATGAACTCAAACTGGGGGAAAAAAGGCATGGTATCTTTTGGAACTAACAAGTGGAGGTGTATGCAGGTTTTACAGAAGGAGGGAAACTCACTGGTGTAGAAGGTCTCCTCTTGCGGGTTCAGGTCTCTCGAACACTTCACAGCGAACACCTGGACTGAGTAGCGGGTGCCTGAAGTCAGGTTGGTGAGGTTATATGTCAAATCTTCAGTAGAGTGTTTCTGTGTCAGCACGTTGTCGTATCTGACCTCTACGCGGTAATGGGCGATATTCCCAGGCCCCTTGCGCCAAGCAAGATTGGCGCTGTCGAAAGTCTTGTCAGTCACGTTCACTTCGCCAAAGAAACGATCTGCAGTGGGAAATCAGAGGGAAGTGGTTTAATGGACTTTTATTAAGGTTTAAATACACAGATAAGGAGTTTGGGTTATAGGTATAAGTTGGCACATAGTGTAAAGCACTAGAAGACTACACAGAGGCTTTAACATACAAAAGGAACGCAACCATACACAGCGAGTTGCTCAGGAAATGTATAATTGTTTTCTCAATATGCAGGAGTAGGATTAACCCGCCGGTCACTCGATGAGTAACGCTTTAATATGACACTTTAAAGTCACAGGTCATCTTTAGTAGTTACTTTTTGACTGATATAAAATAATATGGGCTTTTAAGGTGTCCTACCTTCATAACATATGGAAGGGAGGCGCTCTGAGCATTCCTTTTCAACCCACGGCCCGAAGCTGAGCATGGCAACACAAGAGTCTTCAATGTAGTTTTCATCAGTCTTGAGGAAATCTGGCAACAGAACATAATGTGCTTCTTCTGGCCACTGCGTTATTTTGCATCGAGCTGGTAACGCTGGTGTTGCTGCGGCTGTGGTTGCGGCTGTGGTTGCGGCTGTGGCGTCAAATTCGGTGGAATTGCTTGTTGAGTTTTCTGTGGCCAATCCCAGAGTTCCCGTTGTTGGGGCGGCCGATCCTGGAGTTCCCGTTGTTGGGGCGGCCGATCCTGGAGTTCCCGTTGCTGGGGCGGTCAATCCTGGAGTTCCCGTTGCAGGGGCGATCCATCCTGGAGTTCCCGTTGCTGAGAAGGCCGATTCTGTATTTCCTGTTGCTGGGGCGGCTGATTCTTGAGTTCCTGTTGGTGGGAAGGCCGATCCTGGAGTTCCCGTTGCTGAGAAGGCCGATTCTGTATTTCCCGTTGCTGAGAAGGCCGATTCTGTATTTCCCGTTGCTGGGGCGGCTGATTCTTGAGTTCCCGTTGGTGGGAAGGCCGATCCTGGAGTTCCCGTTGGTGGGGGGACAATTTTCAGGGTTGTTGTTTCCAGGCTGGGCTTTTCTTGGCAGACAAAGTAGTATCTGTTTGGAAGGGAGGATCTGAACACAGGCCAACCAGGGTACCAGTTCTGGAAGATCAGGGGGTCCCCGTTGGTCCAGCGGAACCAACGCATAGTGGAGTTCATAGTGGAGTTCATAGTGGAGTTCATTGTGGAGTTCATAGTGGGGTCCATAGTGGGGTCCATAGTGGGGTCCATAGGGGAGTTCATAGTGGAGTTCATAGTGGGGTCCATAGTGGGGTCCATAGTGGAGTTGCTGTTGGAGTTCTTGCGGAGTCCAATCCAGCAGTCAGACGTGAGTAACTTGGAGATGTTCTGGATGTTTTCGGGGGTCAGTGTCACCAGGTCTTTGAAACAGGTCTGACAGGACGTGGAAGGGCACAGTCAACCTTCAACAGTACATCTGCTATATCGCATCTATGTCATACTACCGGTTCTGTACAATAATAGTATTATTGTTGCCAGAACCTCACATTTACTGTGATGGAAGTGCCTTTCTAATTAAAAATCATATCTCTCTTTTGAGTATTTGAATACTGTTCTGGCTAATGTTTCAAGTATGTCTGTTTTTGTAGGTTATATTGAGTGTGTGGTACCTGGCAGTGGTTCCTGGCATCCTCCCAGGTGAGATCACTCGGATGATGGAAGTACTCTCGCTCTGCGGCACTCCACGCAAACACCAGAGCTGAGGAGAGACATACAGACGGGTGTTTGTCGAGAAAGCTTTGAAATAGGGAGGCAGTGAGCAGACAGGAGAGAAGTGAAAATAAATGCCATTCATGATCCCTCAAACCCTCAACTACAATCTTTCAATTTCCTAAAATCAATGTATAAAAATATATCGTTCTTGCTCGAAAATGGACTCAGACAGATAATTGTTTCTTTCAACAAAAGGTTCATCTCTTTTGGTTTTAAACACAATCCTAGAATGTAATCTATCGACTTTGATTGACACGTGTTCACAAACTGGCTGTATTTGGTGGATCTTTAAAAATGTAATTAAAAATCATTGATAAGAATTACAATTAGCTACGGCTTAAACGTTTTCTTCATCAAAATTAAGGTGACAGAATTTAGAAAAAAAATACTCACCCAGAGAAACCATGATAGGGACTTTATTCTTGAGAGACAAACGTCCCATGTTGAATTACTGACGGCACTCAATGCAGGGCAGCTTCATAAAATGTCACCGAGACTCTGTCAAATAAAATCTAATAAGTGGGAACCAAGTTAAATACATTCAAACTAATACGGTCCCACGTCTCATTACTCACCCAGGCTAGAGATGCATCCTGCTTCTCTGAACAGGAGGAAATGATCTCCCAGGAAGAGAGATGTAAAACGAATACACACCTGTTCCAGTAACATCAAAAGTTCATGAACAGTTCATTTGACAGAGAACACAAGACTCCATTCAACCAAGAAAGCGAATACGTTTTTCTGCAGGCTGCTGGTTTTGCATCCATCCTCTGAACATGGAAAACAGGATGATGTAACACGGTGTAGTGCAATAAACAGAGGTACAGAGACAAGGACACACATTTATGTTGAATAAAAGAATACAAAAACTGTTTTATGTTAAGCATTTATTTTGGCTTGAAGCTTTGACTTACAAAATGCAAATTAGTAAAAAAAGAAAAGCCATGAAACAAATGAGTATAATGAAAAATATAGAAAGATAAATCTCTTATACAAAACTAGGTTCCCACTTAATCTACGAAGACACAGAAATTAAACAGAAAAAATGCCTTTATTATATTTTTGGCTTTATAAAAACAAAAAGTGGTTGAATTGACTGACAGGGATTGGTCACATCGAGTGCTGAGTAGGTAACACATTGCATGGTCTGTGAGGACAAACCTTTAAACATAACATCAACTTATATTTAATGTGTTTAGACCAGCAGTAGTAAATCAATATCTGAACAGTCTTGCATGGCATAATTCACACAAAGGTGATATGTTGCAAATTTGAATTTTACAGTCAAACTTCCTCTTTTTATTTTTTTATCAACAGCTTCTGTATATAAAACTTACAAAATCTAAAAGGGTGATCCAGCCAGCCCCTCATCTAGCTACCAAATCCGCTGGTCATTTTACAAAAACAAAATCCTAACAGTAACTTCACAGATCCCTGCAAACAGAATCACCAGCCTTCAAGAGGCAGCGCTGAGGTCAACGGACCGATGATTGGAAATAACAGGAATGAAATGAAATTACAGCTCATCCTGGTAAAAAACTAAAATAAAAAATGCATGCAGCCAAGCCCGTGAATTCTTTGATCTGGCCGTACATTTGCTCCCCTTCCCAACTCATTGTTATATCTGCGTGCATAGGAACTGAGCTGGAAGCGTCACATGATCAAACTACCTCACGGAGACGCACAAAAGTTTGGAATTATGTAAACGTGTGAAATCGCAAGGGGATATTGGTCCCGTCAAGGTATCTGCCAGCGTAGCAGGAGCCCAGTGGGCCCCGGCGGGCCTAGTAACAGTCATAGACAAGCACCATAAGGCACGAATTTCTAGATTAATCGTTGAACTAGGTTTTGTGTTGGCTAAAGGTTGTTGCACCATTAAACCTGCAATCAGTATGTTGCTGGCCCCCGCTGTGGCCCCATCAAAAAGAGACTTGGTCCCAAGTCTGTGTGTAAAGCTACTTGTCGCTTGGTGAAATTTGTACAGCAACACTCATGGACTGTAACATCCGTTCAAGTTCTCCAAGCGTGAATCTTAACAAATGGCAGTGACTTGTTTTATTTCAATCTTGCGGAAAAAAATGATGAAAATAGAAACATTCTCTTTAGATTTCATCAACTAAAAACAACGTATGGAGAGCGCTTTGTTAGCCGAGTGGTCAGAGCACATGCCAAATACTGGGTTTGTTTCTGGTTTGGGACATTTTGGAAAATGTCATCACCCCTTTTTCTTCCTCCCTCTCCTTTCTATACTGTCCTCTGGCAAATACAAGCCAAATGCCAAAAATAAAAACATGTGTAAAAAAAGAAGAAGGTATGCATTATAAACTTACACATTTAAAGATAGTCAACTCAAATGAAAATCCCTGCCAAGATTAACACTGATTAAATACCTCCTAGAATACGCACATTTTAGGACTTTATCACTTTTACACTGAGGCAGGAGGTGGGTTGATTTTGGCAGGTAAAAGCGTGAAATAAACCTGATTGGTAGGAGGGAGAAAGAGAGGACGTTTGTTCACAAGATCACAGCGACAAACTTCTTAGTCGCTGTCACTCCTCTCTCCACGGTGCAGGAGTCTCTTTCCGCTGGAAGGCACAGCAAACTCTTGTTTCACAGACACCCGGCTCTTAGTTTTGCTGTAGAGGAAGCAGGAGGAATCCAGTGAGTGATAGAAATGATGGCTCATGTGAGAGATTTACAGATTGAATGACAAAATAACCTCAGTTGACCTGGTAGTCAGACTTGATTTTAATACAATACACAGTGACCTCTAGTGGCAGGTGATCTGTAGAAGACAGGGCTGAACTCCAGCTAGAGAAATTAAGGTTTGAACTACAGTCATTTTTACCTGTCTTTGTCCAGCAACTCCAGACCATCGTTGATTTTCTTCAGCATCTCGTAGCGCTCGCGACCACGTACCTGCAGGAGAAACCAAAGCAGGAAATTCTTCAAGCAGAATGCAACATGTTGTAAAGACATCCAGCTTTATAGTGCATCTTCACTTACATGCAGAACAAACACATCCTTGTCTTCCTCCTCTGCACTGGAGGTGGACTTGGACTTCTTCACTGAACTGGTGTCAGGAACTGGAGCCGGGGTGCTCTCTGAAGAAACAGGGTGAGGGTTAGCGAGGGGGCAGCAAACAGGGGCTGAAATATGAAGGAATGCAAGAAAAACGTACTCCGCTTTTTGGTTTGCTTGGTGCCGTTCTGCATCTTGGTGCTGTTCTCCTCCTCGGTTTTGCGGTCCCTCCCTGGACAAGCACAGATGCGAACCTCAAAGCACCTCCGCCCCAAAACAAGCCCCCTAGGGAGGAGGAGAACAAAAGGAAGGCTCAAAATGCTTCCTGAGCAGCACCATAAGATGCCTAGAAAATACAACACTGTTGCCATGACCCGTCCTGAAATGTGTATTAAAAAGAAGTGGGACTCACTCTGCAGTCTCGAGGGTCAGGATGGTGAGGATGGGGCGTCGATTCATGCCCCCCATGCAGGAACTGTTGCACATGAAGCTCAGTAACACAGTTGTTATCTCTGAGCCCAACTGAAACAGAAAGTAGGATTTATTTTATACAATGCCGGTTAAAGTGCATACAATAAGAGAAAAAGGTGGAAACGGGAACTTCAAAACTCCTCATCCACCCATCTGGTTGTCCGAAATGTGCTACATTTATCAATTTGCGAAGCACACTCATGAACGGTATCACAACTATTGCAGTTTCTGGACATTGAATTTCCTTGCTAAAATACACACTGTTCATATACTCACGTAGAAAATGCTCAGAGGTCACATAGGACTGTGATTGAGTGAAATATAACTGGTGTCGTAGACAAGATCAACCCCTCAGACAGATGGGGTGAGGGAGTCCTACCTGAGGGGGCTCATAGGGGACAGTCACGCTCTGCCTCTTGGTGTTAGGGTCCTCAAAGTACTGGGCCCTTTGGCTGCCCTCAACCCTGATCAGGTGGCTCCGGTGTTCGGCAGCTGAAAGGAGACCAGATTAGAAAACGTTAAAACGAGCTCTTCAACAAAGGGAACATTTGTCCTCTGTACATTCAAAGCAACTTCTCTCTGAAATATTTCCCTTACCGTCCTCGTTCTGGTGATGGGGGCACCTACGGACCACTTCTGCCACGTGCTCAGTTTTTTTATAAACTGCCGTAGCCCTGATGGTGGCACCTAAAGGAAGTTCCTTTCCCAACAGAACCTCCACTGGGCTGGTCTTGGCTAGCTGGCAGTACAGTTTATTGAGCTGCTCCGAAAACTGAGAGAGAGCACAGGGAGAAAGCCACACGATTATTATGATCGTGTGTGCACTTGTGGAGCTATAGAGCTGCGAGAACATATAATGACCTGAAGTTCATCCATTGCTACCAAATTAACATAGCTGGCTATTTGAAATATTCTGTCCCAAGCAAAAAACTGTTATAAAATGAAATCATAAAGAGCCCCTCACTGACTCCACGCAGAATTAGCTCATTTTACTTTTGGTTCTAGGCCGATTGAAGCTCTCCCAATGCTTTAACTGTTTCTTATAACAGCTTTTCTTTTTACTTCATGTTGCCTGTGCTCAAGCCATAGAGCATATTCTGTCCATCTAACAAAGAAATCATTATTTTAAAAGTTTGGTTTAATGTTTAACCACATTAATCTACAGAAGCAAGTACAAAAATGTCAAATTAAAAGACCATTTTTTACCTTGCATTCGTCCCGTTTTTAACCCATTCAGTGCCGGAGGAAGACAGCAGGAACATGTCCCGTCATGTCAGGGCCGTGCTTTACAACCCCGCAGCAGCTCAGCACAGACAGAGCCCAAGTCGCAGGGGGCGGGATTTTCAGGGCCCACCAACCTAACCTTTAATAAACTGGCCAACTGCAGCGCAGTGCTGGGTGAGTCACCCTGGATACATTAATGCCATTGGCTCGCCAAACACAGTGACTGGCCCTAGACCTGAAAATTCTGCGAATCGTCACAATGAATAAGATTCCCCTTGAATACCGCTGTGAGATGTACGAATGAATGGACTTTAAAAGCAACACTGAAGGTAAGATACTAAAACTTTGTACGAAAACTTTTGCCAGTGTTTTAAATGAGCTGCTTGTGATAAAAACTCAAAAAGATGAGTTAGTGAGTTAAATACACTAAAATATTTCATCCATTTAACCTTTTTAAATTTGTTATGGTCAAGTCGGTTTAAGTCAAGTGAGTTAAAACCACACAAGACGAGCAATGACTCTACACTAATACACTAAGGATGGAAGAAACTCAGGAGCAGGAAATGGCGAAAATGAGCAGCGGAAAAAATCCTTTGTCTCCTCCAAGGAGAACCCTGCCATGTTTGGTTGCAGGTTAATCTGCTGCCCTGTCCAACTTTTCTCTAACATTTAGATTCAGCCTAAATTTTCCAAGTGTTTACTATACGAGTACAGATCGATTTGGCTGTTGGTAGTGGTTTGTCTTAAATCGACCAAAACAAGCTTCTCAGTATATACGAGAAGTCAAATAACTTTAATGTTGAGAGCTAATGCCTGGAATTACTCACAGTCGAAGTGACGGACTTAGCTGTGCCGGACTGCTGAAAACGGAGCTGAAATCCATATTCCCCTGGATAGTCCGATGTCACCGGCACTGTGGATGAAGGGGGATTAACACCATCCTTGGCAGACATGTCCGGAGGCAGCTCAAATAATAACTCGTCAAACCCTTCGACCAGAGAATGGTCATTAAGGACCTGTAAAAAAGAGAGAAATTACAAAGTTAGTCAACCTCCATTAGTAAATAGACTCAGATTGAACATACCATCATACGAGTATTGACAGAAAGCATTCTTCTACAGCGAAGTAATGTGCATGTTTACCATTAAATCCATGCTGCCATCTGTTCTCCATGATTCCTGTGGCACATTATTTACCCTTGGAATGCCGGAGATGGAGGGAGTTAAACTGAAAACCAAACAGTCACAAATTGGTTAACATGTTTTTTCTGGAGGATATTTACATTTTTTTTTAAAAAGTTACACAACTTACACGCTCCACAGCTCGCTGAAGGAGCCCTGGCTCAAAGGCAGATCGAGACTTTGCTCTTCCATCATCACTTCCCCTCGTATCCGGCTGAGAGGAACTTTGGAAGAGCAAAGGTGCAGGACTGCTGTGGGGATAAACAGGAAGTATGTCAGACAGTAGTCTTTATCAAACGCTCCATTTTCACAGCTTGATGTGCATCAAGAAGTGTATGTCTTACAATTATTACTTTTGTTAAAAATCTCGATTTTCTGACAGAGTGGTCAGAATACTGTCATAAAAAATTTCAATTCTCAAAGTGATAAAAAGTTTGATTTGTCTAAATAACACTTTTGATTAACATTAGGCATAAACGGAGTCAAGAGATGTAGACAACTAGGATATGACTCTTGTTTAATGAATGGCGTAAGAAAGCAAGTCAGTTAACTCACAATAAGGAGAAAAGGACAAGGACAAAAGCCCGGCGAGTATAGCAAAAATGTAAAGAAAGATTAATCATTGTAAATAAAGTCAAATGTCATCGAATGCTGTCACCGAAATGAACATTAACACCGTTGAAAACTCAGTAAAGTTTACCCTTTTTCTAAATGGACTTTCTGGTAAGTAAAGTGGTGACTAACTCATTTAATGAAAACGTAAGTGTTTATGTTAAGCACATTAAACTAAGCTGTGTATGAAGTTCACAACTGAAACAAAGTTAGCTAGGTTGGTGATGAGCGACTGCCAAAACAAGAACATGAAACAACATGCTAACGTTAGCTTACGTTATCGTCCATTTTCTTTCTAGCAAGAGGCCCACACCCACTGAATGAAGCTAACCTCAATATCGGCATTTCCCAAATAACTCAATGAATCTCACTTAATTTAAATGCCAAAATGTGCAAACAGGCAAAGTACTTTGGGCTGTATAAAAGGTTTCTTCACGTAAATACCGCAAACTGTTGTTAGCTTGGCGTTAGCGTAAGTGGCTAATTACGTTAGCACTACGTTTCGGAATCCGACCGACAAACGTTAGCAAAACGCCGCAAAACTTTTTTATCGGATCACTAAGTGACGCTGGGAGACTTGCTGTTAACAATGACACATTTGCGCCAACAACACTACCTTGTATTTCTCACTAGTGCTGTCCGAGGGAGATGACTCACTGGTGAGCGCGGATGAGGCGAGGTAAACAGTCCAATAAGTCAAAATATTTTTGTGTTAAACCAGAGCACGTTGTTGTCGGGGAATCCCACAAAAAGGAAGGGGGATGGGAGGATTTTTAACTCTGGTCACTGGCCAATCACAGAGCGCCATGCTTTCTGACGTAAACGAATGCAACATCGCGATATGCTACTGCTGCATTCATGAAACCCGGAAATATTCCAACACAAGAAAGACCACAGAAAAAGCGGAGCAGTTGCACGTCATGAATGTATTTTTGTAAATAATGTTATTGTTGGTTACGGATTAAGATGAACCTTTATGTCAATAAACTCCGGGGTGACAGACCGTCACTTACCGTTTTTCCCCTAAAAAAAATCCTGAACATATTATGAATTAGAAAATCCAAGCTTCTTATAAGCATCTGAAGTAAACAGTATGCCCTTGTTAGGTATTGAACTAAACATGCATTTAAAAAAAAAAAAAAACGAATCTTTTACTGTAAGGTCAAACTTTTAGCGCACAACATATTGAAATATACTCAATTTGTCCCACTTGAAGCAGTTTTCTAACAACCAAAACAGCTTTTCTTAATTCAAACCATTGCTTTGCGTGACTTTAGGTGTCTTTGAACATTAGGAAAAGTGCTATACAATTCTTGTGTATTATTATTATTATTACTCCACCATTTCTCTCTCTCTCTCTCTCTCTCTCTCTCTCTCTCTCTCTCTCTCTCTCTCTCTCTCTCTCTCTCTCTCTCTCTCGGGAGGTCAGGGGTCAACTTTATTAAAGCAGCATCCCCTCACTTAAGGACTTATCTGGAATTTCTCCTGCATGATAATCCTACTGTTGTACTGTATATTTGGTTTAAAACTGGAGATGAAACCTGTTACTTTCACACTAAAATGCTGTGACGTCACCCTTCATCAATCTTGAAATGTCCTTGTGCTGATTAGATAAACTTCTACTCCACTGAGACCAGACCTTCTGAGCAACTTTGATTAGGAATTTGGGTGCCTGTAGCTGCTGCATCGGGACACTTGTGCCACTCTACTGGTGTCTTATCAAAAGAGTACACACCAAACGTTGGTCCTGGCTACATAGCGTTCATTGGTGCCACTTTGGGCTAGGTGGCTGTTTGACCTTTGAGTGATGATGGTGCCAGCGGGTCCACAATGAATTTGATCCCACTGGCACTGCATACATATACAATAGTGAGGACTAGTAGAACACACGAAAAGGGCAGAGAGGAAAAAGAGAGTTTGCATATTGTTGCAACAAAATTCGGACCTAATCCAAAGTTGTGTGTAATATAATATTATCATGAGGTGTGCAAGTCATGAGGCAGGACAAAAGGGGGGTGTGTATGTGTGTGTGTGTGTGTGTGTGTGTGTGTGTGTGTGTGTGTGTGTGTGTGTGTGTGTGTGTGTGTGTGTGTGTGTGTGTGTGTGTGTGTGTGTGTGTGTGTGTGTGTGTGTGTGAGTGTGTGTTTGTGTACGTGTTTTGAATTTTATCCAGTGGTCACCAACCACAGTCTAGAATGACTGCAAGCATGCTGCAGAGAGCTTCATAATTAGTTGGGGTGTTGCTACGCAGATACATGCAATAATCAGTACAACTTAATTTGTAAGTACCACAGAGTTACAAACCCTTTTGTTAAAGGACGCTGCAGTGTTAACTTAAAAACAAGTTTGTATTTTTGGAGAGAACAGTTATTTGCTTTGTTGCCGAGATTGATGATGGATACCGCCCTCATATTTGTACAGTAAATATTAAGCTACAGCCAGTGGTCAGTTAACTTAGCTTATCATAAAGACTAAAGAGAGCAGGGAAACAAATAGCCTGCCCTGTCCAATGGAAGCAAACCCACCAACCAGCACATCTCAAGCCTGATTAATAATATGTTATATATCATATGTATATATATATATATGTCCATAAATTGTCTTTCTATTTCCTAGCCTTATTAGCTTTGGCCTGAGGCAGGCTAGCTGTTTCCCATGTCTTCAGTCTTCTTGCTAAGCTAGCCACTTCCGGGTGGCTAGCACTATTTGTTCTTGTGTTTATGACTAACTAACAGTTATTCTAAGCCTCTTATCCCATAGTTTTAGCAGTACTTACTGTCATAATACTCATTCTAGGAAAGACGTTTGTCTGTATTTATTTATATAGTTCACATTTACAGTTTGGTTATTTTGATAGATTGTTACTTTAGTCAACTGAATTCAGATCAATACCTCTTTTTGACCTTTCGTGAAATCATAGTTGATGATCTGCAGTTTAGTAAACATTTTATTTGATGGTCATTCATGGTATCTATGAAGTAACCCAGTACTTATTTGTGGCTGAGGTTTTATGATTTCATAGTGTTTCTCACAGCAGATGACTGGACTGACATGCAATTTGGTGTGACTGTGATTGGCTGTCCCACACTGTGACGCGGACCACATGCCACACCTGCTTTCCATCACACGACTTTAGTGTAACATGATTTTGAACTGACTGAACTGGCCAACCTCTCTCGCTCTCTCTCTCTTTCTCTTTCTCTCTCTCTCTCTCTCTTTCTCCCCCCCTTCACTCTCACTCACTCACTCATTCACTCTCTCACATGCACACACACACACACACACACACACACACACACACACACACACACACACACACACACACACACACACACACACACACACACACACACACACACACACACACACTTGGACATGACATTTGGGTGTTTAATAGAGGGCAATCACATGATGTGTGTGTGTGTGTGTTTGTGTGTGTGTGTGTGTGTGTGTGTGTGTGTGTGTGTGTGTGTGTGTGTGTGTGTGTGTGTGTGTGTGTGTGTGTGTGTGTGTGTGTGTGTGTGTGTGTATGTGTGTGTGTTTGGGGATAACACAGGTGACATTATGCATTGTGTAATAGGGTTGAACATGTGCTATTGGTTAAAAATATTGACCAAATCAAGCAAAGTTGTGCCTGTACGCGTATTTATATGGTTTTCTCAGTCAGTACTTGTAAATTTATTCTTGCTCTTGGCTCTCTCTGTATGAATTCATTTGATACTTTTTGAACATCTCTCCCTGCCCCTGGTTGCGCACATGAACCCTTTAAACTATCTTGGGGATGCATCTACGCCACTGTTCTGATGGTGTAAAGTTTCTCTACATTTAGTCATAGTCACACTGACCCACATGACTATGCTTGGGGCCCCTTGGCTCTGCATGACAGGTATCAGGTTCTCTTTCTCAATGTTCGTATGTGGGCAGGAAAAGGCAAAGGCGGCAAGCTCCAAGGAGAGAGTGGCGTGATGTGGAGGTGTGTCAGCAAGGGGTGGATTTGAATCATTTGTTTAAGAGATCTAGAGCAGATATTTTTCCACTGAGCTCTTTGTCATATCTGTCCTTTTCCCGCCCAGTGCAGCCCTCCCACAACACACCCCCTAATCCCCGCCTTGGACACACCGTCACCCCATCCCCAAACTTCCCCTAACAACATTTACACCGCTAACTCGGGTGGCACAGCCCAGATTTAGGGTCCACCTGTTGCCTGCTGGAGGAGGATTAAGCTTTGTTGTGTGCAACAGAGGGGGAGGGTTTGTGGAACGTGGATTGTGACCCCATTGGCATGTGATCTGAAATAGAAATGGATTTATGGCTGCTGGGAGGACTGACAAAGGCAGTCAAAAGACGAGCCCCTGTGCATGAGAAATGTTGAGTCATACAAGGTAGCTGTTTGACACTGACTTGGGTTCGTCTCAGGTCCAACACCGGTACAATGATAACATTTTACCTTCTATTGGAGGATGCCTCAACAACCTAACCTAATATTGCAAATGTGCACCTCATGATCACAGAAAAAGACTTAGATGCACCACGTGATTTGTTTTAAGCTTAGAACTGAATTTAGAATTATTTAACATGCATGACAACTGTATGCAACAAGGCTTATAAACATTGATACCAACTTTGGTAATCACCAGCAAACCTCTGGGTCATGAGATCCAGGGATTTGTTGGAATCTTAATATGTAATCACAGCACTCTCACTTTCCTTCATCTCCATGACAGCATAATAAAAACCAGACCCACCCCCCCACCACCCCCCCCCCCCCCACACACACACACACACACACACACACACACACACACACACACACACACACACACACACACACACACACACACACACTTACACGGTAAGAACGTTTTCTGTTGCACTTCGTGGTTCTTGGCTCTCTCTCTCTAGCCAATAGTAGTTAAGGTTAGTAAAAGGCTTCCTGCTAGCGTCTCGACCTCTGCTGGACGACCTCAAGATCAGCCCACTGGGCCCCTCTGCCCTGAAGAAGCCTGACCCCCGACAGCCCCCCTCCACCTCCCTCTCGATACGAAGAGAGGCGTGCACGTCGGTGTGTGGGTGTCACTCTATCCCAGCTGGACGGGCACAACACAAAGTTTAAAGAAGAGAGGGCACCAGGCTGATTACTTCTGGATTCTCTTTTGGATTTTACCTTTCAGTTACATACTTCTTTTTGTTGCTGAAGTGACACACGTTTCAGTCGGAGCTTGTTGTCCTTTTGAGGGAGTTTCACGTGTCTCCGTTTGGCACCAGACGCATCTGTCATCGACCGCTGCTCAGGGCCTGGAGCTGCCAAAGTCATGCCGGCCGGGTTTCAACAACTTGGAGGGGAGGTAACGATTTTGGGAAAGCTTTTCAAAACATATAAATGTGGCTGGTTTTGTTTTACAAATCGCACGTGCAAGGAACAGCCTTACGTCTTTTCGGTGCGTATTTCAGTGTTCGGTGTGCATTTGTATCTGGAGAGATTTTACGCACGGTTTAATCTGGGTCCGACGCAAAGACTGTAAGGGAACATCATTTAATTGATATGCTGGATTTATATTTACCTTACATTATCCAATAAAAGAGAACCGACTTGTTGATTTGCCGAGCAAAAATGATCTGAAAATTAAAATAATATAAATAAGATTTATTAAGCCAGATCTAGAAAATGTTGTGTACTGTCAACGTTTTAAAAAGACATGGCCTATTTTGTCATTGACATATCAACAACAATGTACTTTGTAACAACCAGTAACTACAATACCCAGATCATGGTGGACAACAAACCATCAAGTCAGCCCTAATCTGAAGGAGTATAGCCCTTATTTAGTCCTGAGCAGTGACCTTGGCCAGCCAAATGTGTGAGTTAACAGGTCAGAGCTTAGTGCTGTGGGTTTCTTAAAGGCCACCTGGTTTGATTGGTTCCTTTTCACCACCCTCATAAACAAGGCCTGTGTTGGATGCTACCAGAAGTTGTTTTTGAGAAATGCTTTCGAGGGCAGGTGGATGTCTGAATAAGTCTTAGGTGTCCCTCCTGGGATTCTGCATAGTTTCATCTCAAATCGGAGAGTTATGTTTGTATGCCATGTACGAACACCGTCTGTGACAGGGCAGGGTGATGTTCCATGGATGTGGGAACATTTACTAACTCAAACCTACAGTGTAAAATAAATAGTGTAAACTTTAAACAAAGCAAAAAGCAATCACACTCTACGAGATGTAAGGAATTTGATTAATTGACGATAAGTGAGAAGTAAATGAATTACTGAGCATTCAACTATGTCATGTTTAATGAAAAGCAGTTACCATTAAGTGTAGTAGAGCATAACTGAATGCTCCTGTGGTTCACCTTTTCTGTTGCAAGGACATGAGCACACACACAACCTTTTGTTTTGGTCCATGAACACCAAACAGCACTTGTCTGGGGATTCAACACAGCAAGGTCAAGCCAGTGTTATAAATAGGCTACACACAATACATACAAACTCAAAATTCGGTGAATAATCCCTTGAAAACAATACAGAAGATGGATCAGTTTTACCCACATTTGAGTTTAGAGTTACATGACATTGTTGTTGTCAGGAGGCCCACATCATCAAAATGTCAACTTTACAGTAAGCCATGCTGGGTGTGTCTTCAAACACTTTGTGAGCCTTTCGAAAGCTTTTAAAATCACCACGTTTTTTTTGTAAAAGTGTTCATTTGTCTGCATTAAGCTGTTTTGTAACCAACATGCAGGTTAATGAAAGGTCTCTTTAAGACTTAAACGCCCTTTGAGGGGAAGACCCAATGTCCAAAAGGTTGTCTCATCTGTCACCGTGGAGACAGCTGCTTGTAGCCTGCTGGGAAACTGGAGGGAAGTCAAAGAGAGAGTCTTTTCTCATCAGGATCACAGTTATATATAGTCGATTGTTGGCAACAGAAGAGCTACAGTACAGAAATGAATCCAAGTTATCCATGGTACACTTTATGTTCAATGTTTTTACCTCTCTATATTTGTGTTTTTGTACTTCAGACAGTGACTGGAACCTTTGTTCTCTCGGTCTTCACGGCTGTCCTGGGCTCTCTGGACTTTGGATACAATATCGGCGTCATCAATGCACCGCAGAAGGTAAAAATTAAGCACTGATCCCTCAGACAATGATCAGAATCAGCCAAAAAAAAGCCATTAAAAGGTGCCAAACTGGTGCTAATACTCATTATATAAAGAAGGTGTGTTTAAAGGACTGCTGATGTTTGATGCGGAGGGCCGTGACATTTTACCAGATGTCAACTCAGCTGTTTCTTGTTTTTCCCTGATTTTATAATGATGCTTCAAACACTGCCGATGGTGTTTAGAAAATATACTTGGAAAATGGTGCTTGATTCATTAATATAAATACAAGGGAGTTATGAAACAGCAGAGCAAGTTTATGGAGCATATTAGTTGTGTTTATGGAAACACAGCAATGCCAAAACCTGTCTTGTGTAACTACAAAGACGGGTATTTATGCCTTGTTTATGAGGAAAAGGGTAGTTATTGGATTAGTTTACTGTCTCATTTGGGAGGCAACATGCTGCTGCACAATCGTATGGAGCCTGTGCATTAAACACTGCATATATATATAGATAGAGGCTCATGATTTTTGCAAACCTGACATGCTTTTGCTGCTCAAAGTGCAGCCACATGTGGTGTTCAATTATGAAGGCATGCTCGGGTACTGCATGTGAGAAATATGTGATTTATGACTTCCCCTACATGCATGTTGCTTTATAAGGACTGGTACAAGTCATTCAATTCTTCCATATACTCATACGTCACATAAAACAGTGAACACATTTGCTGGACATTAGTGACATAGAGTCATAGAGGAGAATGGACGCAGAGCCATGTCAGGTGAGTTTCTCTGACTCAGTGCTGGCCTATCGTTAAACTCAACTACAAACACCACCCAGCTGACGGAGTTTCACAGAGACAGTAAACCTAGAATAGAAGCTGAGCCGCTGTGTCTTTATGTGTGATGTTTTTGTCAACAGTAATAATACAGCTGAGAGAGGACACCAAGTGTTTATGTGTTTTAATAATACATTTTATTTTCTGCATGTTGCATCCTCCGAATGAATTACTCCTTTTCATTTATTTAGATGCGGCTCCAGCTCAGGAGCCAATCGTAATAGATTTTTTACAGAAATATAAGCATGTTTTTAGGAGACCTTTTCTAAAAATGTGGACATGCATTCAATGTCAGCTTTCCATATCAGTACTAGGCAGCTTTAAAGACTCTGTGCTACTTTTGGTCTATCCCAAAAAAGGATTGATGCTCAGAAATTAGACTTTGGTGTCAATCAAATGTGTTAAATTAACAAAGGCTGACTTTAAATCCAGTTATCAGGGTCACAAACCATGTAGGCTTTCAAAGAGATCCTAAATCTCTGAATAGGTTACTTTAACAGTAGTTGCGATCCAGGGTCTGTTTAACATGTGTCTGGGTCTCCTCTCACCTCTGTGCAGATCATTGAGCAGGAGTACAATGCCACATGGATCCAACGGTATGGAGAGCCCATCCCAGCAGGGACCCTCACCTCGCTCTGGTCCCTGTCCGTGGCCATCTTCTCCATTGGTGGCATGCTGTCCTCCTTCTGTGTGGGCTTCGTCTCCGAGTGGCTGGGCAGGTAGGGAAACACACAGGATAGGTTTCTTCTGGAATTCTGAGATATTTGTACCATGTTCTTTTGAATGAACCCAAGCTTCTGAAAAACATAAAAAACATTTGTAGTGCTCCTGATGTATTATTTTATATTTTAGTTAATGTCACTATTCAAATCACTTGCAAACAGAAAGGCTTGTGAACAGTAACACACCTAAATAATTACCGAAAATCAATATACTGTACGTACTGTAACCAAACTACCAGATCTAATACCAGAGTCATTTCTGTCTTTATTTTCGGACAATCAGGTAAATTGTTAATTGTTCCACCTCCAGGAGTCATAATACATCACTGTCTCCTTTCCACCTCTGCATGGATCCAAAATGGATCCCAATGTCCAGTCTGTCACAGGGGAAACTCTTCCCAGGATGTTCTTTGTCATCCAAGCTTCCCTCTGTAACCCGAGCTGGGATGCATGCTGGATTGCAGCCCACATTTTGAACTGACTGAAAGGGGATCCAAACAGAGCTGGCAGCACTGGGTCAGGAGGGGTTCGGGGGGGTGGGAGCATTCAGCTTCGGGGCACTCAGGAGAAGGTCTTCCTAAAAAAAGCAATCGGACATCGATGTGGCTGATGAAGACAGTGGGAACTGCTGCGACCCCTGAGGTCAAAGGGATTTAGATGCAACTCAAGTATCCAGTGCACAAAGAAGAGTTTATTTTTAACATTGTATCTTACTGTAAGAAGGGACATGGTGAGACATGGTGGAGAGGAAAATGTGGGGGGCACAGCTTTTACGACTGAGCAGGATGGTGTATGTGCAGAAGGCGGCTTAACCGTCACATTTATAACATCATTTTCTAAAATCGACACATATTATTTACCCACCATTTTTCAGATATGTGTTGGGACATGTTTGGCATATCTTTTGGACGTAGGGGATATAGGAAGAAAGAGTAGATGATCATTTTTGTAGGTGAATAAACATATGAGACCCAAATTAGTATACAAAGCAGAGTAAAAAATGTTTGGAGGATCTTTAAAATATATTGATTTGTAACAAAGGAATTTTTTTCACATTTGTGATGATCATGATCTATAAACAATTTAATTCAAATCAAGTCAAATACGTCCTACCAAAGTAACAATTGACAATTACTATTAATATCAGACTACACTACTAATTTAAGCCTTCAATATTGTTGTACAACACTGCTCTCTGGAGGCTAACAGAGGTCTGTCTAATTCACTTAGTCCCATTATATATTTGTCCCAAATGTAGGATTCTCTCTAAAATCCTTTGACATGAAATGTGTCAAAGTACAATTTAAAATCTTTCTACAAAGGTGCTCGTCTGTGTTTTATTTCCAGGAGGAAAGGAATGCTCATAAACAACATGTTTGCTTTCGTTGGTGGAAGTCTGATGGGGTTGTCCAAGCTCTGCCGCTCCTTTGAAATGTTGATCCTTGGCCGCTTTGTAATCGGTCTCTACTGTGGTGAGCAATCCATTATTCTCTGTTTTTTTTAGTAACGACATTTGCAGTAACATATTTAAAGGTTACTTCTGCATTTGACTTTTTTCTCATGCAATTTATTCTCTCTGCAGGGTTGGCTTCAGGCTTGACTCCGATGTATGTCGGTGAGATAGCTCCCACAAGCCTGCGAGGGGCATTGGGGACACTGCACCAACTGGCTATAGTCACGGGTATTCTCATAGCACAGGTAGGACAGCACACCGTCATATTAATGTGGCAGAGATTATAAAACAATTCTCTCTATTTTCTGTATATTTTGGAATAACTCTTACTTTACATTAGTTTACAATGCCCTCACACTTGGTCCCTCCCTCTATGCAGATCCTTGGTCTGGAGTCGTTACTGGGTGTTGAACACTTGTGGCCAATTCTGTTGGGTTTAGCAATCGTTCCAGCTGTTCTTCAGATGGCACTTCTGCCTTTCTGCCCAGAGAGCCCCCGCTTCCTTTACATTGTCCGCTGCCAGGAGCACCAAGCGAAGAGAGGTGAGCAAGGCTGCAATATCCATCTATACTGTTTTAGTGAGAGATACTCACAATATCTCTAAGTGTTAGATATTTTGGCTGTAGAAATGTCTGTTTTCTATTGCTTATAAAGGAACCAGATGACACTCCGTTTGTGCTGATCTCTAGTGCCAAAAAATACATTAAAAAATGTTTGATTTTGATTGATAAAAAAAATAGTTCCATCATGAATTTCTCACAACAAGTCTTCAATTATCTTGAGGAACCGGATCTTTATATAAGGAAAGAGAAACTGCTGTTGAGTTGTTTTTTTATGTATTCTCTTCCTATACTGTATCTCAGAGAATGCACACATCTCTACAGCCAATATCTCCAACCATGCTGTACAATAAGACATTCAGTAATATGTATGGGTCTGAATGTACTAGGACAGGTGTCTAAAAGGTCCCAAAACTCATATAGAATATGCTAATCAAACATAAAGACCTTTTGAATATCAGGACTTACATGCCTCTTTGTGCAGGACTGAGGAGGTTAACGGGGAGACAGGAAGTGAGCAGTATGTTGGCGGAGATGAAGGAAGAGAAGAGGAAGATGGACATGGAGAGGAAGGTGTCCATCCTGGAGCTCTTTCGCTCTACGCTCTACCGGCAGCCCATCATTATCTCCATCATGCTGCAGCTCTCCCAGCAGCTGTCTGGGGTCAATGCTGTACGTGTTATTAAATTCCACTTCACAGTATTCCTTAATTACATTTTTAGTTGTACCAATGACATCAATTCAATTTGCATAGAGTCTCGAAAAGGATAGTGAATCAGTGCTGTATAATATGACAGCATTTTGATCTGTTTCCCCCTCTGGTCAGATTTTTTACTACTCCACCAGTATCTTCATGAAGGCAGGAGTCCAGAGTCCAGTCTATGCCACCATAGGAGCAGGCGTGGTGAACTGTGCCTTCACTGTGGTCTCGGTTAGTAACATGTCTCTGATTTCTAATATCTCTAACACTGCAGGTTCTTCTTGTGCCTGCCTCTCAAACATTCCTGCGTTCAAAAAGGTCAAGTTTGGTTTAACAGGTCAAGATGTTTCAATGTCGAAATATTGCTTAAGAAGCAGGACTTGTAGCATTACTCTTTGGTCTGTCCACTATTTGCTGGTGATCCGCCACCATGTGGTTGCGTGTGATAATTGCTTGAAATTTGGTATAAAAATGAATATCCTCCTCAAGAAGAGTTGTCAAGACTTTGATGATCCCCTCACATTTCATCTAGCGCCATCAGCAGATCACCATTGTTATTAGCTTAAGATAAAGTTGGTAATTGGCCAAAATTAGCTCAATGTTAGCATGCAAACAGGGTCAACATTAAATCTGCTAGTATCAGCATCAACATGTTAGCATTGTTAGTGTTTGGCTCAAAGGATCACTGTTAAAGGGACTGTTAGCATAAATACAAAATCTAGCTTTTTTTCTCAATGAAGCATATTGCAGAACAAACTAGGTGGACACCTTAAGCAACTTAAGTAGAAAATGTAAGAGAATATCTCCTGAGAATAATTAATTTTCTTGTTATGCAGCTCTTCCTGATAGAGAGGATGGGTCGGCGGACACTCCACATGCTGGGACTTGGTGGGATGTCCATCTGTGCCGTCATCATGACCATGGCTCTTGCTTTGTTGGTCAGTCTCTGCAGAGAAGCAAGCATTCTTCCACTGTTTTTGATGTTGTCTGTACAAACCACTGAACCTCTTTTCCTCCCACCTGATAGGAGCGTGTTCCTTGGATGAGTTACATCAGCATGCTGGCCATCTTTGGTTTTGTGGCCTTCTTTGAAATCGGTCCGGGTCCCATCCTTGGTTCTTCGTAGCTGAGCTCTTCTCTCAGGGTCCAAGACCGGCTGCCATGGCTGTGGCCGGCTTCTCCAACTGGACCGCTAACTTCATCATTGGCATGTGCTTCCCATCTGTTGCTGTGAGTATAACTTACCTTGATGATGTTGGGGATATATTCCACACTAATAAGCATGGTCTACTTATTCTCCTAATTGTAATCTGCACTTCTTCCCATCCTCTCCCAGGACGCGACCGGGCCGTACGTCTTCCTGATCTTCGCAGCACTCCTCATCTTCTTCCTAATCTTCACATTCTTCCTTGTGCCAGAGACCAGGGGCAAAACTTTCGACCAGATTGCAGCAAACTTCCAACAGCGCTCTTCAGGAATGATGGATATGGACCTGGATCTGGACATGGATCTGGACAAGCCCAGCACTGAGCTGGACTATTTGGGGGAGGAAAGCAACCACTGAGGGGTCTCCGTCTGTAGAGAAATGGGACTGTTTTTAGCTTGGGATGAACTGTGTATGTGGGTCTGAATTATTATTTTCTGACATGTATATTGAGGTTAATTGATGTATTCATATAGATTGTGGTGCCAAAGCAGTGTTAAAGGTGTGTGATAAGTGTCCCATTTCTGGTACCACTGCAATATCAGGTTACCAATGGAGCCTTGACAAACAGGAGACTCCTGTAATATAAAGAATTGTTGAGGCATTGCCTGCGCATGTGGTGGGATGTTATTCCATGGTGATGCACTCTGTGGCAATATTGACAGAAGACAGCGGTGGAGAGACTTTGGGATTCCTGCACTTTATCTACAGAGACATCAATAGGTATTCAGAGTTTGGATACACCCCCCCCCCCCTCCTTCAAGAATAACATATACATCAAGTACATCATCATGGTGTGCTTGCATACTTTGTAATTAGGCTGGGAACACTCATTTGTAAATGTGAGAGATTGAAACATCATTTAGATCCTAATAGAAAATCTGTGTCGACTCAGCCAAAGCAAAGTGCAATCACAATATATATTTCTGATCATGAGAAACGTATTGCACAACCCGCAGAAATGCTACTGTAAAAGAAATTCTATTTTAGTACTCCATGTGTACATAGTGTTTTATTCGGGTGTTGATATTAAGGTATGAGGGTCTAAATGTTGTAATTCTTTATGCACTCCAGTGGTTGTTTGGTGATGTAAACAGAAGCCTGTTGCACTAGACTAGAGAGAGTTGTGCAATTGAACAGGCTGCCTGTTTAGAGTAGATTATTATTCTGTATTGTGTACATGTGTGCCGTTTGCTGTCTATTCTTTATTGGTGTGTATCACTACCTTCTGAAGATGTGTATTGAGGGTGTTAAGTGAGGACCTGTTATTATGATGCTGCTGTAAATACGGTTACTGAAAACACCTGTGAAGATCTCCAGCAATTTCAAGGAATCCATTTTTTTTTTTTTACACAAATGCAGACAAAATTAGTATCTTTAAATGTGCACCCTATTCATGAAGAAATCAGGACTGCAACTTGAGATTTGCAAACATGATTTATTAATTAACATTTCAACTACTGACATTGCACATATCCCCTCCAAAGAAAAAGCACACACAAATAAGTAAAACAAAGAATAAAGACTGACTTTTTAAATCAATCTATCCTCAACTGAGGAGATGAAGGGTGTAGCATGTTTTTATAAGAATTTATTGGAGGTGGCAACAGAACATAACGGACTCCCACAATGCACCACCAACCTCACACCTGCTTGGTTTTTCTCCTCTTCAACCACATTTTAAAAAATGTAAATAAAAATCAAGGTTGGTTCCTCTATAAACTACTTGATGCGTCCCGTCCAGGCAATTAAAGAAAACACCTTTTTTAATTTAAAGGGGGGTTGGAATAACTGGGTTACCAAGCAGATTTTCTATTATCATTTCCCATGTTTTTTTTTTTAAAGACGCAGTTACAATGTCTAAATATGCATCCAAAACTACCTTTATCCCCCATTTCCCTACCTCATCCCTGTCCAGAAATCAGTTACTAGACGGGACAACACAAGACAAAATGAGAGGGGTGGGGGCCTGAGGGATGACAGCAAGACAGGCTGGGTTGGAGGGGGGGGTGGGGGGGGGAGAGCAGTGCATGTGTTCTGAAATAAGTCCAGTCCTCCAACCCTAGGACCTACAGAAAAGGAGAATAAAAAAAACCCACATGGGAGAGGATTGAAAGAACAGTACAGAGACAAAGACAAAGACATCTGGAATCCGTGTTCATAGAGTTTAAGCTATTACTCTGAAAAGCCCTGTATTAACATAGGCTGACTCCTAAATCTCACCTTTCCTTTAATACCATCACTTAATCGTGAAAATCCATCCATCAGAACATATTCAAATGCAGCTTGTTCAGAACTTTCTAAATAAGTTGTTTGAGGAACACCGAAAAAACTGAAACGTTGACTAGGTTAGTTGAAATCAATACTATTAGTTTTAATAAGGTTCAACTTAATATTATTGCCTTCAACTAACCAAATACAGTTATGTGAAATTTGTCGACATAATACAGTTAATTAGAGTCAACGTTTCAATTTCAGTAAACTTTGGTAGCTTAACTTCGAGGGCAACAGCACAGTAGTACGGCCTCTGAAGCATATTTGTACTGCTTTACCTTGTGTTGGAAACTGAATCAATTGTATAAATGTAAATGTAATAAATACTTAAAAGGAGCTGACATCAAAAGAGCCAAACAACCATCTTAACGTACGTCTCCTCGCCCTCTGAAAGAAGCGAGCCAATGAGGCTCCTGTATCTGAATAGGAAGTGCAACCCTATAACCCCATGTCCACCACCCTGCTTCACCCACCTCTTACCAAGGGTTACAGGACTGTCCTCTCACGAGCATCACTCTGTTGGTGCTGGGTCTGTTGTGGCAGCTCCCTGCTTTGGCCAAAAACAATTTAGATATTACACTGGTGATCATACAGATTAGAGAGCAGTTGAAAAAAGGTACTTTTAACATCTTACCTCGGGTGATTTTGGCTTTTCAGGAGATGTTTTAGGGGAGGACTTGGGTGATTTTGTTGTGGACTTAAGGTCACCTGGTTTGGAGGTTGGAGGAGGGGTACCAGGCTCTGAAGCAGACTTCTCTGTATCATTCTGCAATGTGTGCAAGTAAGATACGAAGTTTGCAATAGCAAACCATAAGTTAAACTTTCAGGGAATTATCCCAAATGGCTTTCAATCTAAAACAGAATCGACCCAGTGATGTTTAAATTACTGTATACCACAAGGTCACATGACACAATTGAAGAAACAGTGGGGCAGCATCAGCCAATATTGTAAAACACTGCGCTGTCAACTATACCAATGACATTACTTTTTTACTTGAGGCAAGCTGGAGAACAGCCATGTACAATATATTTAAAGAAAAGCTTTTAAATTTAAAAGCTTAGCTTTATGTGTTGCATATACTCTGCACTTGCAAGTCGAGTTCAATTTATGAACTTTGAACTCTAAGTTTACAACTAGCTCATATATCACTTGATGCACTTTACAATCTTCTTACTCACTTTCGAGGTCGAGGACTCAGAGTTCCTCGTCCTTCGACGTCTAGTCTGGGGGCGTTGTTGCTTCTGGTCCTCAGCTACTTCTCCGTTGGTCTGGGGGCCCTCAGAGGACTCCATCTGCTTCACTTTTACTTCATGCTCCTGGCTCTTTTCTGGAGTAGCCTGCTCAACGTCTGCAGCCTGCTCAGCAGGTGTCCGTGGACGGAACGGCCTGTGACAGAGGACATGGTGAAAGTCAGCTTTTCAGTTTTTTTATTTGGAAACATAAAAATGTAAACGTCATGTCACCTGCGGTATGGGCGCCAGAATCTGCGCTGTTGAGGTCGCTGTGTTTCGTCGCCCTCTGCCACTCCGTTCTTTTGCTCTCCAGCCTCACCCTGACATGAGAAAATCAAAACTCTCTTCAATCCAAAAGCTGCTAGACACTTATTGAACTTTGGGATCTGGTCAAAGGTTGTTGTACAGTATCTCACAAAAGTGAGTACATCCCTCACATTTTTCTAAATATTTTTATTATATCTTTTCATGGGACAACACTGAAGATATGACACGTTGATACAATGTACAGTAGTCAGTGTACAGCTTGTTTAACAGTGTAAATTTGCTGTACCCTCAAAATAACTCAACACAGCCATTAATGTCAAAGCCGCTGGCAACAAAAGTGAGTACACCCCTTAGTGAAAATGGCCAAACTGTGCCCAAAGTGTCAATATTTTGTGTGGCCACCATTATTTTCCAAAATTGCCTTAACTCTCTTAGGCATGGAGTTCACTAGAGCTTCACAGGTTGCCTCTGGAATCCTCTTCCACTCCTCCATTACGACATCCCGGAGCTGGTGGATGTTAGAGACCTTGCTCTCCTCCACCTTCCATTTGAGGATGCCCTACAGATGCTCAATAGGGTTTAGGTCTAGAGACAGGCTTGGCCAGTCAATCACCTTTACCCTCAGTTTCTTTAGCAAGGCAGTGGTCATCTTGGAGGTCTGTTTGGGGTCGTTATCATGTTGGAATACTGCCCTGCGGCCCAGTTTCCGAAGGGAGGGGATCATGCTCTGCTTCAGTATGTCACAGTACATGTTGGCATTCATGGTTCCCTCAATGAACTGCAGCCCCAAACCATGACACTCCCACCACCATGCTTGACTGTAGGCAAGACACCCTTGTCTTTGTACTCCTCACCTGGTCGCTGCCACACATGCTTGACACCATCTGAACCAAATAAGTTTATCTTGGTCTCATCAGACCACAGGACATGGTTCCAGTAATCCATGTCCTTAGTCTGCTTGTCTTCAGCAAACTGTTTTCGGGCTTTCTTGTGCATCATCTTTAGAAGACGCTTCTTTCTGGGACGACAGCCATGCAGACCAATTTGATACAGTGTGCGGCGTATGGTCTGAGCACTGACAGACTGACCCCCCACCCCTTTAACCTCTGCAGCAATGCTGGCAGCAGTCATAGGTCTATTTTCAAGAGACAACCTCTGGATGCGACGCTAAGCACGTGTGTCAACTTCTTTGGTCGACCATGGCGAGGCCTGTTCTGAGTGGAAGCTGTCCTGTTAAACCGCTGTATGGTCTTGGCCACAGTGCTTCAGCTCAGTTTCACGGTGTTGGCAATCTTCTTATAGCCTACGCCATCTTTATGTAGAGCAATTATTCTTTTTTTCCAATCCTCAGAGAGTTCTTTGCCATGAGGTGCCGTGTTGAACTTTCAGTGACCATTATGAGAGCGATAACACCAAATTTAACACACCTGCTCCCAATTCACACCTGAGACCTTGTAACACTAACGAGTCACATGACACCGGGGAGGGAAAATTGCTAATTGGGCACAATTTGGCCATTTTCACTTGTACTCACTTTTGTTGCCAGCGGTTTAGACATTAATGGTTGTGTGTTGAGTTATTTTGAGGGCACACCAAATTTACACTGTTATACAAGCTGTACACTGACTGCTGTACATTGTATCAAAGTGTCATATCTTCAGTGTTGTCCCATGAAAATATATAATAAAATATTTACAAAAATGTGAGGGGTCACTTTTGTGAGATACTGTACATTTTTCCCTGTGCCAACCCTTCTCTTTCAGCTTACATCTTGAGCCTCTGGCCGTGGTCTGCGGGGCCTCCGGCGGCGCTGCTGAGGTTTCCCTCCATCATTTTCTCCTGATCCTTCGCCCTCAACAGCCGATGACTGACCATCAGCGTTTTTCTCATCGTCAGGCCTTGGGCTCCGGGGGAAGAACCGCCGACGGAAGCGACGTTTGTTGGGTGCATAGCGGCTACCTTTCACAGGAACACCGCCTGGACCGGTTACATTGGCTGCTTCTGAGCCCTGTGGGACACCAAAGAAATGGGAAAAGTATAGAAAGCAGCAGATCTTGAAACCATTTTCATAATGCCATACTACCAAATGGATTCCCAGAGTCTTACCTTGGTGGCTTCAATCACATCAAACTCTACTACTTCCCCATCTCCGACACTGCGGAGGAACTTCCTAGGGTTGTTTTTCTTGATAGCAGTCTGAAGAGACAGATTTAACATCAAAGAATGGTTCCAAATAAATCCATTAACATTAATTCAAGAAAATGCCCTTCACCTTACCTGATGTACGAACACATCTTCTTTGGTATCATTTCTGTGATAAATAAAACCTGATTAACTTTGGATTTATTGAGGACAATTACAGACAACTTTGAAGATGCACTAAAATTGCAAAGAAATGCAGATACCCTTTTGAAGAAACACAATACCTGTTTATGAAGCCATATCCATTACGCACATTGAACCACTTCACTGTGCCTTGGACCAAGGTGGCTACAATAAAAGGTAGCACATGATTAAATATGTAATGCAGTGACATTTCACATAAGACAGTTTTACAGAACACAATATAGGCCTCTTATCTTGCTTATATCAATGGCAGCCTTGCTTACAACAAGAAAAAGGGAGCTGTGTGTGTCAATCATTAACTGGTAGACCTTGAAACCAGGTCTGCACCAGGTCACGAGGAAGGAAGGGGGCATGCTAAACAACAACGCTATGTTTGTCCTTTTTCCGAAATGGTGACAAAAATATGAATTGTCCCCCTTTCAAGACAAATTCGTCTGAAAAAAATATCACTTCAATGCGTTTAATTGGGACGCAAGCTCCTCAATTATGTGCACCTGAGCGCGTGCAAAACCGGGTGGTAGCGCACTACAGCTGATAAAGAGGAAATGTAGGTCATGTGTTCAAACTGTTAAACAAACTTAAACAAATATTGAGCTTTTATTTTTTCCTTCTTAGTGTAAAAAAACTAAATGAAGCCCCTTCAAAATGTGTGCAAAAAAAAGTAGGAAGAATCAGCTGTGAGTAGTGATCTAATTTGAGGTCAACTATGAGCCGAATTACAGAAAGTGTGCCAATAAAAGCCCCTAAGTGTGTTTAGGTTTTACAATAGAAGTATGCCTTTGTTGGTATAAACAATTACTTCCTATGTGCAAAATCAGGACACGTGTTTCTCCAAAAACGCAACACAGATTCTTGATCGGCCGTCATACTTCCATTAGTTGGCACTTTTTAAAAACCATTACCTTGCAAAAGTTTACACTAACAAAAAAAACGACATAAAAAGTGTCATTGTCTACATGAGTTGCAAAACTATGCAAATTATGCTGAATCGACATAAATCTGTTTATCACACTCACATCGATAAAACATGGATTCAAAGTAAAGATTCCAGACTGCTGAATAACCTGACACTCACACATCTGTAGGCTATCAGAAGGACTCTCTTCCCTCACCTATGATTTTCCTCTCCGGCTGTGGCTCATCCTCCACAGGTGCCGGCAGTGGAGCGCTCGGCGGCTCGGTGTCGGTCATGCTCGCTGTCGGAATACTTCGGTATCACTCCGCAGGCCCCTCCCCCTGGCTCTTTGCGAAACTTTTCTCTTCTTCTTCTTCTTCTTTTGGGTTTTGCGGCAGTTGGCATCCTTGATGTTGCATTAGTGCCTCCCTGTGGATGCGGTGTATTAGTACAGGGGATCATATCAAATCAAATGGCTTATTTTCTGCCCTCTACTCTGGCTCCACACTCAGGTAGCTACACTTCTTACAAGGGCCTCTAAATGCCCTGCACCTAAAATATTACTTATTGTCATTGTGTAATAATATGTCACAGTTAAATGAACCTGGTCACTTGGACTGATAAATGATCATACATTACAAGGTTTCAAGGTTTCAAGGCTTTATTTGTCATATGCACAGCAGATACAGCGTATATGTTGGCAATGAAAATCTTATGTCGCGTGCTCCTCCAACAACTCAACATACATGGTGCAAATAACATAAATAAAATAGTGCAAAAAGAGAGAAGAATATTTACAGTAACAACAATAAAGATTTGAGGATGTGAAATATATACATATGTGGAATACATTGAAAGTATTTAAACACTTTACACTGTTGAATGAGGAGGTATGGACAGATGCATATATTATGTATAGCAGATATATATGGCAGATATGTACAATATATAGATATGTGTACTATAAACAGATATGTATGGCAGATGTGTATAATATATATATATATGTATGTGTGTACTATAAACAGATGTGAGTAGACATTCACACAGCTCAGGAGTTCAGTAGTCTTATAGCCTGTGGTATAAAACTGTCTCTGAGTCTGGTGGTCTTGGTCCGGATGCTGCGGTACCGTCTGCCAGACGGCAGCAGACAGAACAGATTGTTGCTGGGGTGATGGGGGTCCTTTAATATCCTACCGGCCTTCTTCCTACACCGCTGGGTGTAGAGGTCCTCCATGGATGGCAGCTCCGTCCTGGTGATGTGCTGAGCAGTTTTCACCACCCTCTGTAGAGTCTTACGGTTGAGGGCGGTGCAACTGCCATACCAGGCGGTGATGCAGCCAGTCAGGATACTCTCGATGGTGCACCTGTAGAAGTTGCAGAGTATCCTGGAGTCCATGTTGAACTTCCGCAGCCTGCGGAGGAAGAAGAGCCGCTGTCGAGCCGTCTTGGATATGACATTACAGGCTTTAATAATTAATATCATTGCTTGCAGTAGCACAGTTGTGTTTCCGACCAATTTGCAGCTGATGATCAACTTTTAATAGAGTCAATTCAGTGGTTTTCTACCTGGAGATGGCCCCCCTTCAAAGGGCCACAAAATAAAACGTGGGAAATATTGTATAATTTCAACTCTCTCAAATTATCTCATAAATGTACGGGAGCAATGTCTCTTTGGTGGAACTGTTAACTCAAAGACATCTGAAAAATGACACGGGTCCCTATTATATGCCAGAGTAGTTTTTTTGTTAGTTTTTCTTAATGATATATTATTAGTAAGGATGAGCAATGTTAGTTTACAGTGACACATGATTACACCTTAGGATACATGTACTTGAGTCAAATGTACAATATTTTCCTCTGAAATGTAGATGAAAAGATGATCAGAAACGGGCTGATTTAAGGCATTTTTCAACCAGCCTAGCTATATCTAAATCCACCTTTGCTTTTCAATGTTATCCATTTACTTTATCATTACTGTGTTACATAGTTGAGTAATTACAGACCATATTGCATATTGATTCAGCTATGGCTTTCTGCTGTTCTGCAATGAATAAATACATTATCCTAAATTAAACATCAATGCTGGATTTGATTGCTGGATGAGCTGTCTGGAAATGTGTCTTTATGACCTGTAGAACTTTAGTGTTATTAAGCTCTAAAGGTTTGCCGTGGGTTTGGGTTAAAATGTCTTTATTGAGGATACAATAACTTTGCCTTTAACTGGCCTACAGCCCTGAGCACATAGGTCATAGATCTCTACTTTCATGGCTCTAAATTTAGCAGCAGTATAACTGCCAAGTTCGTTGAAACCATTCTTTGCAATGTGTCTCTGTATAGAAATAAATACGCTAATCATAAGTGCAATTATTATTAGCAGAGGGAATTAGAGGAGCATGCTGACATTTTGAAGATGCTGGGTTACTATAAGAAAGATGCACCTTGAACTTCCTTTTGGTCAATGGAAAGTACATAAACTGATATTCCTTACGCTTTCACTACATCTGGAAGAGAGCTGTTATACTTTAATATGCAAGTAAAAGGCTCTAGTGTCTCAGACATATGGAATATGGCAGCAAAACTTAAACTACCACTTTATTTTAATGAACAAACCAAATACTAATTAAGAAAATGTTGTATAAGCTCCATGCAAAATAAATAAGTCCAGAACACCTGAGTTTTTAAACTGCACTAGAATAAAAACCACCGAATGCAAATTCCTGAGGTTTGTCTCATGGGGCATTAGGATGAGAGCATTAGCATCAAGCTACGAAGTGAGCCAAGAGGAGACCGGAAACGTTGCAACTGCACCTTCAAAATAAGAGTGTATAATTACGCCACTTTGTTTTGATAAAAATAATAATATTAATCAATTTTATTTATGAGTGCAATTTGAATTTGAATTTAAAAAAAATTCAAGGTGCTATACAAAAAAATGGTAGCAAAATACATACATATTAGGATAAAAACATAATAAAATATGTGTTGGTGTTTAACTATATTTATAATAAATGTTTTTTAAATATGCATAATAATAATAATAATAATAATAATAATAATAATAATAATAATAATCAGTATTATTATCATCATTATTATTCTTATGTGACTCCATGAGCATTGTCCAATACAATTGTAATAACGTCGTTTACGTATGGGGATTTTATTGTGAAAGTTCCAACAGGAAGTTTAGTGTTTACTTTATTATGTTGGGGTCCTGACTCAGTGTTGAGGAGCTGGATGAGGGAGAGCCAGGGAAGGTGGAGACAGACTGTACAGAAACAGCGGGGTCCTGGGTGCTTCTTCTTGGCCCGGCGGCTGACTCACCGGTGTGTGCCTCTCTACGAGGTGAACCGCAACCTGGATAACCGAGCAGGGAGAGAAGAGGGGAGAGAAGCAACCATTATAGGAATGAAAGAGGAATAAAAAGAGGTAGCTGGAAGAAAAAGGGAGCGAGGTCGCCAAACGTGCCCGACGAGGAGGAGACAGACCCCGGCCAGACGAGCACAGATACAGGGGGAGAAAATAAAGGGAATATTAACCAAATAAGAGGAGAGAGGTCTTATCACTAGGGTAAGTTATTTATCAAAACATCGAATAGACGGGGCGTGTTTGCGCCTGAGCAGACGGGTTATCCTTTGCACATGTCTGTCTGCGGCTGGCATATTCCCTTTAAACGCCCCCCATCAAGTACCCTAATAACAAAGCTTTAACTTTAGAACTGGCAGCAGATCTTGCTATTTGTATCAACCCTAACAAGAGCTTAATTCTGACATGTGAGCTGAAATGGTACAATACTTGACTTTTAATTGTTTTAACATCGCAATACTTTGATTCATTTGACATGTAATATGAGGTTAACCGCTCATACACATGCCGCCGGCTGAACAGCCAGCATGTTCATCTAATACAGTATCTGTGGTTTACACTATCTACCACCAAAGCCATTACAAGTATTAGCCTAGTCATTATTCTACACGAGCGGGCCCGAACGCAAGCAATTTCCATATCCGTGGACGACAGGCTCAGGATTTCGATAACAATGATAGTTTACATGGAGCTTTACAGTAATATCGAGACAGGTTTAGGGGCCTCAGGTTATCATTTTGCCTGCATGTGTGTGTCAGACAGACCCGGGCCTGAGTACAGTCAGTGTGCGGGACACCGACCGGCGGGCCCGGGAACACACTGTACGTACTAGGCCACAATCTCATTCAACACTGCAGACACGCGCGCACACGCACGCACACACGCACACACACACACACACACACACACACACACACACACACACACACACACACACACACACCGCTGCATTTGGATCCAGTTTCATGGTCAGTGATGCTATCATAATGTAGTTTTGTAGAAGTATAAAGGAAAAATACTCAACTAAAGTAAAGTACCTCAAAATTCTACTTGAGTACAGTATTAGTAAATATATTTTGTTGATATCCACCACTGGTCAACAGCTGCTCTTAGTCCATAACATGTAAATTATATTTCCAGATGATTTGTTTAAATGCTGTGAGTGAAAGTTAGTGAAACCTTTTTCTTTTGTTCAGTTCTATTCTTTAAATATACAGGCTATTGTATTCGAGGTAGCTCAGGTGCCTCTGCCACATCACTGCCATTTAGAAAGTTTAACAACATACACACATTGATGACTAACACTACAGCTACATATTAAAACACACATTCTAACTTTGAATTTGTTTTAACGTATTCTATGAACAGGTTTGGCTTGCTAACAGCCATGTTTCTGTTGCTTTATTTAGCCCTGCCCTGTGCTCAGCCCTGAATGAAAGTGTCCTCAGTTAACCCTTACTTGGACTCACTTGTACAGAAACTACTTAGTGTGCATGCTAAAGAAATCCAATCATACATTTAGCTAAATATAGTTCAGGCTGCCCTGATGGTCAATACACATATCAGCCCCAATGAGATGATAGAATCAAATATGACAATATGTGCAGAAAGTTCTGTTTTACTGTCATGTCCACTCATTTATTAACCCATTTGAGGGATAGCCAGTGTGAGCATACTCATGAAGAACTAATTTTGCTCGGAACAATCTGAAGTGTTTGGAAAATTGCATCGCTAAATTCGTCTAATGTCAAAGTATGAAATGAATACACTTCCTAGCCCTGATGGTAACCTGAATCGAATCGATTATGAAAGTATATAACCTCCTGTGTGTTGGCCTTCACAGCAGCATGGCAGATGCAGAGCTGGACTTCCAGACCGGGGATGCCGGAGCCTCCGCCACCTACCCCATGCAGTGCTCTGCTCTGCGTAAGAACGGCTTTGTGGTGCTGAAAGGCCGACCCTGCAAGATCGTTGAGATGTCCACCTCCAAGACCGGCAAGCACGGCCACGCTAAGGTCAGTACGTCCTGCAGTGCTGGGACACAAGGAAGCTGATATACAAAGACATATTAGAGGGCTTCAGTGCATAACTATGACAAACAACTGAAGTGTAAACTGTACATTTTGACTCACTCTGAAATAAACACAAGTTCAGAGTTTGCTAAATGAATACACATCTATGCGCCATTTAGCTAATGGTTCATCCTTTCTGTCTGTTTTTTGCTCGCACAGGTCCACATGATCGGTATTGACATCTTCTCTGGTAAGAAGCATGAAGATATCTGTCCCTCCACCCACAACATGGACGTCCCCAACATCAAGAGAATGGATTACCAGGTGAGACAGCATGATGAATTGTTAAAATACATCATTAAATAGGTCTGTCAAATAACACACTACCAGGACAGTTTTTCCTTTCAAAAGTCAAAAGGATAGGTTTGTTACCACAGAATGCTCAACACTAATGAAAATACATACTCTTAATAACATATATACACATATTTTAAGTCAATGTGGAGGAAAACTAGGGCTGCCTGCTCTCAGTCAGTAATTATGGCTTGATGAGAAACTTTTGTAATGGACTGCCTGAGGGGAAGGAGTTTAGGGAGTAGGAACATCTCAAATATCACAGCAATTTTCACAGATTTGCACAAGCTTTCCAGACATAATTCTGCATGGCTGCTGGAGGGGGGAAATATTAAAGTTAGATGATTATTCGCAAAAGTCCCATGATTATTGGTCAACTATGAATTTCTCAGGAAGACTGTTTCCCTTACACTGGTGCTCTCCCGCTACCAGCCTAGCACCAACGCAGACAAAGTTAGCTAGTTGCTGGTTAGTAACTATAGAGTATAAAGCAGGTTCAACCAGTTTTTGCAGGTTTCCCCACCCTAGATTTAAAGGGTGTACACAGCCACATGATCAGTGGGATCATACCTCTGCATACATGCATGCTCACTCAATGACGGTTAGTTCAGTGGTTACGAAAAACATTACACCTGCATAAATCTATATGCAGTTTTGCTTACTCACTTACTTACTGTTTCCTACGTTTCCCCTCTGTCAGCTGATTGGGATCCAGGAGGGCTACCTGTCCCTGCTCCAGGACAGCGGGGACGTGCGAGAGGACCTGAAGATTCCAGAGGGAGACCTGGGCAAAGAGATAGAGAGCAAGCACGAAGCTGGCGAGGAGATCCTGGTCCGTGCTGTCACTTGAATAAACAAAATGTGTACACGCTCAATAAAAGAGGCTTATATAACCTGTCTTTTTCTCCTTCAGATCACTGTTCTAAATGCAATGGATGAAGAATCTGCAATCGGCATCAAAGCCTTGGGTAAATGAGCCACTGCAGGTAAATACAGAGCCAACAGCTGTATCCATAAGCAGCACCCCTCCAAAACTACCGCCTGACCCGCGCCTGCCTGAAGACGAGTATGTGTGTGTGTGTGTGTGTGTGTGTGTGTGTGTTTGAGTGTTACACCACAGGCCACCAGCATGTGCCATGCCAGTGTGAGTGTGTGTGACGTCATACAGTTGTTCATCATTGGACCGGGGGGGAAGGCAACTCCAGTCAACAAGATGCAAGTCCAAAAAAACGTCACTTTAAAATGTTATTGATCATTATGAAAAATCCACTACACTGGAAATATCCATATAAGTGCATAATGACTTTACTGTGTATATATTTGTGTACACTGGATTTATTGAGATAACCTGAAGATGTAAAGGTTTAAATGCACAAATGTAGCTAATTGGCTGAGTGTATTGAAAATGTAAAGCCTGAATGAGGTGATGGTTCCTAAGCTGTGTGCCACTGAGGATTTGCCTACTCCTTAAAGCACTTTTTGTCTCATGTTAGCACTATTATGAGCAACGTTATGTTTCTTTGTGTGGGTCGCACTTCATTTTACAGCCTGATCTAGTCTGTTGCTTCCTGTAGTTGTTGGGTCAAACTTTTACGCATTTTATTTCCTGAAAACTGTGGGCTGTAGGATAAACTGTCCATGTTCAAAACTGTCGGTTGTGCAACGAGGATGGTTAATACACTGTTATCATTAAAAAAAAAACATTACCTGTGTTTATTTTGTACTTTCTTCTGACTTTTCTATCCTCTTTCTTGTCTTTCCTTCTTGTAATTCTGTTTCAGGGGCAAGCGAGACGCACTGGACCTGGGGGAAAGGAGGGGATAATGCCTCGTCAATGCTCTTCTCCCTGTGTCTGTCTTTGTTTTCTCCTCTGCCTCATTTTTCTTCTTTGGGTTCAATTAGATAAATCAACTTTCATAAATAATTGAAAATGTCTACCGTAAAGATTCTCTATGTACAAACCGCATCTGACTGGACGACGATGTAAATAGATGAAAAAAGGTGCGAAGAAAGCTTTTAGAAATGAATGATGGGTGTACAAACAGTAGCTCCTACCATCAGGGAAAGAAAGGGGGTGGTGTCTTTATACGTTCCAGTTTTATGAAGGGCTTTAAGTCCGATCTGTTGAGGCTTGTTCAGTGAGTACCGTACAGTACCTCTTCTCTGTATGACCCTCCTGCTGTTTAGTTCCTCACCTGAAATGTGTCTTTACCAACATGGCACTGCCAAGGTTCAGTCTCTTTTTGTCTCAAGGTTTCCAAAAGAAAGAAAACTAGCTACAAGAACAAGTTGCCCTCTGTTTAAAAAGTCCTTCAAAGCCCTTTTTCGGAGAGCCTTTCCCTGAAACCGAGTCGGATTTCATTTTCATGCTCCTGATCCCCGAGCGCTGATTCAGGAGGCAGCAGATAACTCGTGGCAGTTTGGTATCCTTTCTTTGTGTTCGTACAGCAAAAGCCAAACTGTGCAGAAAGTCTCAAAAAAGAATAAAGATGAAACTGTTGGATTTTCTGTTTGCATATTGTTTTTATTTAGCAACTTAAAGTGTTAAAACAGCCGACTTCTGTAGAAGAGGAAAACACTGGAAAAATCTGTTATTTTGTCAGAAAAGTCATTTTAATGTCATTTGCGGTAACCAAGCGTTATTGATCTAATGTGATCAACGAGTCAGCAACAGTGGAATAGAGTCTTTCAGTTTCAGTTGGATTCATCCGTGTGAGTGACTGTTTGCTGATTTAATCCAAAAACATCATAAAATGATTAAGTTCAACTGAATATTTTTCCATTAAAAGCCACTGCGCAAACACTGAATCCTCCTCTCATAGTAATGAATGTTAGTATACAAAGGATAAGCTCTGTTTCATGAAGATATTAACATGTTAATGCACATGAGCACATTCACAACTGCTGTACAGTGTAGTTAAAATAACAACCTACTTTACAAATTGAGTTTTGTAAAAAAAAAAAAGTCTACCGAAGCATGTAGTCGACAGATCGCTTTAAGAAAGTCAACAAAAACAAACTGTACAGGATATAAAACACCAATCAGATGGCACAATAATGACTTTCTGCTGAAATCAATCGATTACTTGTTGAAAAAGGTTCTCCAGAATCTTGAGTGAAGTGTCTGCGGTGGTGAAGATGAAGGTGAGGGTGAGTTACTTCCCGTGGTGGTAGAACCTCTGCCCGCTCTGGCTGTGGGGGAGGAAGCCGTGGCGAGGAGCAGCCTGGGGAGAGCTCTGGAATGAGGCCTGGTGGTGGAAACATGGAACAACATGATGACAGAGCGAATTTACAAACAGAAAATGAAGTGAACATGAACAGAAACACATGTTGACAGTATGTGGTGTTGATATAGAACCGAGAGGTGGAGGAGTAATGTATCTAAAACAGGCAGATCGAAAAAGATTCTGAAAATGGGGCACATTTTATTGCAAGACATTATAACCTTGTCAGGGATCAGCTGTAAACAAGGGTTGAGTTTAAATAATTCAAATGCAAAGCAGAAAAAGCATTTGTCGCATGTTTCTGCATCATCGCCTGCCAGACAGGAAAACAATGACTTAACAGTTCCATTCGAAATGATTAATTGGCTAAATATACAAGTTATCAGCCGTTTGCAATAAACAAATTACACAAGAACAGTTTAAGTAGTTCTATGAAACACTATTATTAAGCTATAATTAAAAACCTTCAAGCTGACGCACTTAAATGGTTATGATAATTATACTTATGACAGGAAACACAACTGCTGGATGAGGCCTCAGGATGCCTTTAGTCATTCTGATAGCATCACTGATTAAATGGCAGAACTAGAGAGGGAGTGAGAATGAAAAGTGAGTTTGGGGATTCACCTTTGCAGTGGGGATCTGGACCCCCATGGAGGGGGTGGGCAGCAGTCCCGGAGCTGACGGGTGCATGGCTGGTGGATGCATGGGCCTCAGAGCGCCCTGTGAGAACATCAACGAGACAGAACAGAGAAACAGAAGTGTAATCAGAGGAGGAAGGGATGACCTGAAGAAAAGAGCAGGTAATGAAGTCTATGCTAGCTGCTTCAATCATGTCACACCAAACATTTTTATTTTGATGTTAAGTCTGATACTTACGAATAATAATACTATGATTTGAAGGACTCAATTTGATATGTCATTTCTTACTGCATCGGTAAAGCCGGACTGTTGGTTGGCATGTTCCAGCTGCTTCTGGAGGGGGATCCCTGCTCCAGGAATATACCCTGCATGAGATACAGGGTTTACTATTTATTAACCAACAATCAATTACGTTGAAAACAGACACCACGGTCGGGTTATTTTTCAAAACTCAATACTGACCAGGCTGGGAGGTGAAGTGACTGTGGACAGGGTATCCAGCCTGCTGGTGGGGGAGGTACTGCATGGCCTGAAATGCAGACGCACCTGTGGGAGAACAAAAGCAACTTTGTCTCGTCCTCTGACTAATACATTTGGGAATATTTCAAAACATAAAAGGGAAATCTTGATTTTTTTTTTGACTGATGCTGTTTCTCAATTGGGGACTTTCCTTGGAAGACTGCATTTGGTTTACTGTGAATCAACTGGTTACTCATTTTTGCCATACCTGACATTAGAACACACTTATGCACTAGAAATAGCAAATGTAAGAACAGAAGTATGCAAAATTGAGACAGTTTGTTTTTACTTTACTACATAATTTCCATTTGGTTTTCTATGACACTTAAACAAAGTTATGTTACCTCTGATCTGAGAGCTGCTGGCGAAACTGACAGGTACTGATGGTCCGGCGGCGTAGGTGGAGGGGTGCTGGGCCTGAGCCACTCCATAGGGCTCGTGGACCCCCTGGCTCCCGCTGAACTGTCCATGCTCTGCCGGGCTTGAGCCGAAGCCGGGGGTCTGATAGTGACGTGCCTGAAACAGGAGGAAGAGGAGGGTTAAACTGTGTTGTATGCAACAGTGGTGTCCAAATATCGATCCCCTTAAGCACAACGACTTAAAACATATGAGAAAGGGCAAATCTGAGAAATCTCTAAAACACAAAGGCTTTTTTGAATCCATATCAGTTTGAAACACAAAAGGTGAACTCACTGGAATCACAGCAGCGGGGAACAGCTGTTTACTACGTTCTCCGAGAAGTGCACCAGGTCGACTGTGGCTGACTGGACTGCCTGAGAGAAGCAAAGACAGGATGAGAATACAATTTTTCCAGATATCCCAGAAGCATATGAATACTTCGAAACAGCCGTACCTTGAATGCTGAGAAGGTGCTGCCCTGCGTGCATGGGCAGGCTGGGTTGGTAGCTCGCCGACGTCAACGTTGTGATGTCACTGGAAAAGAACAAAAATGCAAATGAATACCAAAAATACTTCAGCTAAATGCTTAGTTTATTAACAGAATTCTGTCATACCGTTATGTACTGAAAGTACTGAAAAAAAGCTGCGTCATCCTTACTACCTCTGCTCCTTTCTCCGCCTCTTTTCCTCTTCATGAAGTACTTTCTTCAGCTGTAAGAAGAGCTGGTGTTTCTCCTCCTGAAGTCCCTGCAGTTTCTCCCCCATCTTCATTACCTAAACATTTGTTTGGGAATCAGAGAATAAGATAACAAGTTGCCATGGTGTATATAATTGTTCCAAACCAAAATGCAAATAATATTTTTCTTCAAACCTGTTCTTTTGTTTCCTCCAAAGACATCCTCTCCTCTATTTCTTTCGTCCTCTTCCTCTCCTCCTCCTCTTTCATCTTCTGTTCCATCATTTTGTCCACCTCTTCCTCCTCTAAAAGATCACACAAGTTGTAGTAATGGTCAAAATACATTCAAATCCCTAAAATACCCAATGTAGTGATTTCTAGAAGTAAATTGTACTTGATATCGGGAATGAAAATAATTTGTTTTGCAGATCCTACTTAAATAAATAGTGTTGTTTCCAATTTCATTATCCCTTAAGGGTAATAGCTGTCTACATGTGAAAAATGTTTAGAAATGTGAATTATAAGTATTCCACTCTGCTGAAATGGGTTTCTAATGTTAATTGCACACATTCCAATTTTGCCATTTAGAAATCAATAAGCATTAGCTTTTCTGGATTCCTAGTATCTCAAAAGGTACTATCTTAAGTTGTGAGGTCACCTGCAGTCATGCAAAAAGACAGACATCAATAACAACATATGATGTAATATTTTTGAGTGAGAAGAGAGATTTGCATATTTACGCGAATAGTAAGTAGATGTTTGGGAAGGAAAACAGACTAAATGGCAAATAATAAGTCAGGAAACACATTCATATTAACTAAAGTGAAACGTAATATTTGCAGTGAGAAGTACAGGTTAGTACCTCTGCAGTTGTGACAGTGTTTGCTCGGTTAGCCCAGTGTTAAACACAGGCGCACATACCTTGTCTCTTGCGCTCCCTCTCCCTCATGATGTGCTTGTGGAGGGCTCGGGCCATCGCGTTGGAAAGCTTGGGTCTCTCCAGAAGGGCGGGCATAGTGACAGGAAGTGGAGGGGCCAGCTAGAGTAGATATAACATTCAGTTTTAAAGTAGAAGAGATTAAAACGTATAATACACGTAACGGTGTCAATAAAGGAGTTGCCGAGACACCTTTCTACTTACACCCAAACTCTGTTGTTAATGCTTTTTTTTTTGTTTTGTAATTTGAATGTCTATAAAGACATAAACAGTTGTATTTTATTGTATTTATACTTTATCCATTCAATTCAAAAATATGTCATGCTACCTATCACTGGAAATACCAATGGTGAAAGGCCTTGCTATTAGGCTAACAGCTAGGTTAGAAGTGTTAGCTCTGGCTGCTAGACGACAGTATATTTATTTATAATGCATCATCGAGCTTGTATAGTTAAGTACGCATATCTGTGTAGCAAATATGTGTAAAGCAGCATCAACTGTTTTATTTTCCAACATGCCCTACACAGCAAACGTTAACTGGAGTTAGCTAGCTGCAAAGCATTAATGGCTTATTTTCGGCGGAGTGATGAAATGAAATACAAATCTTACTTTTGTTGCTTCGATGGTCGTTCAGTAAAAACCTAACCGTCGTGCGGTTTTAAATTCGATGCAAGTCAAGTGTGTTTTGATCAGTTGAACAAACGAAATTCACCCAAAATATAAACAGTCATAGAGGTTTTCAGCCCGGGTGATAATGTTGCGCTTCCGGTTCCAAGCAAGACATCCGATGTATCCCAACGAACTGCATTGTGGGTATTGTATTTTTGCCTGATTTTATTTTGTCTAAATATTAAAAAGCGAACACGTCTATTTTTTTATTTTTTTTTACAAAGATATATACAGTCTAAGAAAGACACTTATTATTCTATATAGAAGTAAGAACATTTTAGACAAATTATGCTCCATTTTTGTATCTCAGGATGTTGTTTTTCACAATAAAAACAAAGGTGAAACACCAATATCAAATATAGACTATAAATAATCACAAATGGATTTTTGAAAAATTGCACTATTTTTCTATTCTTAGTGACTTTTCTTTTGCAGATTCCAATAGAAAATAAATAATGTACCGTCCCTGGGTGGGCTCGAACCCCCAACCTTTCGGTTAACAGCCGAACGCGCTATGTGAGTCGCAGTTGGGCGTGGTTTCAATGAATAATCCCTCCCAGAGAACATTGTTTACAGGTTCTGGTCTTGTTTTGGCTCATTTGGTGAAAAATGTCATTACATACCTGAAACAAACCATGAATAACGTTCCCTTCCGCCACCCAGGTGTTTTTGCATTTACGAAAAGTAATTTATACGAAGGTTCTTTTAAAGTTGTTTCTTTCCAAAAACCACTCGGGGAGGCAGAGCAGAGGCATACCATTTTTAAACATGACCATAACATCAGAAGGCTAGTTGTACTGTTAAATGAAACACAGAGGATAATGATAGATTTCGATTAAATTCATTTTAGGCTACTGTTTTAGGAACCATGGGCTACTTTATGGTCTGCTTCCTGTGGATCTTAGAGCCACCAAAATTGAGATGTAGAAGTAATGTTCTGTACTATAAAATAGTTAGTAGCACTTGAGAATTGAGCCAATTTGAAACTACTGCACCTACAATGGCTTTGCATAATGGATTTGAATATATCTGCACTGTTGTTGTTCGAGTTTGTATCTTTATGGTTTAGTGCCATTTGAATAAAAAAGCCAAGAAAATGAACTTTCATCTAAATTTCATTGTTCATTTGAGCAGTCACACTTTTCTGACCTTTTGAATTAAACATTTGTTGGATATTTTTTCTCCATTTTGTAAGGCTCACTATTTTTTCAAGTGTCCGTAATATCTGTTTACAGGCCACTAATGCAAATACAGTGTTGTTCAGTTAGGGGTCCATCAACAACTTAGCACTTAGCTTATCACAAGGAAAATTATATATCTTCCAAAAATAATAACCCTGTGACAAAGATGATGAATACAATATCCAATAAAGACAAGAAACACAGGTAGCTTTTAATCACATTTTATCATGTATGGTGATGAATGGAGAGAAAGAGCCAGTAATGCAGCTGTATACAGAGTTCAGATCTATTTTTTTCTTTTAAAAAAAGGAGACAAACTTAAAAAAAGAGAAAATTGCACACAGCTTTACAATACCTTTTAGAAATTAAGCCATCTAAATTAACAATAACAACAACAATAATCATAGTAGCAGTCAACAAAATAATCTTACCACCTAAAGCAGAGGATGATTATTTAGTCTGAATTATATTACACTCCTTGCTAAGGTCGGATGCAGGGCAGCCCACTAAATTCATATTCAGACTTCAGTTTTTTCTAGGAAAAGAACTGCTGCAAAAGTTATCCTTTACTTTGCCCGAGACAAAAATGGCCTTCACCTTGTAGATGCTATTCATTTCCTAACCTAAACTCAAAACCCACTTCATATAGTCCTGCAAGGCAGCAGTTTGGACAAACAAAAATCTATCTTCATTGTCAACTAGATCTGATTGGAACTCAATTACTATGTTTTTCTTCACTTAACCCCGGGGTAAATATTTACGGCTTGGTTCTAACATTACTTTGTTATTCCTGATCAGTTTGTAAAGCATTATCAATTACGACACTAGAAAAACAACTGGCCACGAGACCACTTAGATCATGCCGCTAGTGAAAAGTGGAGGCAAATACAATTCAGACTGCAGAATAATAGAGACATATATGGATGGGAGAGGGGTATTGTATGGGTGGTGAAAGTGCATTTGACATATTTTTACTCTGGGAACTCTAAGCTGCTCGGCTGGATTTAATATTTAAATGAATGCACGGTGGAGGTCTCAGAAACGTGGGTAGTGGTTGTGGGGGATGGTAGTGGGATCAGATTTCCCTTTGGCTGCTCCCGTACACACTCTCATCACTGTAGGCAATGTAGAGGAAAAAGTCCTCTTCATGGTGCTCCTGAGAAATGGTAATAAAAAAAGATGTTAGTATGACATATGACACAACACACGGGTAAAGACATGGTCTGAGAGAGCAGGTCAGTGAGGTAGAAAATGAGTCTTGCCTGGTACAACAGTCCCATGGTAGCTGAGGTGGGTGGAATGACGTTGTTTACAAAGAAGAAGAGCGCGTCCTCAGCCCGCAAGTGGATTCTTTTTCGGATGAGGAAGTAAAACTGTCCCACTGTTAAAAAGAGAGTCAACAACATTTTATTTATTGTCTTCCTAGGGTCTTATGAAAGTCCAGGAACTTGGCACGTGGCACAATATTTACCTGTCAGGTCGGAGGGGACAAGGTATTTCTTCTTGTCCAGATCACCTATTCTGGCTTTGGGGGCTTTCTCCACAATTACCTGAAAAAAGAACCATTGCACATGTCCTTAGCAAATTAACATAGCACATTTTCCACTGAACTAACAATACATATGTAAATAAAAGGGTAAGTACTTCCACCTTTCTAAGAAAAGGGATCTGAAATCAACACAATGTCAACACAAGCGAGGACGGAAACATTTTTAAACAAGAAAAGGCTTTTGATTTGAACAGTATCTGGAGCCCAGTAGTTTGTGATTCGTCAGTTAGTAAACAATCACTGTTCTGACTAAATACTGTAGGAGCACAAAAATATAACTGCTTTAAGGTTCCTGTATTTAGTCTAAAAATAGGAGTACAACCTGAATACTACCTGCCCACACACCAGCATTGACATGCCATCATCATGCATGAGTGATTGGTTATTGGCCAGAAAATTAACGAGCAACCACAAATACTTATTCTTTTTATTTCGCCAAGAATTTCTTTTGGTTCCAGCTTGTCAAATGTGAAAATCTTTATGACAACAAATATATATATTTAAGTTTTGGACTAAAGATCAGACAAAACAAGGCAGCTATTAATTGGGAAAGATTATAGTTCTACTCAATCATCGAAAAATCATTAGACAGACCACACCATGTTTGTTATGCCTATGACTGATAAGCGCTCTAAAATGAAACTGGATTGCTCTGGAAAAAACACATCAAGCTCGTCATACATAACAGAAAGACCTTAACATACGGACATTCTTGTTGGTTCAGCTGGAGTCGCAAAAATCCCTTGTATTTGGTGGACTAAATCACCTTTATCCAAGAGCCAGGGCGACGTAAACAAGTATCCTGTCTGTTGACGCATACTATTTTAAGGTGCACTGCCGTTTCAACATACAGCCTCAAACTACACCCATATTCACGTTCAATCCACATCCAGTATGAACGCCTTACACTGTATAACCAAGACGATCATTATAACAACTGTGGGGTAATATTATTTATGATTTTGTAATGTTATCTTTAAAATAAATACATACACGGAAGGATTACACAAAGCTATCACTAGCTGGCCTGCTAGGTGCGGCCGCTGGTTCACCTCTATCTTTGTTAGCTGGCTGAGTGTTGTTTACTAACGTGGCAGTCAACTATGGTGAAAGATAATCATTTTGGGATATGGCTACAACTTCACCAAATGATTATAGGAAGATGGTCTTTGCGTAGAAAAGATGTCATTAACAATTGCCTAGCATTAGCATTAGCATTGCAACATATATCGCGTAAGCAAGCTAACGTTAGCATACTTACAGGTACCCTGTCCGGATACTTCTTCCTTATTTTCTCGCCTTCAGACCGCCTTTTCTCAAAAGGATGCTCTTCTTTGTACTGGAACTTCATTGTTAAAAGAGATGACGGACAACAAGTCGGCCACTCCCAAATCGTATGATAACGGTGTGCTAAAGGGACTCCTCGAATCGTTGACACTCTCGACAAAAACAAACGTTGCTAACTAGCCTAAGCTCGCCTCAGCTGTTTTCCTAGTGCGACTGCTGCGGAGGGATACAATAACAACATGACGTTGCAGAGGGTCTACTTTGCAGTGTTGACATGACGCTATCCCAGACCACGTAAACTTTTAGTTCTGACAAGGGGTATTCATTTAATTGGAATGTGTTCCTTTTATATGAAGATTTAAAAAAAAGATTTGTTAGGTATAGGATGACCATTTTCTTTGGAACTATTTTATTTTGATCAAGCGCTGCGGGTACAGACAAAAGTCAAGGCAGTGAAGAGGCAGCTGTCCTTGTCATATGACCGAGGCCCAGCAGTTAGCAGCTAGAGCAGAGAAACTGAAAAACATGCGATACTAAACTGGGAATTTGGCTGTAAAAAAATAATAATGCTCTAAATCTGGGCCAAAACACATTCAGCAAGTCCTCAAAAACGGGGAATATTATAAAAGGAATGTATATTGACTTACTATCCGAACTCAGTGTAGAATAAGATGGCTTAAAGTTTCCAATGTCCTATGTTGCCACAGCAGACAAAACAAGTATTCTGTAAGATTACTTATTCGACCCGTTTTTTGAAAGAATAAAAAGGAAGGGTAGTGTAACAAATCAAGGCGGGGGATTTTCCAGTGGGCAACAAACTTTTTTAATGGATTGTATTCTGGTTTAAGAAACCACTGGGAATATTATAGGAACAAATTCCAATATTAAGTGTCTATAAGGTAAATACTGCCATGTTTCCATGTCCTCAAGCAGAATGGTTAAGGTTGTGCATGTGACTCAGTGCTCTGACTCACTGTTAACTACTCATATGACAACTCCACCTCAAATGTGGTTTATGCTTTGACAGACAATCTGAAAAGTCCCTCTGACTTCTCTTAACAATCAATACATTCTGGCAGGAAACCACAATAACTGATGATTTAAGTGATCATAGTAAAGTGTTATGCTGAGTGTTGAGTCGGTTGTGGACTAAGTTTCCCCCCCCCAGTTGGATTACAAGCAAGCTGTACAGTAAATTGTGAGTCTTACTAAGAGGCGGGTTATTGTGGGAATTCAGGTATGACTGATCAACATCATCCTAAATGAAAGCCCTACATCATCAGGGAAGAATTCCAAGTAAAACCTACCCGTAAGACAAACCATTTAGTTACCTCACTAACAACCGACTCTGCAATAAGGCCTACTCAGCAGCTACAGCTCACTCCTGCACCAGTCTGTTAAACTCCTGTTTAAAGTTATAGTAATCACCTTTCCTCCCTTTTCCAGGAACTGTTGACAAATGCAGCAAAAGAGGTGAAATGGGTGACTAGCCTGCAATAGTATTGTTGCTTACCCCTGCCCTTGAATATACAATCAAGATTAATGTCTTAAACTTAAATGTTAAAGAATTAAACAGCTTAAACCGCATCTGTTAAGCAGCCACTCAGTAAATGTGCAATTATTGGTAAACATGTTCAGGCTCTTACCTGTGTGCAATGACAAAAGAGATACATCACATAGTTTTGATGTACCTATAAAAGAATGAGGCTTTAATATGCACATAAAGCTTTAAAAGGTGATATTTACATACACTTACAGGTACATACGGTCAGCTGCACGTTTACCAGATACATTTAGCTAAAACTATAGCAGTGTTTTTACAACAGTCCTGCAATAAATCCTATCCCATGAGGGTTATATTGCGTTACTATTGAGGTAACTGACCAATAGAAGTGTTGGTTCAACATAATGATAATTCTGGAGGCTGTAGTTTGGGGTGCAATAACTGTCGGTATGATGCAACTCATTAGCACCAGATGTTATCCTCCAATATGATCCCAGTGGAATAAACCCCTCTCCCATTAATATTGAACCTGTTGCTTCAGACTGCATTAGTTTTAGCTAGCTGTTTCTATTAACCAGCAGGTGAGTGTAAATCAATATACACACATAACAGGCTATTAGGGCCATATAAGGCTCTTAACAGATGCTGATGTTTCCTTTTCCACGTTGCAGTTTTCCTTTCCCTGCAGTTTCCTGTCTCACCACATGATGGCAGCACATGATCAGAAAAACTCGAACTTATTACCTAAATCTGAAACTGTGAGGACCCATTGGACCTCCCTCTTACCATAGCAAGGGTAATCAGGACATGCTGCAAAAACTGATGCTTCAAGTATGACTAGAATTAAGTGCATATAAAGAAAACAAGCTGGGATAATAACGGGTCGATACTGACAAGTGTTTTATTAGTAACACAGACCTGGAGACAGAGCCAATAAGAAGCCAGTGTGAGCCTTGACAGGACTGACATTGTTCAGAAGGCATTTAAAGACGGAGGGTCTAGTAGTTGAACCCATACAGTTAGAGGAGCGGGTGAAACTGATAGAGGAAGGCTGTAAATACAAAACCAACTGCAACAAAAAATCAAAAGGGGGGAAAAAAATATTAAGTGCAATTCCTACTCGATGAAATCAGGATGGCATCAGATGGCGAAGGGGAGAGCGAAATGTCATGGTATGCAGAAGTCATATTATAATAGAGAAACAATCAGATATGGAAAGGCGGCACGGCAGTCCACGTATCGTTACGAGCCATTGATTTTATTCAGTCACTGTGTCCTGTGAGGGGGAAAGACTGACGGTGATGGCTGAGAAAAAAACAAATCTCAGGGTTCGCTCGGCTATTTGTCCAGAAAAAAATGCCAGTGGGATGGTGTGTTGCAAGCAAAAGTCCACGAATTATACCATCGAAAGTTGATCCATTCTTGTTCAAGGAAAATAAACGTACCTCAGGAATCAATGAATTACCGTGGATCTAAAAAAAGGGCGTTTTTTTATTCCCCCTGCTCAGAAGTTAAGACAGTTAAACGATGAATTGTCTGCTTAAGTGCAATGTCCGATGATGATGGAGGAGAAGAAGAAGAAATAAAGTGGAATTGTCTTGGTTGCTTCGCTGATCCCGCCCCCCCCACCCCTCCCAATTGTCAAAAGAGTTTAAAAAGGACTAACGAACTCAGCAAGCATACTCCGACTCACAAGCTCACCTCCATACGCACAGTCAGTATCAGGAGCAATAAGGCAGAGAGGCTCCGTATTTCTTTTGGAAAAAAAAACAAATACAAATAAAGAATCAAGAAGAAGAAGGAAAAAAAAAAAAGCTGGCCCCCTCCCCACCCTCCTCAGTAGTTTGTGGGCTCTGGTCATCCCGTACTGTTCGTCCCATGTTAGGCGGTCACCCCAACCCCTCGTCTCCTCAGGACGGGTCCGAGGGGCTCACAGGGGGGGCTGCTGGGCCGTCTGTGTGGGAGCGGAGGGCAGGACGGAGGCCGGCAGAGAGGAAGAGGCCGGTCAACAAGCCCCGCCCCCTCCGGATTCAGCCAATCACCAGAGTCGGTGCTGATGGAGGTTTCGACTGAGGACGGAGCGGACATCAGCGGTGAACCTAGGAGAGAGAGAGAGGCGATTAAAATAGGAATAGCTTGACATTAAACATTAATACTTTTTGTTGGCTATCTCCATTTACAGAGATCCCTTAACAACAGACTTATCAAGGGCTTAAGAATATTTAAAAAATGACAGAAAAACAATGATAGAAAGTATTTGAAACGGTCCAAAAGTTAGACATTGGAAGAGGATTGTGTATGTTTTGTAAAGAACTATGTTGGATAAGATGTATTTCTCTTATTGGGCATAAAGACTAGGAACAGGCTCTTTCTAAAGTCAAAAATTAAGCCTACAAACACTCTGAAGCCTAGCCAATAAAAACTGTGCATCTCATCTGTTAATTCTATCCATGATTAAAATAAGAATAACAGAAAAACAGTATTTCGGGCGCTGGTTACGCTGTAGCTTACAAAACAAACAAAAGTAAATCATCCTGTCGCGCTGCACTGAAGTACCCTCTCAGACCACAGTGAGGGTTGCCAGATAGGATTACTAATCAACCGCTAACTGCATCTGATATTAACAAAACAAACCTTTGAGTATACCGATGTTTCAACATGATAGACAGGTGAGGTCTATGGGGAAACTCTGGAGAGGAACAGACATTGTAGTGCTATGTAGATGCACATCTTTAGTCAATAAGCAGGTTGTGTGAACTACTATATTATATAAGCATTTGTCAACGCCTTTTTTGAAATACGATTGTGACCTGCAGTCAACCTAAATGCCCTACCTTGCACTACTTGAATCACCTCAGAGCATTTGTATACAGACAGTTTCTCCCAAGTCAAGGTGCTTGCATTACGGATAAGCTTTCATGCCGACTTTATCATGCCTCTTTACCTTAGTGCATCCAGCATAGGCAGCAAGTTAAGAAGTGCTGTGTCACTAGGGTCGCTGAACCAGGACTTGATGGGTATTGCATTGTCTGGAGGGCGGGAAAAAAAAGCAGTTGTGTCAGGGAAATGGACATGGTGGTGATTTGATGCTGCTGCTAAAGAGGTCACAGAGCTTTAGAGTGTCTGCAGATTTAATGCACTGTTACAGCATTTACAATACGAGCTTTGTACTGAGAACAAAGTGCTCAATTATGTGTCCTCTTCCTGCGGCATCACAAGGTTAAGGCGTTTGAGATGAAACCTTGTGGACTTATTAAGTAAAAGAGAAGATCTGCCACCTTTTACTAAATTGTGGATGGAAAATGTAGTCGATTGAACCTTTAAATTCCCCAGTGCGTGCTATATTGACAGAGAAAGCTGAGTTGGCAGCTGCAGAATGTGTTCTTCCTGTTTGCAGCACCGTCATTGGGTGTTACCGTGACAAAGACATATGAAAGGCCTACTTGGATTAGTCTCCTCCTCTACGAAGCTCTAGGGCTTCTTACTGAAAACCAGCTACATTTAAGAAGCATTTAAACACATCATTATGCTTGATGAAGACCGATCACGGCTTTGTTATATTGCTGCATTTATTTAAGGTGGTGTATCTAAGCCTGCATTGGCCATGAAACAAGATATGGATGGCCAAAACCTGGATGAAACTTGACCGCAATGCATCCCGGTACAGCTGGCACGGCTCCGTAAGAGAACTCAGCATTCTCTGTCAATATGGCGAAGAATTTGTGGGTTTGTCAGAGGACATTGACCATCAACACTGATGGAAATGTCCCCTTAGAGATGGATGCACACGGAAATCAAAACATTGAACTATAATTTGAAGTCTTACCTGGATGGCTACGATAAGCGCCAGGCGAGTTATCCAGTATGACAATACTGGACAGGTCATCGTGTACTACAGACAGGTCTTTAATATAACTACCTAGATCCAATGTACAGTGCTGGCAAAAAGAGACAAAAACACGGAAATGAGACACTTTGTAAGGACAATGGATCCAAAGAAGCCTCAGCACTATTAACTTTAATATTTGTTGTTTAAATAGAGTAAAGAAAACAGTACCTGTCTGTAGTATCTGCGTTTCAGGATGTTCCTGTTGTTGTCCAGCTTGTCTGCCACTGCTGAGCCATAGATCTCCATACTCGCTGTGAAAACCACCAGCTCATACCACTGGCTCACCTGTGCGCACATAACGCAGACAATAGTTAAGGTAAACAAGTGACAGTAAGTGCAGCACAAGTCACGAGGGATCATCGCCAAAGCAGAGACAGTTTAATAATATGAGAGTGCAGTTCAATGGAGAGCGAAGGCAGAGAGGACAGGGGATTAAAGGGTGAGGGAGGACATGAGGAAGACCTGGGAAATGATGTTTTATATTCACAGTGTGTTTCCCTTCCATGTTCATTTGAGTGACACTCACCACTTCTAAAAAGAAGTCAACATGTGGCCTTTTATGTACAAAGAATCTGACTGGGTGCTTGTCAATGACGACCTGCATGGGGAAAGAGAGACACACAGGGTTTAGTTTTGAATGCATATGTGTTCCGACATGTACAGATGTGTCTGGATGCTCTTACTTTGAGGATGAAGTCTGGCGGCGTGCCAGGTCTCACTGTAGGTCTGAGGACCCCGTCATGGTGAGAGTGGATCAGCGTCTCGTCCAGGTCCAGAACCAGGATCTTCCGCTTTACTGCATCTGGAGTTATTTATATAAAATGAGACACTTGAGCCACTTTATCTGTCAGTACATCCACACAAGAAACCAGGTTACCAACACAAATGAGTTAACACAGGAAATCTCGTATTCAGATGCACTGTGATGATGGTTAGTGCAAAATCTGCAGATAAATACAGTCCGTAATCAGACCATGTAACCTCATTTTGAAACCACGACTTGCTTAGTGTGTTAGTGACGAAAGAGGAAAATCCTTTGACATGTTTTAGAGCACAGTGAAAGAAAAGGGCTCCGTAGTTAAGGAGTGCAAAGCTCATATCTATATGCAAACGCGGAGAAAATTAAGAGACCACTCCAAATCTTTCTTAAATCTTTGTCTCTACATGAATGGCAGCCATTCCATTGTCTGTTGTTTATAGAATACAATAAAAAAACAAAGAAAAATCATTAACTCAAAGACATACCTATAAATAATGAAACTAGAGAAAGTGATAATGCTGAAGTGGTCTCTTAATTATTTCCGCAGGCTGTATGTTCTCAATAGAGAACATGTATATTATTTGGGTCAAAGGTCAACCCACAATGAGTTTGCATTGTAGACACAGCGACACATTTGGTTTCCTACTATTGTCACAGCCACACACACACAGTTTTTCCAGCTGGCCTCCCTATCGATACATTTAGTGACTTCTCAGACCCTCATAGCAACTTTTACAAAGCAACTAGAAACAGACTGATACGGACTGTAAGGGAAGAACGCTAAAAGTATATGTTGTTATTCATTCCTATGAAGGCTACTCAAGAGTATTCAAAATTCTGTCAGCAGCACAAAGCCTCGCTCTTCTTTTGCAGTAAGTTTGGGGCATGCAGGTAGGAGTACATATATTACATTACATAGATTTTTACATAAATAAAAGATAAATAAATAGCTTCACATATAAATAGTTGACTCTGTATAATAGGCATACATACATAATATAGAAAGGTAATCTCGACTCGTATTGTGTCAACATTGAGCTGAAATGACTTCTGGAGAACTAAAGAGGCCACCTGATGTTCTTCTTTTCAGACTTTTAGTTGGACTTCGGTCTAAGATCTGGCGTTAACATGTGCCTTTTGTGATGCGATCACAAATGGACCCCAGTTCTCATAAGAATGTGTATTTTTGGATACATTCTATGAACACATAAATAAAAGCTTTTGGGAGGATGTGAGGATAGTAGCAGGCTAGTGGGTGTCAGTCCTGTGCAGAGCACCAACACACACACTCACATCACCGCCAGCATGATAACATCTGATGTTCAAAAATACACAGTGTACAGACGTGGACAAATCTAGCATCTGACCGCTAACTTCCGCTCTAAGTCGAATAGGGGGTTCTGCAATGTGACCGAGGACATGCTGGTCAAAGATTGCAGCCATATGTTGCAGACCACCTCCAAATGTGTGTGTGTCTCAATGAGTCTTGGGTGAAACCGGATGTGTCATTAGAGCCGTTCACATGTGATCTAATAAAAGGACGCATGTTAGAACTAGGTTTTGAACATGGCCTTATGGCCTTAACACAGGGTGATGTTTTGGGGTACTTAATCCAGGGACTATTTCCATTCTTCACTGGTATTTCTAGCTTTGGTTCAGCGGGTGTAGATTGGCTGTCTACATGGTCAGCTGTTGGGCCCTACACAACCGATTCAAATCAATTATGAGATAATACACCAAGGGTTGTAAGGGATTCTCAGAGCGTCCTGGTTAAAGAAGTTAACAAACAATTAGAACACCAACGCATCAAAATACATATGTCAACAAGGCATATTGCTCTTCTGATGTTAGGTAACTTGACAATATATAGACTACAAAAACATGGCTGCTCCTGAACTCAGCTTATTTGGTGCCTTTTCATTATTGTGATGTGAGAGGTATGTGCCAAAAAGTCTTGTAAACCACAGTCAGTTTAATTCCACCCACAGCACCAGCAGAAATACCAGCCACCTACAGCCAAAGGAGTCACTCATTCACTTGAAACTGGACCTGGATCTCCAGCTGAGGTCGCGGTAGTGAGTGAGAGGCGAGGAGAGTGAAACTGAAAAACGTTAACGAGTCAACGGCGCGCTTCTGAATGAGCTCTCCACAGACAGGAGGGGATCTCCTCCGGGGTGCACTGCCAGTGTAAGAGCTGCCTTTAAGCTTCTTTTATTTCCTCTAAACTTTCAGACAGCTCACACCTCGTCACTGGTAAGAGTCAGAGAGGGAAGCTGCTTCTTTTCGTCACGCCATGTTGGGTGGATCCTGACATTTAACCGCCAGTAAAATTCAGTTTTTCGGACCATTGCTTTTCAGCATTCTGCTACAGGTGGGGACACTTTGGTCTGTTTGCTGCCTCGTTATTGGTAAAGGATTGCTGTGCAGTGGAGTTTAAAATGCCAAACATAATTTAGATTATGCAGTATCGGTACGGATGAATTATTATTGATGAGCTGTGGTTTTGCTCTTGTTTCTTTGCCAGGAATAATCTCATCACACATGCTCATTCACAGCTGTGCAACTGGCATTTCCTCTAAAGCGCTGATGTTATCCGAGGGGATTCAAATATTTCATATGAAAAAGGACTTTTTTTTCTTCTACTTGTTTGGCTATTCATTTCAATGAACGATAATCTAAACTTCGGCCAAATGACTTGCACGCAAAAGCCTTTTTGTGACAACAATAACGGGCTGAAGTAGCAAAACAGGTTCTCTGAAACAACTGAGGAAGAAAACACAGTCACCTGTTTGCATTTAGCCGTCTAATCCTCCTCATTAATACAGCTTCAAACAACAGTCATGAAGCATATGATCACTTTTTCTAACTTCTTCCTTGACGGACTGGTTCAACTTGCACTCACAGTCAGTTCCCAATGCAATTTTGTTTTGATATTGTCTCATCCATTTTAAAGCAGCTAACAATTTACCGCGCCAAACATGTCTTTACAGTAGCTGTGCAGCCGCATCATGACATCACCACATGTACTCACTGAGTCTGTTTCTGGAGATAGGTGACAGCGGCAAAGTGTCGTATCGCACCGTCTGATACTGGATTATCTGCAGAGGAACAAGGAGGAGGAAACAGTCAGTCACACACAACAACACACAATGTATAAAACGTACTGTACTTAAATGCATCATGGATAGACTTCAAGGGTTTGTGCTTTTTAGTGATTAAAAACTCTTTAAAGTGTCTGACAACTTCATTTTGTGGGATATTAAATGTGTTTTGGGAACAGGTCTGCAGAAGTTCAATCTGGACCGGAGTCCGATTTGATGAAGGCTTGGACTAGTCTTGGTCTTGGTTGTGATGCATAACTCAAACAAGTAAGTATTAAGGGCCAGTGATATACTTTTAACTCTGATATATTTGTTTTTAATCCCGTCATTTTTAGTCTGTTGCCTACCATTTTGCATGGATTAACCAAAGTGAGCTGTTATCAGGCTGTGTACGCAGGAGAGCAGAGGATTAGCACTGGAAACACACTATGCCTGCAATGTCTTAAACAGGACTGGATTTTCTCTGGACTTGGCCTGACTGCCTATGAAGTTGGTCTAGACTTAGAGTTGACTAAACCAGGTCTAAGACTTGATTTTGACTCAATTTAATTGGACTTGACTACAGCACTGTGTGGGAATCCTTTGACGCAAAATACTCAGTTTTAAATCATGTTAATTGCCTAAATCTTTAGGGATATTTAAACAGGATTTAAACTACACAGAGCTCAGCGTTCTGGCTTACGTCACCAGAAAAGATCCTAAAACCTTTGTCTTTGGATTGAAAAACTTGACCTTTGAAGACAATACATCTTTTGCTTTACATCAGCATTAGGCGAGAGCACAGAGGAACACTCCATATTGAAATGAACTCAGTTGGGACCACCCTGTGACTCCTCCTCTCGAGTTTGACTACAGAGAGGAACCTTTCCAGCGCCGCTCATTGCCCCGGGGCTCTGCACTTTTCTTCACAGGGCTATTTTTATCCCCCCAGCTGTCAGTGGGTGTCAGCGGAGCGTGGGGCACACTGAGAAAAGGAGACTTGCAGGGTGACTTTGACTGAGCCTCGGTCCCTAGGCTCGGGACAGGGCCTCCCTCAGTGTCCCCTCCCACTGCTGCCTGGCAGAGTCCGCTCGGGGGAAGCCTATTGGTGCCAGCAGCTGCTGAGCACCAGGGGGGGGACCCTCACCCTCGACTCTATGCACCTCCAGGAGCGTCTACCTGGACCCTAGACCCACAAACTCAGACTGAGTCTCTTTCCTCCAGACCAGGGCTGTCCAAAACCAACAATTTAAATAATCCTGCTCTGCAGACCCGAACAAAAACCTGTTTTCTATCCTGTTGATTATTGTGATTAATGACTTGGTTTCAGGGATTTAATGGATTCAAACACTTCCAGATTCCCAGAGATATTTAGTTTGCTACAAGTAACAATCTGAAAGCCAAACAAGTTGTTGCACTCTTTTTTACGACTTTACACAAGTTATTGATTATCAGAATTGTGGTTTCCTTTTCTGTAGAATTACTGATCAACTAAACCATTTAGGCTTTACTATAACCCCTAAATAAGGACTAATGTGTTGTTAGACAAGATGATCAGTACTAGTTCCACACCTGGTTCAACACCGTTACGTCTCATGCAGCTGATACTAAACCGAACCATTATGCAACACTAATAAACAACCATATAGTCATCTGTGACACGGAGTAGCGTGCATGGGATTATCACCTGGCCAACATTGATAATCCAATAGAGCCTATATCCATCCAAATGTTTGGATCAGGTTACTTTATGGATTGCAGACTTCTCAAACTGAAACACTGTGAGCCCTGCCTTACTTACAGGCAACAGAAGAAGAAGTTAACACAGATTATTAGATCTATAAACTGGGTTTTAATAGTTAGAAGAAACTGGAGTGATCTACTCTTGCATCCATATCTTGTTTTATAGGTTTTACGCAAATCTTTGTCATCAAATCACCTGCTTACTTTACGATCACCTTCATTATGTTTCTTTCTACTTTGGTGGCAGCTTGATCATGACTGTATTTCATCGCATATTGTAAACAACAGCGCTAAACTGTGAGTGAGACGGAGAGAAACAGAGGGAATGAGAGAGAACAGTACGCTCTCTGTGCTGACATAATCCCTCTCACTTCAGCCATAACATGGACTGGTCTACTCACTCTCAGGGACTGTTGACAAGTGTAACTGCTGCACAACAAACTGGAGACAAACCTCAAGCATCAAGACGATTACAACACACAGGGGCACTCCTGCAAGCTTTGTTGGCTTGATATGGAGCTTGAGCCGAAGTCCGCTCGTATTACACCACATATGCATGTCTATTAACGACTCAACAACACCTGTGTGAGTGTCTAAGTTACAGGCGGCCAGCTTCTATCACCTTAAATGCCATGTTTATTGTGGAGGCATTTGTTAGCAATTGAAGGTGACCTGCGGGTTTGTACTAGCTGCTCCTCAAATGTTATGGTTAAGCGATTCCAATTTGAACTGTAGTAGAAAAAGTCCTTCATTTTGCACATCCCATCACTTAAAAGAAACTATGCACCAAGTAGTTAGGGTATTGGTAAAGTATTAGAGCATTTGTTGACCAACTATGCCAAACATTGTAAGGTTAGGCTTCTTTAATGGGATGATTTTATGGGTTTCTGTTTTATATTATTCTTAATTGATTTTCTTTTTAAACATGAGATTTTTTAATTGTCTGTGATGGACACGTTGCACTATTAGTTTGACATGGTAAAGCAAAATTGGTTAATCAGCTAAACAATAACCTTTAGATGTACCTATAGTGGAAGTTATTTTTGGTTGCAGCTGTGCATTTCAGTGCACTTTAACATGTATGACACATGACACTTCCTATGTTGCAAATTAAATGTGTTACTCTATTCAATATCCTATACGTTTTAGTTGGTACTCCGCATCTTTCTGCTGAATTCTGCAACAATACAGTTGACACTGATAAGGGGGAGGTTGATGCTACTCAGGCAGTGGGGTTACCATAACTAATTGAACCAAATCACGATGGATGCATGAAGTGAAACTGAAAATTACAGCACAGGTGAGGCACACATATCTAAAGGAGTCAGTGATCTTAAAGATAGTTGTTTAGATACATGACCCATGGCAACGTGGCAATACTTTGCACAGTTGTCACAAAAACACAACAGAATCAAATGCCAGATGTATTTCAAACCCCTTCTCACCGTTCGTAGGTGCTTCCTGAGGATGTACATGATGAAGCCCCATATTCTCGACGTTACGCCGAGAAAAGTGCGGATGCCAAGTAAACACTGCCGGGTCTTCAGCATGTTGACGAGCACGCAAAGACCCTACAGTAACTTCAATACTCAATCGATAGCACGCTTTTCCCCGAAGTTGTCGGGATAACTACTAAGGGAACTTGCTTGCTAGTGAGTCAAAACCTGTATTTTAGCCACAGCCGCCAAACTAGCAATTCAAATTAACATGAGGCCAAGCAAACGTGTGAGTACCTTGCTCTGCACACTTGTGGCACAATTAGCATTAAATAGAGTACATTTGCATCGTAACTGTGAAATACAAACGTGGCCGTGGTCAAAATAATTGCTGCCGCACGACGACTGCTGCTGCTGTGTGGACCTTAGCACGCAGCTCGTTGACAAGCTAGCTGTGGAGCTAGCTGTGTACCCACTAACGTTAGCTAGCAGCCACCGAGCTACCGCTAGCTCGACAGGGTGACCACCTTGAACCTTGGACAAAAATACCCCAAAAAAGCAGTGGGGTCGCTCGTTGTCAAGCTCTGGTTCAACGTGCCTTCACTGTGTGCGGCGTCCGAAAGAGACGGCTTTACAAAAGTTCCACAAAGTCAAACCGGCTCGGTTAAAATCGGTTTGTAGTCCAGTAGAAATCCGGAATGAAACTGCGAGCCGCCATCGCCGCCTTGCCGTCACTTCCGCGAGGAATCCTGTGGTAGCGCGCAGCACGTCCACGTGGAAGGAAAATAAACAGACGTGGACGAGCAAGAGTGTGAGCCGGGTGAATCTGTGAAAAATATCTGCAGTTTGAGTCTGTTATGTATTATTTCAGCTACCATTTAAGTAAGAATGGTGCAGTTTAACAAGATGTGATATGATTTCTGTTAAGATGTTTTAAAAGTGGCTTGATTTGTGTCAATAAACCTCACTGTGATTCAAAGTTGTTAAACAATAAAACATGAAAATGTTTGGTATGCGTGAGTGAATACTTTTGATAGGCAGTGTGTAAAATTTGGCAGGGGCTGCTTGCACAGCTGTCAGAAGACACGTGGCCTCGCTCACTAGCAGTTAAAAAAAAACAGTTGTCTCTAGTTTACAGTGAATTACTTCAAATTGTTGGGAAACTAATTAACAATCCCCTCTGACACTAGCATGTATAAAGCAGATGTTTGTGTGGTGTATTTTATTATTGTAAATGGTATCATTGAAAAGGTTTTATCATTTCATGCAAATATGATATATCCCCCATTAAGGAGTTCAAATGTGCCAACATCATTTACAATGAAATGACAGATAACATAACTGCAGTCAATAGAAATTATTACTTTTAATCGTGGCTGATGGAAGAATTGTATAATGTAGGATTGTTAGAGTTTTTAGAAAAGATAAAATAAATATCTTCAGAAAAGTCAGAAAAATAGCTTTTTTTTGGTTAACAGAACATATGTTTTCCTCTGGTATCAATGAATTAGTCTTGTGACCCAGCTAGTAATTATTTTGTCCTGACCTCTGCAACAACTGCAACAAATCATTGTGTAAAGAGACAGTTGGATGATGCACTAGATGGACATGAGATTGTACATAACATGTACAACCTTCAATATGATGGAAAAACAAAGTGTTGTAACTGTTGGATAAAGGCATAGTTTTATTCAGCAAGAAAAAAAAGTATCTTGAAAAAAGGCGATAAATAATATTATAAAACACTCTTGGATAAACCCATTTCCTAAACATAATACAGAGTTCCTGCAGAAATGTACATTAATTTATATCTTCAAAACTCCATGTGATGGCGGTAAGAATCCTACTACTGTAAACCAAAAAGTGTCTTGAATAGCAAGTTGGTTTTGTTGCCGAATCCTACACATCAAGATCATCGTCGGGATCTCTTGATCATAGTCATCGTTGGCATCTGGCTCGTATAGAATTCGTCCGGAACCTGGTCCTGAGTGGAGCAGAGCTGTCTTCCTGTAACGTAAAAAAAGGGACAACATTAAAGTTGTTTTTTTACAAATTAACAAAATATGTCGAATGTAATCACTAAAACAAAAACAATTTTCAAATGGAAAATGTTCTCACTTTTCTTTGCTGAACACAAAGGGAAGTGCAAGTTTCTCTTTGGCCTCACGCTCTGTATCAGATAATCTAAGGTTGAATGTCAAGTTGGCTGTTGGGTCCGTCTATAGAAAAACATAAAGGACACTTGTCAGTAAGCAATATTTAAACACTATCTGTATTCTATTAAACCACATATGGTGTAGATGGATTAACTATATGTTATGTTACACCTCTTGTTCTTCAGAGTCAGCCTTTTTGGCTCCAGGTTGGCTGGACTTGCTTTGTATCACAATTGTAAGATCATCTTTGATTCTGAAAATCTCCTCCTATGGACAAAAAACACTAGTTATAAACCATTTCAAAAGTGAACTGAGCAATACACTATTTGAAGGAACACAAAATAGTCATTCTTACATCTTGAATCACTTTCCCAGATTTTGACCGCTTTGTTATCTTTGCCACAGCTTCGTCTCCCTTCGTTGCAGGTGCTACAGTGATTACTGAAGTGGCCAAGCGGCATACACTTCCCACAGTCCCCCTCTGATGCATGTCTGCATGGAGCAGACCAATAATAGCCCTCACTGCTCCCCCTAATGAAAACACAGAAAAGGGTATGTTTTATTCTAATATAATCAAACTAGATTAATAAATAGATATTTAATTGTCCATGGGTTTTCTTAAAAATGTAATTAAAGATTAGCAATTATTTCAAACCTTCATTCATTCAATAACACAAACAATACTTTTACATCACACTGACACACATTAGGAAGATGATTTAGACCTTTTCTAAGTTGCTGAAGAGTCTTGCAGACATCAGGAGGGCTGACATGTCTCAAAATCCACGAAAGAGAGTCAATCACTAAGGTAGCAGGTTTGGAGTGAGATGTTTGCTTGACCAGACGTGCAAGTTCCTCCAAACAGAAGTGGTGAACTGTGAAAGCTGGGTGATCGGTCCAGCCCAGGGGGTCTGTGTAAGCATTGTGAAAGTGGAGCCTGAAATGACAAAAACAGATGATTGATGGTGGGTATGGTTATAGGTTAAATAAACTGCCTGATAAAAAGAGTCCAGAGCAAAAAAGTATGTTTTACTATCAAGTAATCTATTGAAGGTTTTCCCAATCATTGATTCATTCTATAAAATGTCAGGAATCTATTATAATTTGCAAAGATAAAATGAAGATGGACAACAGATGATCTATCTTGAATTTCGCTTAATAAATGACTTAAAGGGATTAAACAAAATTAAAGTAGGTGGCTATTCATTTTCTCAATGAACATGGGGTTTGTCCGTCATCAATAATCTTAAATTACCTCTGTACAGGTGATCCTCTCAATCCATCCTTCAGCTCTTCTTCACTGACCTCAAAGCCAAGAACATGGACAGCTTCCTCCCTAAATTCACAACATAGGCGAAAGTAGATAGGTGTAAATGTATATATATACACACACGTTTGTTTGTATGTTAGTTTTAATCAACCTAGAAACAAGTCTTTGTACATATATAACCAACTGTCACAATGCATTTCTCAATATACCTGTTCAACGCAGCATTGATGAAGCTCTGCAGTAGATGTCGCCCAGAATAAGAAGCAGAATCTAAAAATGCAAGTTTAAATTTCATGACTTTGCTGTATGTTATGGTTTCAGTTTATATAGTTACATCATTCTAAGAATCACCGACTAAACAACATTTACCTTGGATTATAAGAAGCCCTCCAGATTCAATGCCTTGCAGTAATTCAGGCAACATTATACTAGGATATATAAGTTAAATGTAGAAGATCCAGGTAGCTACAGCTAGTTAGCATGCCTCTGATTCACCACCTACTGAGATATAAATGTGTTTCTTTTTTTAACGGACGACTGAGTAAATTAACGTAAGAAAAACGATACTTATCAGTTGAGAATGGTGAACTTCTAACATTGCAGAAACTCATATATCATTAAAAATAAAGCTTTCTCAGCCAAAACAAAGTCCAGCATGTTTCGCTAGATAGCGTGTTGGTGTACAGGCTTAAAACGTCATATCCCAGGATTCCCCTTACATTATTTTATATCAGATACGGGAAATGTAGTTCAGTGGTTTTTACAACCCATGCGTGTTACAGGTTGAATGAACGCACAATAAACTACGTTACCCAGCATGCTGCACGGGAAACACTGCGCTGGCAGCCTCAAGAGGTTTCTGCCGCGCACCGAGAAGGCTGTGCGGAATAAAGTCAAAACTCCAGTCGTTTTGTGTGCCTACAGCGAAGAAACGAAAAAACTTGCTCTGAGAAGTTCACACTACGGACCTGCATTGACTAATAATCGCCTTGATCGAAGGACTGCTTTACGTGTTTGCAATATTTATCACCGATGGTTATATAAATGTAGCGACGAAGAAAAAGGGAGCTTTAAGTGCAGCACGTTAAGCAACATAGGAATTAGTATTTTGTCGGGCTAATAACGTTAGTGTGGCGTTCAGTGAAAAGCACGGGCGGTTCGCTTGTGCTGTTTATACGGGAATCCAGGGAGGAATTCCTACAACTTCTATCCAGAGTGTTTTTGAGAAAGAGAGTGCTAGGTCCTCCGCGCCCTTGGCTCGCTGCTGCTGAAGTTCCCCGGCGGTAAGGTGCAGCCACGCCGGGGGAAGGCACAGCGCGACGGCCACTACTGTCCGGCTAGCTCGCCTGCTGCTTCTGTTTCTTGGATCGGGGCCTTGTCGGTGAGGCGACAATGCTTGACATAATGTCTGAGCACCAAGGTAAGTTTCAACATTATACTCGTCACGACATTATAAACTGCTCCTGTGCGATGTTAATGTGTTCACTGTTGAAATCGGTCGTGTTTTGCGGAAATTAAGATGGCTAACCCAACGCAAGTTATGTCTACCGTTAGTACTACGTTTGGTTGCGTATGCTGTATTAATAACCACTTGCTCATGACCAACTTGTGTTTTGTCGTCAACATACCATGGAAGTTGTGATTAAAGTTGATATATTTGAATTTACGATGGCTGTTGCTAACCTAATGTTAACGTATGTGTTGCACAGTTAGGTTAGCTTGCTAGTTTATTAACGCGCCGTTCCATGTAGCTTTGTAGCTGGATAGCTAATGTTACCCAAACCAGCACACTTAAAACATCTTTTACCTTGTCAGCTTAAGGTGAAATGGATCCATTGTCAGACAATGAAAACATCATTTTTGCATTGGTTCAGATCGATTACATCTTGCTAACATCAAGCTACCATTGCAAGCCTTCCATTTCAAATCAGCCAGCGTGATTAGCTAGCTGATCGTTAGCACAAGTTAGCTTGTATGTAAACCATCAGCACTGTCGAGTTTATATTAATTTAGTCAATAAATAGGGCATTAAGGTTCTCGAAACCACCAGTCAAAACATTTTGCAGTCATCACTGCAAACGACATAACGTGTTGTTAGCTTCTCCTCTAAATGTCAGCTAACATTAGCAGGTAGCATTCAGACAATACAAAATCACAAGTTTAGAAGCCTGGCAGCCAGCTTTGTTAGCCAACCTTCTACAAAGTAAACTATTTGTTAAAGCGTTAATCATAAATCGATGAACAAATGATAATAACTGATGCTGGATTGTAAAGAGTTTGGATAAAGTTCAGATGGTGGTCAAGTGACACCGGTTGCGGTTCTTGGCAGACCCAGTCAGACAACGTTAACACTCGATGACTGGTTTGCTTATTTTCCGCTTAAAGAGCTATCAGTGAACTCTGTCGGTCAATTGAACATAACGAAACAAACACGGCTCCTAAAACAGCTCAACATGCTCATCACTTGTAACCCTGATTAAGTAATTGAGCCGTGTTAGCAAGCTAATGCTATCGATGGTCCCCATGTGTCCACCAGACCCCCAGACAACAAGGTGCTTGTAATGCTGTGTATAAGCTGTTTCTGTACAAAAAAATAACAAGTGATTCAACAAAGTCTCACTTTTGACTTACAGAATTGTGTTTTCTTTCCCACCAGATTCACTGTTGTCTTGCAAAACGGAAACTTTGGTGAGTACTTTGCATTGCTACTTTAAATGCTCTGAGTTATATTGTATTAGCTTTTGTTTATATTGTCTTTATTGTGCTTAACAAATGCATGTCCTTTCTGTAGCCCCCCGAGAGGAAAAAGAGGACTGTTGAGGACTTCAATAAGTTTTGCAGCTTTGTCCTGGCATATGCTGGTTACATCCCCAGTCCCAAAGAGGTAAGCTGCTTTGAATGTCATTGTTGATGATAGAAATGACTGCCACTATAGGTTGTGGAAAAAATACAAAACTTTTCTTTCTTGTTGTCTTGTAGGAAAGTTCATGGTCTCCAACATCATCCAGCTCTGCACACAGTTCAGGGTTGTCGGCAGATGGAGGTGGTGGAGGAAGCAGCTCCACCGGCAACACTTGGGCAGATGGAAGCTCAGACATCCACACCATCCACACATTTGTTCGCAAAGCTCGAGCAAACAAGGGTAAAAGTATTCGCCGCATGCACTCCGATAGCACTCTGCTGGACAAGATGCGCCTTAAAGACTCTCTGTACGAGAGCCAGGCCAGTTCTAAGGCTGAGCGCAAGAAGGACAAAAAACTGAAAAAGCTGTCGCTGGGTTCTGCCATGACGGCAGCAGACAGCGGCAGTAGCGAAGGTGAGAAAAGGGCACGCATTAAACGCAGCAAAAACTCTAAACAGCCAAAGCCTAAGAAGCTCAAAACTTCCGCCACTCAAAGTGAGACAGACTCTGAGGCACGGCACACGCATACAGAGGTACGACCCGCCAGAGACGAGCTGACGGAGCACGGGGGCTCCACCCTGAGCATGCAGGGCCTGGGGAAGTTGCAGCAGGAGGAGGCCCTCAGGGAAGCAGAGATGAGCTCCAGTGAGGGGGAGACCTGGATCGCTGACGAAGACATTATGGTGGAGTCAGGTATGTTAAACAGATCACAAACTCAAAAAGGCCTTCTGTCCTAAATAAACATTGATTGATGACATTTTCCCAGCTTTAGTTTTCAGGGCTGCACAAAATTTGATCGAAATGTGGACAGGAGCAATATCCAAAACGCAGTTAGCACAATATTTGTGAAAAGCTAAATATGTGTTAAAATACAATTTTGAATGAAGTATTGTGGAGATGCAGAGATAGCAAAGCTTAACAAAAGATGTGTGCTTGGTCCTAAAAGAAAAATCACATACTGCTCATTTTAATATATTTTTGAGTGTTATGATTAAAATATGACCCAATCCCTCCAGTATTGGGAATCATACAAACAATAGCAGTTGAGTGTTTTTTCCAAACATGCAACCACCTAATGCTATCCTATAACTCTGTTCTCTTTATCAACACAGGCGATGATTCGTGGGACTTGATCACCTGTTATTGTGGGAAGCCATTCGCAGGACGGCCGATGATCGAGTGCAACCAGTGCGGCATTTGGGTGCACTTGTCATGTGCGAAGATCAAGAAGTCCAACGTTCCGGACATCTTTTACTGCCACAAGTGCAGGGACGTGCGGCGGTCTGGAAACAAAAAGGACCCGTAGGCATGGAGAGGACGGGAGGGACGAGGAGCATCCCCACCCCCCTGTTTTTGCTGTCCTCTTGACTCTTGTTTTCTTCGATGCCTACAGCCAAAACAGCCTAAATCATCACCTGGATGGCAACTGTATTGTCCGTTTGTAGGATTTCTTTTGACAATCACAACCATTCGTATTTATCCTTCACGGTTTCTTTTTTTTTGTTTCTTACTTTTTTTTTTATTTGGCTAATGTGAAGAACTGGATGGAAGGCAGCAGTGACAGTGGAGAATCATTTATTTGTTACTAATTAATAGCTTCATTATTGTTGTATACTGTGCTTGTGATGTGCACATAAACACTTGTTCTCATATTCACTGAAGTTGCATTTTGACTTATAAATTATTTCTTGAGGATTTAGACAAATCAGTGAACATTTCCTTAAGTGTTTCAGGTTGATAGCCATTTCCTCTCAACTTCAAATCAGTGCAAAGTTTTACACATTGAGAAAAATCTTATACTTAAGAGTTGGAAAACTTCAACCCTGGTATTTGTTTATAAGTATGTCGTAATGATAGATGGGCAGCTCATTTTATTTTTGATCGCATTTTGGCGATTTATTATTGAGTTTGCATTTTTGTTTTGGTTGTCAGTGATGATCACTGAACTTTAAAATATAGAGATCTCACTCTAGAATAATTCTAACCTTTAAAGTCATAGAATCTGCAATTGCATCTAAATTGCTGCATTTCAAATTGCACATAGACAATTCTCTCAGCAGTGCACTTTTTTAAATGTATACCCAAATAACAATTCACTGCGTGTATGGGTAGTATTTGGGATATGATAAGCTACGGCTGGTTCAAATCTGTACTTGGCATGCCGCTGTGTACATCATTATTAAGCGCTTAATGTTTCTCCCTGTCTGGCTTGTTAATCAATGATAGCCATTTACCATGAACAACATTTACATTGAAATCTGTTAATTTGGATGTCTTTGCTTCATGTGCGGTTTTTAGTTTCTTATGTTTAAAACTTCACTATCAAAGTGGTTCTGAGGCTCATTTATGACTTGTTGTAAAATATTGTTTTTTTGTTTAATGTGATTGTTTATTTCTTAGCTTTCTGAGAAGCGGGATTAGAGATGCGCCCCGCATCAGAGAATGGACATAAGATTGTCTCACATCGAGAACAAAGTTGTAGTGTACAGAAAATAAGTTGGCGCCACGTAGGTTGCGGCGTTTGTTTATGTTGTTTGGTTTTTACCATGTGCTTTTTCTTTTGTTGGTGGGAGAGTCTTGGTAAGTCTCCAGTAGCAGTTGCACTCTCTCTACAACTTCAAATTCTGTGTACATATCTTGTTCTTTGACAACTGTACATATGTGAAAGTGAAGAGAGAAAATACCCAAGCAAAATCTATATTTTCTGCAGTCTGATATTGTTTTCTTTAATTGTAGCTTGAAAAATAAAAGTCTTTGGGATCATAAAAGTGATATTTCAAATCATTTTTATTAAAAGGACACGTAAAACAAAGACTTTTTTTTAACAGTTATTTGTCACCTTTAATTCGATTTTTGCACACAGCAGTGTTTGTCATGTTTGCATCTTCCACCACTAGAGGGAGATGGTCGACAGGCATCTCACTTGTTAGTTAAATAACAGAATAAATATGGCATTGGAGTTTCTCTTCACTCCCTGTATGTTTCCCAGGAGCTTTCGGGTTCATCCTGTAAAAGAAACACAAACACTACATTTTTCAGCTGATTAGAATTAGCAGTGATATAAATCAGAAGATAATCAAGCGAATGTTGTGAAAACCTGGGCTAGCCATGCCAATATAAATGTTTCTTTAAGCAAATTATGGAAAATGAATGTGATCCAAGACCTGGAGAGGGAAAAGGACCCTGATTCTCTAACTGCAACATTTAATAACTGACGTAGATAAGAAGTGCTCATTAAAAGTGTATCTTGTACCATTAGCATTACAAAACATACTACCCATTTTTTCCAAGTATATCTTCTAATGTTACTTTATGAACAGTTTTCCGTCCAAGTTTTTCTCCACTAACTCACCTTTCTGTTTCGGAAACTGGCCATTTGAAAGCTGCCAATGGAGTCCAGAGGAGCAACCTTTCTCCTGTAAAGCAATATCAGAAAACTTTATTAAGCCCGCGGGAAATTGGGGATATTGAATATAAACATAAAAATAGGGCAATAAAGTCCAAAAATGGTTCATAAAAAATAAAATAATATTTCAAATATTTATATAATAATGAAATAAGAGGTTAAAGAAATGTGCACATTGTATTACCATATTTCACATGTTTATTTAATATATATAGTAAGTCCTGTCCATTCATTTCTATGATGCATGGTGGTGACTAACAATAACATTTATCATTTTAATTCATATTAAACATTCACTGAAGGAAAATAAAATATACATTTGTCACTAGAAGAAATAAAGAATGACTCATTATTTCACATGAATTTAAATCAATTCAAACTATGGTCGAAGTTTTCTTTCATTTTCTCCTCACCTCTTCTCATTGGCTTTACGCTGAAACTGGCCCTGGCGTTGAGGAGTAAGGTGCTCTGTTGGGGCGAGGAACGTCTCTGGATGATGGTGTCGGCCCTCCACAACCCTGTCCATCTCCGGAGCAGTGTCCCCCACAGAGAGATCTCCCTGCTCTGAGCGATCATGCGGGTGGGGAAACAGCTCTTGGTCCATCCAGTTGACTTCCTGAGAAAACAATCAGATTATTAAAAAAACAACACTGCATCGGATTAAAGACTTGTAGGTATTTAAGTTGTCCAAAAAATCACGAGGATGTCGTGAAAACCCTACCCTTTTGTTCCTGAATCTGCTCGGCAACACAGAAGGAGACACCTCGGGTATCATGTAAAGAGCCAGGAAAGATAGCACACACCTGGAGTAAAGCATCTGTACAGAGTAAGGTAGGGAGGGTCAGTAACAGACAACACAAATGCAATTTAAAGTTAAACGAAGCAACCTGCTCACCTTAAATATGTTCTGATTTCTGTGGAGTCCTGTACTGAAATCTGATGAGGGTTGCAGCTCTGCAGCTTCTGAGCTGTGGTTCGGTGCGCAGGGTATTTGTAGCCATGCATCTAGGGTGGGTTTATATTATGGGACTGGCATCAGGGGCTGTTTAGGCTAAGTGAGTGTGTGTGTGACTGTTTGACTACAGACATGCCAATTACATCTGCCGCCTTGTCGCATTGTCATCATTAGTGTCGAACCTCTGAAGCTACTAGCACTGTCCCACGCCCTCTCCCATTATCTTAGCAGCCTTTATGAGGGGAGATGGGAGTGAGATAAGGTCATTGTTTAGGATGTTGTAGTTGGCTATTTACAGACTTGTCTTGGAAATATTACCCTAAGGCTGGTTTAAGAGGTTTTCTGCATTAAACGTTTCGTTTTTAACCACAAGAACACGTCTTTGAGTTATAGAATCAGGATAACAAACTAAAATCATTAAATGAAATAGAATTCCAATAAATATTCCATTAAAAATGAAATTGCAGACTTTTCATTTTGACGTTTTATTTTTATTTTATCTTTATGTGCTTCTTCTATTCATGTAACAAACAAAAAAGGCGAATTCTTTGTACAGGAAAAGCCTACTCTGCAATAAAACTGACTCGGAACATTACACAATGATATTTAGGCATTGCCCATCTCTATCTGTCATTCATATTTGGCAATAAGCTTGATGCATATAATTTTTTTATGGTCTCCTTGTTCGAAAATAAATTTGATCTTTTGTACTAAATTATCACTGGAACAGTAACACAACATAAAAGCCAACGAAACAAGGAAATTAAGCAACTATTTACATTTCTACTCAATAAATAACATATATGAAAAAACTCAAATGTAATTGGCAGTCCAAATCGAAGTCATAATACTGATTTCAGTTGAACCGATACTCCTATCTGTATTACATCATTGTGTTTGGGTTTAAACAGAAGCACAGAGACAGAGAGATCAGAGATAGGGATCAGTGTGTGTGGTGATCTTGAAAACTTGATCACTTAGTTTCGCTTGATTTCACCGGTGGATCGCCACCCAAAGCAGACCACACACACTCCACCCGCCTGCTGCTGCTGCTGCTGCCCTGTCTCAGGAAAACAACACGGAGGGGCGACAGTGTACTGGGATGGATGGAGAGATTGGCAGAGGATGGGGCGGGGGTCTGCTCTGAGAATATGGGCATTCAGACAAGTTTTCACTTTTCCTCTTTTCCCGCCCCTTCCTAATTATTTCTATTCTGGGACACTGAGGCCCACCAAACATAGACCTAGTGCTGATAGATCAGGCGTGTATAAAGAGGCCAGGGCAAGGCTGGCAGCATGTCAGCAGGGGCAGAGGCCAGATAGGCTACACTGATTACCTCCATTATCAGAGACAGGCATCATTAGGAGACTCGCTGTGTGTGTGTGTGTGTGTGTGTGTGTGTGTGTGTGTGTGTGTGTGTGTGTGTGTGTGTGTGTGTGTGTGTGTGTGTGTGTGTGTGTGTGTGTGTGTGTGTGTGTGTGTGTGTGTGTGTGTGTGTGTGTGTGTGTGTGTGTGTGTGTGTGTGTGTGTGTGTGTGTGTGTGTGTGTGTGTGTGTGTGTGTGTGTGTGTGTGTTGTTTAACTATTGCAAACATGACAGAATGTCCACCGATAGATGTCAACAGAAGGAGATGCCTTCAGATTTGGGACCTTTTGTTGTCCTCACTTCCGTAAGGGGTTAGTTAAGGGTACAATAGGTGTGTGGTTGATTAATTGGACGCCTGGATCGCTTGGCAAGTGTTTACTCAAAAGATTGAAGGTTGCTCACTAATTATGCAATACTTCATTGAGTTCAAAGATTATCTACCAGCACTTTTTGTTTAATCCATACAAACGTCTAAATGTCCAATTGACCAGGCTAGTTGGGGTTTTACAGGGGGTTATGTGCCTTACTGTTTCTTAAACTCGAGAACTGACTTCTCTTTGTGAAAGATAACGCGCTCCTAGCAAGCTTCAGATGTAGTATACACACGAGTGGTATTGATTTTCTAACTCTTGGGAATAAGCAATGTCAATCTATTCCTTTTATTGCAACTGACTACACTTTATTTAGTCATAATTAAAAATATGTATTTGAATATATAGCTTTTGAGTATAAACAAAGACAATGTTAAAACGTAACCATCAGTTCAAACCAAAGAGTATCTAAATACAAGTTCAGCGTGTCTGAAATTGTGCATTGAAGTGTAGTGCATGTTACATTGTACTCATTACATATCATAAATACATCTAGAACAATATTTGGTCTTACTTTTTTAGACGAAATAATAACTTTTAGAGATCTTCAATTATCAACATTTTTAGGGTAACTGCTTTTTTATTTACAGTAAAAATTCAGATTTGTCGTTGAGAGTTAGGTATTAGAATTGTGTGCTTTATTCACCTATTTTTGTCTTTTTGCATATACATGATTTAGTGATCTATGTATGAATGTCTTCTCTCTGTGTGTGTGTGTGTGTGTGTGTGTGTGTGTGTGTGTGTGTGTGTGTGTGTGTGTGTGTGTGTGTGTGTGTGTGTGTGTGTGTGTGTGTGTGTGTGTGTGTGTGTTAAATCTCATACCCCGCCCCGGTTCAGTGCCCTATAAGTACCAGGCATTGCAGTGGGTGCCAAATATAGACGCGACAAAGAAGGCTCCTTCCACAAATGCAAGCAACCTAGAAAAGAAAAGGATCAACTGGTAAAAACCTCATAAAGTATCATAACAATTGTCAGATTAAATATGGTCCGAAGTGAAGTTATATGACAAATCAGTGAATTGTGTTTGTGTTGTTCACAGAAACACCTACAGACACTTGAACTGAACAAAAGGGATCACATAAGGTCACTAACTTTCCAGAGAAGGAAGAGCACAGGTGTAACCAATCGCTTAATGTTATTCTTTGCTGTAAATTACCTACTTATTTACTCAAGTAATAAGTACCAAAGTGAACTGCAAAACACAAAAATACTTTACAAGTTTATTACAACACAGTAAGTTCAATGTCAGTCTGGGTTACTTGTTAGTTCTCTATCCTTTGGGAATTCTATTTAGCCAAGTATTTGGGTAGTTAGGTGCTAGCATAAATGTTCACGTTTTTTCATGTTAACTAAGTAAACCTTTGGTGTCCTAATCATATTGAACATTTTGCACGTGGTAACTGCCCCTGATGTCTTCAGTGACATTACTACCATCATGTTGTCTTTCTTCAATGGAGGCTGAAACAGTGGCTAGTTGCAGAGTAAGTATTTACACTTATATTTCGGAATTTTCATCATATTATGTGTGTAGTCGGATGTTGTCAAGCTTAACATGTCCACTCTGTCATAGTGAAATATCAATTAATATAAAAACCTTTCAGAAATTTGAAATATATTTGTAAAACAGTGCACAGTCACCTTGCTAAGTGAATCATGCTGCTAACTGAAGGTCCACCATGTGCTCCTTAAATGCTAACATTAGCCAAAAATGTCCACCCTGTCTTTGTCCATCCAGGGTGGACATATTTGCTTTTGCATGTACATAGTTAATTTATAAAAATTGTTGGAGCTTGACCAACATGCATTTCTCACAGCATCAATTAAATGAATATGAAGTTCAATGGAAAATCTCAGCTTTTTCTTTGGAAATGGGTAAGTCTCAAAGGCACTTATGGTGATATTGACCCTTCTACTAATAAAATGTGCCCTTTCACTTAAACTCAAATGATCAAACAGCACAAACGCCTCAGATTCAATAATAAACGATACAGTTGGCGGTCAACAAAAAGGATAGAGACAAGGATTCACTCCCAAGAGTATGAATTTATTTATAAAGTTAAAACAAGTTACTTCATATGCACTCAGTACAGTTATCAATACATAGCAACAATTTATTATAAATTCATCAATTACGAAATATACTATTAAAATGGTATCCAGCCTAAAAAAAATACTGACCAAATGAGCACAGACCGTTGCTGTTGGGAGGGGGAAACAAGCAGGTGAGAATCAAAACTTTACCACCGCCACTCACACGTGCCCTGTACACACACACATAGCAAGCTGAAAAGTGATAAATTAAGAAAACGTGCAGAATAAGAAAACGTGCAGAATAAGAAAACGTGCAGAATAACTAAACACACACACACACACACACACACACACACACACACACACACACACACACACACACACACACACACACACACACACACACACACACACACACACACACAGGGGTGGGGGCCTAACACCGCTGAATCCCAACTCCCAGGACGGCTGCTCACGTGAGGGGTGCTGGATGCCTCGTACAAACACAGAAAACACAACAATACGTCAATTCAGGTGTTAATGTTTTAAGTTTATTTTTTTTTCTGCATAATGAGCAGTATTTCTTTACCATGTTGTTTTATACACGGTGGTGTTAATACTTAAGAGTTGGTTCCTGTATTTTTATTTGAGTATACTTACAAGTGCCTGTGATTACTGGGGTATTGGCGCCCTCTGGTGGTTGATGCTGACACTGACAGACCCTCCTACTTCAGTTACTGCTGCAGATCAGACATGCTTCCATGCCAAGATGGACGTCTCCGTATGTGCAGTGTCCGAACTACGGGGGGACTCGGGGGATCCGAGACCCCCTGAAACTGACACGAGATCCCCCGACAACATGATTTGGGAAATGTTGGGGGGTCTCTAAAATATCAGTCAAGTCAAGCGCAAGAGCAAGCGCCCCCCCCCCCCGAGAGAAAAATGGGACCCCCCGAAAATCTCGGCATAGTTCGAACACTGCGTATGTGACAACCAATGCGATACTAAAACAAGTAGAAACGGCGAAAACATATAACATAGGTTCACATTTCCGCAGGTTCATTGATCATTCTTATGTTTTTGAATTGGAAGTAGACCGAAAGCTTAATAAAGGCCGTACGCAAGGACTCATGAGCCTAAAAGTGGGAGGAGAACATAAAAAACCTTGATAGGAGGGAGGAGTGACAGCAGTTGAGCCGCGACGAGGAAGAGGTTAAAGAGAAGCCGAGAGAAAAAATAGCCTCCTTGAAAATTTACCCCCAGCCTTTGGATTTATCGTTTTCACTGTCATTTGTCTAATTGGGACTGATTAACCCGCTGCGAGAGAGGTGAGATGTCTCCGTTGTTTACATGTTTTGCTCTTGTCAATATGTCAAGGATTAGAGGGGTTTATCTGGGTTTGACAGACGTGTGAGCCAGAAATAGATGTAATTCGGTTTGTTTGCTATGCTTTAAAATGATTAATGACTAATTAAATAGACTTGTATTTAAACCTTATCTTAACCGGATGTTCACGTTTATTAGGCACATTCTAATAGTAATAGTAGCAAGAATAAAAGCATCAATTGGAGCAACTAGTAGAAACAGTATGACTCGACCCTTGCCCCTGCTTAAGCCGTTATTTTAGTTAAAAAAAACCTGCTGCTTGAAGAACAATAGAGCTGCCCCTTAGTTTCCATCACATGGTTGTTCTGTCTAAAGGACAGACTGTTCTTATGACCTATGTTGGATGACAGTAGTAAACATGGAACCATATATGTTGTGGTGTAAACACATGCTTAAAGAATAATAGAAGTCCAGTAATATGATTATGGTTACATTTTGCTGGACTGTTTTTCATGGTTACTTTCTGTTTATGTGAAACCCCCACCCTTTCCATCCATCCCACCCCTACCCTCCCTTTCCCTTTTCATTCCTCCAGTTTCCCATAGAGATTCTGGGAGTGGACAGGGAAGTACAACCTCCTTTTACTCCGAGCCCAGGGAAGATTCATCCAGCTCTTCGTCATGTCTGCTCCTGGTAAGCTGCTTAAATTGTGGAGCAACTAAGAAGTGTTTTCGGATCTGTAATTTAAGTTTTAAGTCAAAAATGTGAAGATTATTAGCTTTTTACTTCACTTTTCATGACAATAATGTTGTTGGTTAAGTTCTTCCTCTTACTTCAACAGTATGTGCTGCCATTCTGGAAATGATTAGGTGATGAAATAGAAGTTTCCATTTGGCTTCCCCCTTCACTGAGCATCATTATAACATGAATAGGAAACCTGTTCCACCCCCAGATTTAGGAATGCTATCCTCCTATAATTGGTGAAATTTGAAAGAAATTCCCAGAATGCTTGCACGCAACCTGAGAGGAAAAACATGATTTTGCCTGATGGTACAGCATACTCCTCCCTCTGGATGGAAAAGAGCAGTTTTAGGAGGTGAAAAGGTAACATTGTGTGGGCAGGCCATTTGTGTAAAACATGAGGGCTGTCTTTCTGCTAACTTGTGGTACAACTTTAGTTTTGTTTCCTGCTAGTAATGAAAGGAATGTCGAAAGAGGTTGGGCAACAACAAGCCTCTAAAGTTCACAAAGCACATCACTCCTGTCCTCTTTTTCGCGTCAAACATGGCTTTAATCCACATTTGTTTTGAGATTGGTTTGGTTATTCAACTGAATGCCAACCTATGATCATGACATTAATCCCGCCATCATAAGGACTTGGTGCTGATGGACGGTCCTGCCATAACAACAAAAACCAGTTTGGTCAGCTATTAAACCATGGCACAAAGATTTGGCTTAGCTGATGTTGTCACTAAGGTTAGTCACAGATAGGAGTAACTTCGATAAGGGTGATTTAAAGGTGTCCTATTATGCTAAATCTCAGGTTGATATTTGTAGTTTGTGCTTCTACTGTGACCTGTTTACATGCTTTAATGTTCAAAAAGTGCTTTGTTGTTCTCATACTGCCTGTTGTGTGACGATCAACAAAGGTACAGGACAATACAGATAAGATAAAGGTCAGAAATAACCAATTCAATAAAGAGGCAATGCACATGTAAATAAAATCCATGTAAGTAAGTAGCATCATTTATGAAAAGTAGGTCAACATAAAAATAGTTAACTGCCCAAGAACATTACAGATTGAAACTGCCTGTTGTTGCGTCCCCCTGTAAGTGCTTCCGCTGTCCTCTGCGGCAGGGTAATAAGTAGCTTATTGGCTCCGCGGCAACGGCAGAGAGAAGAGGGATGATCCACAGTAAACACACTCACACACTCTCAGACACCTTACGAGCACATACGGAGCTGCTATCAGCTGCAAACACACAGATCAAGATATCCTCCGTGTATACCACTGTGGTGGATTGATGAGCTGCACTTTAGTTTACAATTTCTCATTTTATTAGGTAAGAACTTGCACTTGTCTGGGATGTCTTTTTACAATTCCCCTGAAGGGAGCTTTATGATTCATTTAATACCTGTGTTTTTCTGTTTCCTAAATGTACGTGGTTATTATGATGTTTTTTAGTTCTTTTTTTTGTTCTTAGTTTGTATTGTTTTGTTAATGTTTCCGGGTTCAAATTGATCTCTATCGTTTTCTGTTTGAATGTGGCTTTCTTCTGTCACCAAACCGTGATTGTGTAACATTTCTTTTTAATGTTCATATTACTTCTGTCAAATAAAAAACACTGTACAGGATCATTCATCGACTCCATCGCTTTGGATCAAAGCATCAACGAAATGCAATGTCATGTGACGTAATGTAATGATTAACCTGATATCCAAATATATCTTTTATCCAGGTTACCCGGGCCCTTACAACAACGCACCCTACCCCATGGCTCAGCACGGCGGCCAATCCGTAGCCCCTTATCCCACTCCACAAGGGGGGTACGGAGACCCCAATAACGCCCCTCCACCAGGCTTCAACCCGGGCTACAACCAAGGCCCGTCTCCTGTCGTGTATCAGCCAGGCCCTGTTCATGAGTACGGTGCCCCCCCGGGAGCCATAGCCCCCGCTATGTCACCTGCTGCCCCTATCGGTGTCCCCCCGGGGCTCGAATACCTCACACAGGTAGGATGGTGGAAAAATTGAATAGTTCACTTTTGTTTAGCCTCGTGTGTTTGTTGTATTTAGGCACCACACCTTAGCATCTGGAATTTGTACCCTCTGGAATTTTTTCTCTGGCCGTCTCATAGTTTTTCTTGATAAGGCGATACACCTGAGAGCACCAGGTGCATTGTGTAGCACTCTCAAAGGCTCCATATTGAAAGCGGTTGTGTATAGGTCGAGCGGGGAAATTGACATGCATCATCAAAATACCAGAAGTCCTTCAGTTGTTTCACATGAATGCATTTGTCACGGCTATACCACTCAAAGAAAGATCTGCTGTAATTGATTTACCGTTATGGTTCTTGTACTGCTTAGTTTATTGCACGTCTCTAGATCTGAGTTCAAACCAACAGTAAAGTGACAGTGTAAGGTCAGTGAGTAAGGCTTTAGTTTGGTCACTTTAATATCAATTATTATTCCCAATTTAAAACAATATAGTATGAACTCAGTCATCACATCCTTTTCCCTTTTTAAGATTAAGTGAGTTACAGAAACTAGCAATGAGTCTGTGGCTGATGCTAACTCATGAGAACAGCTGCTTTGCATTGCAAATAAGTTATGTCTTTTGCATTTGAACTTTTGCTCTTTGTTTTAGGAGGAACAAGACTGAATATATTTTGCAATGATAACGATCTGTTTTCTGTTTCTCTTTTTTTAGATTGACCAGATCCTGATCCATCAAAAAGTGGAACTCCTAGAAGGTAGGGTTTTGTTTTGTTCATCTATTCATACGGTATCTACACTCTTCACTTTGCACTGTACGCTGCACATAACCATCAGCAGTTTTTAAGTCAACATCAGTTTTCCAATGATAAAGTGACGCTTGTCCCTGGAATTCTTTACTTATCCACCCTTTGTTATTAATTGTTTCCACCCGTTTTCCTTCCTCCCGCCCAGCATTCATTGGGTTTGAGACCAACAACCAGTACGAGATAAAGAACAGTTTGGGCCAGAAGATCTACAACGCCAAAGAGAAGAACGACTGCTGCACCAGGAACTGCTGCGGCTCGCTGCGCAGCTTCGACATGAAGATAAAGGACACCATGGACAGGGAGGTGATCCGCCTCATACGGCCTTACCGCTGCGTGTCCTGCTGGTTTCCCTGCTGCCTGCAAGAGGTCAAAATCAATCAATCACTTTTAATAGCCTATCATATTGATTTACCAACATGTAATCAGTAGTTCATTAGGATAACTCCCTGATGACTGTGTTATCATATTTGCTCATGTTGTGCCAAGATAACGTGTTCCATTATGTAGTTTGTTAATACCTAACCTTATTGACTGTCCAAAGAGTTTCCAATGGAATTTATTTTATAGATAGTTGAAGTTATACTTATAGAAGTTGATTCATAGTCAAGCTTTACTGCTTAGGAAAATGTAGGGGGTTACTTTCAGAACTGAAATGCTTCCCGGATAAAAAGAAACATCCAGGAAATAAAAACAACCACACCAGCCAACAGCCTTTTCCTCTAGAGCCAGCCCTTGGTTTTATTGTTCCAGATTTTGAGACATCTATTGCTGAGATTTCTTCCGCCACATCCATACAGTGTACATTTTTAGTGCCCAAAGCTTTCAAAGTTCATCAGCAACCTGTCTTTCCAGAAACAATATCCCCTGTGTAATCAGTTTGAGCCATTAGTCCCATTAGCACACTGTTGATGCGCTGTGTAATGGGGTCATCGTGGTCATTTCTGGCAACTTCTTACCAGCACAGTTACAAAGCTCTCTAATAGCGTTGACGAAAAATACAAATGTGTAGCCTCATAGCTCTCAGTGGTTCATATTCGGAGGCTTTTGTGTCTCCTCCCTTCGCCTTGTGTTACTGTTGAGCTTCTGAGTGGCGCTTGGATGTCTTTGTGCATCAGTGTGCTCAGGCAGGGTTTTGTTAAGACTATGAATGGCCCTTTGTCCGTCCAAACTATCTCCTAGACTCCCCCGGTTCTCTGCCACCGCTCTGAGAACGCTCTCTCTCAGTCTAATCACATCAGTGGCAATCTGGCCCCAGTATGTTCCCATTGGATCGAACCCAAGCTGCACAAACTGTGGTTCTGTTTAGACGGGAGCCATGTGAGATGTGTTACCTTTGTAATGTGACGCCACAATGAAGCAGTGAGACTCAATTATCAATCCTGCTGTGCCATGTGATATTTATAGCCGTCAGACTTGAGGAAGAATTTTCAATCTCTCTGGGATAACTTTCTAATGTTATAGCATGTTTGTATGTAATTATGTTTGTGACCCACAGATGGAGGTCCAGGCACCGCCGGGCACCACAATAGGCTACGTCAAACAGGACTGGCACCCCTGCCTGCCCAAGTTTTCCATCCAAGGGCCTAACAAGGAGACTTTGCTGAGGCTGGACGGGCCCTGTTTCGCCTGCAACTGCTGTGGGGACGTCAACTTCGAGGTGAGGTTACACAGTATGACCGTTTTGTTAGAAAGAGGTAAAGAACACTCGTATCTGTCCATTAGACATGAGCCTACAGACAGACCTTTGTACAGAGCAACACTATCTGTTTTTATTCTTTATGCAAAACTAAGCTAATTTCCCAGGAGCTTCATATTCATCAGAAAAGGGAATCATTTATTCGTCGCCCTGCAGGGGGAGTTTGTTTGCCTATTTAGGAAACAACATTATACTATCACAGTATAGTACACTCAGAAAATATTTAAGAAAGTGTTGTTCTTATTCCTCTGCAGCTGAAGGGTAAAGATAATGACCAGCCGATTGGTCGCATCAGTAAGCAGTGGAGCGGCCTTCTGAAGGAAGTCTTCACAGACACAGACAACTTTGGCATCCAGTTCCCGCTGGACATGGACGTGAAGGTGAAAGCTGTCCTCATGGGCGCCTGCTTCCTCATTGTAAGTCACTCAGTTATTTTGATTTGAATAGCAGCAATTGTTTTTTTTTTATAAATGTCTAAAGAGGTCATTTCCTTCTTTGTTGCCAGGATTTCATGTTCTTCGAGAAGGTCGGGGAGGCCAACCAGCGCAGCTCCGTGTTTTCATAACAGAAAAAAGGAAAGGGGAAACAACAGCAGGAGAGCAGTTGCCAATTATGGATTCAAATTTTTTCCATTTGTTTTTGAAATCATTCCGTCCATCAGATCCCAGCCAAAACAGTGCCAATCTAGCAATCATTTTACACTCGGACCTAAAAGTGCTAAAGAACTCTGAATCCAGTCATGGATTGTTTTGTAACTGTTTCCACACACAATCACTCAATGATACTGCGGCCATGTTGCTAAGTTCATTACACTCCATACAGTGTGTAGTTTGATCTATTTTAAATAAATGAACTAGCTACCTCAAGCTGAGATATTATCTCTGCCAAAAACTGTCAACTTAACCCCTCAATGCCTTTTCAGTGCCTACGTTTAGAAATAACAAACAGTGAACATGTGTTTAAATGTGCTTTATGCTTCTCTGGCATTGACATTTCATACTTATGCCTTATCATCCCACTTCACTATTTGTTTTTATGAAAAAAATAACTAAAGTAAGTGCAATACTATGGTGGCTTTACTCTTTGCCTTTTTATTTTTAGCTATGCTATCGACTACTTTGTGTTTCTTGCTAATAAGCATGTAAACGAGCTAACTAAGAAAGTGAACGTGGTAAACATTTAACTTGCTGTATCTGTTAGCATTGGCATTGTGAGCATGTTAGCATTAGCTTTCAGCTAAAAAGAACTGCTGTGCCTTCGTCACAACAAAAGCTTTATATAAAATATATAAATATATAAAACTCCATCATTAGCGAGAGTAAACAGGCACATTATTCAGTGTGTGTAGGGAAGGTGGGGTTATGTTAGCAGGAGTGGAAAGACGTTTTATTATTGACAGTATTTACCAAAGCACTCTTTCTCTCAGCTGCCTTTCTTTCTCTCTTAGTAAACATATATTACAAGCATAGGCTGCACTGTAAATGCTCTAATGCTTCTTCTGTGGTTAGCTGGTTGCGTCGGAAACGGAAACCACAACCAGACCTTTCCCTCCAATTTTTCCAGATGTCACTGCCTTGAACATGTGCCAGTGAACTGATATAAGAGTGTAAGCAGGAATATCTTGACAAAAGGATGAAAAGAAAGTAAATAAAAAGCAGAAACGGAGGTTAATGAGTATTATTTTGACCTCGCAGTGGTTGGAAAACCCTCTTCGGTGCCAGGTTTCAGGAAAAACTGTGTTTCCGTAGTTTTGTGTTGAAGAAAGAGACTTACATGTGAAAATAATCTGTTAAATAGTAATGTTATCTCACTTAACCGCTGTGCTTTAGGATTATCTAACAATTGCAGGTTAATGTTTGGAAATGGCTGTTGAATGCAACGCTCTGTAATGAATCATTTTAATTGTTCTCGTGAGATAACATGAGTGTCTCCAGTGAGGGTTGGTTGCCACTAGTGCTCTCATATGTATGTACTGTGTTTTATTTACGTGTATGATACCCTCAGCCTTTGAGCCTGCTGATCTTTTGATAAGGAAAGAAAAAGACGCCAAAGGACGCACATTACCTTTACTTTGTGATTATTTCTTCTTTGTCTGATGTTTAAATTCAACACTTGCTTTTTCTGTGGCATCAGTTCCCTGTTTCTATCTTCATTTTATACAATTTATTATGTCAATATCATTTTTCTACAGATCAAACATACCCTGTCCTTATATATAAATTATATATAAATAAAACATAAGCCATTTAATCCATTGTTGTAGTTTTGTTGTTGTGTATTGCTCCGCTCTGGGAGAGCTTTGGGAAGGCTCTCGGAAATGTAAAGACTAAATTCGGAACATCTGGTTTCACTTGGGAAAAAAAACATCAGAGGGAAATCCTGTCTCTGATTCTTTGCAACAACATCAGCCAAAGTCCTGCACTGCTTTAGGTACTGGGCAACTTTCTCTGTACAACATGCACATTATGGTGTCAATATCAGCTTCCTTTACTTATCTACCCTATTTCAGATGCAACAAAAGGAGACAACCCTCTCCTCAGGTCACATATTGAATATCATACTGCTCCACCCTCTGGGAAAACATGGTATATACAAGAAGGAGATTCCTCAGAGCATGTGTTCACACGTCTATCCAATGCTGCTGGGAAATAACTACAATTGAATTTAAGGATTACAAAGCTTTGACTGTGCATTCAGGAATATGTAAGACACACAATAAAGACACTTCCTGAAGACCAGCAGACCAACTGAATAAACAGCTCACACATCACACAGTTCAATACAAAGATGGCATAATCATTTTATTTAATAAAACAATAATTTCATGTACAAATTCATTACGATACAAAAACTATGTTCACAAAATGTGTTGCTGGAGAGTGTCATTCAAAATACAAAAACAGTGAAAACAGTGAGCCTTTTATCCTTTCTTTTTACACCTTCACTTTTCTACATTTATAAGACCTCCTATCTGCCCCCACATCGAGGTGGTCATTGCAAGTTATTTTGGGCAGCTTCCAGATCCAAAATTGTTGCTGAAAGTGTAAACCATCGCTGCAAAATTCAATTTAAAATCAGCCAATGAAGAACACTTTAAACGCGCCTCTCTGCGCTTATTTGTGGTCGCTCCCTGTCTCCGGGGCCTGGCCTGTCGTCCCGGGACCACCGGATCAGGTATCGGCTGGCCACCTGCAGGTTCCACTGGTATCTGTAGAGCACCCTCAGACAGTCCTCTCTGGAGCACAGGCTCAGCGAGTACAACTGCTCCAACTGAAAGACACACATCAAGAGAAAATGGATCAGGAGAGGCTATACAAATACACATTTTTAAATGCATGAATCATCTGCGTGCATTTATGGAGACAGAGCAAACTAAAGCAGCTCGTTATCTGCTTTCTGAGGGTTACTACTTTCAGGCAGGTTTCACTTCTGCCTGGACCTTACGCACCGGCAATCAATTGCAGAAAAGTCAGCTCAGAAATAAGTTGAGGATATTCATACAGCAATTGTCTGTTAAGTGTTCAAAAAATCCCTATTGATGATATAATGATCTCCACTGTGATGCATAGGGTATGGTTAAAGATGATCATCCAATTCCAATTTTGGGGGATTTGCTCTATTTATCGAAATGAATTAAAGTAAGAAAAAGTGTGTTTCCAGTTAGACTTTATCCCTGCTTGGTATAGAACTTAAATCAAAGTCTTGCTGAGTCCCTAAGGTGGCTTTACATTTTTGCTAAAACTGGATTAACCTGTAATGTACACCCAAACCTACCCACAACCCCCACCTACCCATGTACAGGCCACCCTCATACGCTCAGTCACCTAATCCTATTCCAGATCACCTCTACCTGACCCCAGGTTTTCTCTAGGTTAGGTTGTGATTTATTTAGATAAATGCAAAACAGCAATTACTATAATAAAAAGGTCTTAATTTTAACACAGGACCCCCTGCATGATAGAAACTGATGCATGTCCCATGTGTACTACTGCAATTTGGTGGGGGAAACTCCCTAATAAAATATAATGACCAAATCCAGCTGGTCCTGCAGTCGTGTGTAAAGATGTTTTTCTATATGTAATATTGTACTGATTTTGAATGTGATTTCTATTTATGAGTCATTTTAAATTAAACATTTTCAGTTTTCCATAGCATTATAGCACTGTTCATTCTTTTAATTCTGTGGCCTATTTTGTGCTGTATTTCAGTGTATTTTTACATTTAATTGTATCCGTTTATTATTTTCTGATATTTCTTTTAATATAGTTTTTATTTTCCAGCCATTATCATGTTTGTCATTTCATAGTCTGACCTTGAGTTTTTGCTCGGCTCGCACCGGGTTCCAGTCACTACGCTGAAGTGCAACATGAACCTCTTCAATTGTCACTCCATGAACTGCCTCCATAACCTGGGAAGAGCAGAGCGATGATTGCCTCATTTAAAAGAACTCAACACATTCTAATACAAAGAAGTGAAACAATTATCCTGTCACTCGCGGTTTACCTGTGCGGTGAGACTTTCTCTTGTATTCTGCACATGAGGGGACTTGTCTCGCTCTCTGACTCGCTCCCTCTCTCTCACGTCTCTTTCTCGGTTGTCAGTGTAATCATCCAGCTGTGGGGTTGAGCGTGCCATGTGGCTCATCTTGGTCAGGTTGGTTAGTTGTGGTTGAGGTAAAGGCTGGGCTGGAGGTACTATGGTCACCTGGGTAGGCCATGTGGGGCCCGGTACCGGGTAGATGGTGGGTTTCATGTTGAAGTGCTTCAGGTTGGGGGGCGGCGGGCGCGGAGGCGGGTTGATGCTTGCCTCGCTGAAGCGCCGCGGGTCCTGCTGAATCAACGCACTATGAACTGGCATCCCAGGGGGCATGAGTCTTCCGTGCTGATCCATTCTGAGCGCGCCCACAGTGTGAGCGCGGGGACGGTGCCCGCTCATAACTGACTCCAAGCTCTGAGACAAACCTGATAGGGAGAATGCAAAATTAAATATTGATTATAAAGCAGTACTCTCTAAGCTCAGATTGTATGTGGGAACGGATAGAGACACTAGAGGGCAGACTGGTTGGAATGGATAAATACATTTACTTCGTGGATGGATAAGATGCATTTAAGAGCACTCGTGTTCGGATTTTGTTTTAGACCATAGGAATAACGTTTAGGAATTTAGAAAATGGCCGAAGTTCCCCTTTAAGGCCTTAACATTTGTAGGCCTTTCTAGTAATATCATGATTTTAACCTTTCTCTGATGTTAAGTACATTTTGCGGTTTTGCTCACACTTTTTTATTCCCTACCTGCCATTTGCTGCAGATTGGAGCCCTCCTTCTCCTTGCCGAGGACTGTCCTCCAGTTGCCGCTGCTGCACAGGTCAGAACAGAACACACATTAGTCTAGCAGCCGCAGCCGCAGCCACACACACACACACACACACACACACACACACACACACACACACACACACACACACACACACACACACACACACACACACACACACACACACACACACACACACACACACACACACACACACACACACACACACTTTATTGACTAATAGCAGGTTAAAGTTCAGCGCTGCAGTGTTGTTAGCAATAAAACACAGTGAGATGGACACTTTATTTCTTATGCTGGTTATCAAAAAAGGAACTTGGGAAATCACAGCTCTCAACTCCTTCTCTCAGTTTTGCAGTATTGTGTAAGGCAAAAGCTGAAAGGAAAATGAAGCAAAGGCTACAAAGCAATAAAAGGCGCGCCCACACGTAACAGATTACATTGTATATTGTGAAAAACCGCCACTCCAGATGAACTTTGGATCTGTGGGCCTTTTCCTCGTGTTACATGCTGTATTTTTCACTGCATGTATAAAAGGGACTGTCTCAGAAAAAGAAAAAGAAGCCATTACGATATCCTGACTGCCATATCACTTCCCTCAGTCGGTAAACTATAATTCCTGAGTCATTTTATTGCCATGTAAGCTCCAGTTTATCACATAATAAATGATATCCCTGCAGTTAATCCAAAGTACTTTCAGGTTCAGCGTCAATAAAGTTTGATCGCTAAAGAACAATCATGGTAACAGTGAGTTTCTGTTGTTCTTCAGAGCAGATTTAGCCCCATCAGAACCAACAGATATTGTTTTAGACGACAGTAATGAATAAGTGGTGCAACTGACCCTTCCAGGTTCTCAGGTAGCCCCCTGCAGAGCTCAGGTTTGATGTCTCCATGAGCGATATGCTGCAGGCTGCCTCTCAGCGGGGTTGAGATGTAAGGGTTGGAAGCAGGGTTGGACCCGTTGTTGGCGGCGGCAGCAGGGAGTGACGGCACCGTGAGACTCGCAGGGAACCAGCCCACTGTCAGCGTCCTCTGGTTCTGACCCTTCCACTCACACAGCTCCAGCCTGCACAGAGAGAGACATAGTGACAGACACTGTTATAATATAACTTTTGCTTCTCCAAAACAGTGGCACAAGTAGGCATGTGTCTAAAGTTTGGAAATCAATTCGTAAGAGGACAGATGTGTTATTTTCATTTTTTTTAAGTTACAAAGTCTGGCAGGAACTGTCCGGTTGGTGGAAGGAAGCAGGTGTGATGTTAGTTGTGTTACCAGACTTCCTTAAGTTCCTTTAGATGAGTTAAAGACTGAAAAACACATCCATTTGCTAAATAATACCTAAGCCAAGCAACAATTGGCTACTGTAGTAAGTGAATTTCATGATTAGATACACCAACATATATTGTATACATTGATTAATGAAAGACTGAGAAAAATTCTGTTCCGCAGCTGTATTTTAAATCAAATTGAGTTTCTAATTATGTGGTTGCCCACCATTAATAATACCTACAGAGTTGAATCATGGTCTATGATGTATTCTTACACCAGTTTATATTGTGTATTTTACTAGCACTAAACACAAGCACTCTGACGCGGGTTTCAATGCATGACTAGTGGCCCTTCCAGAGGCTGAATCACAATAAATAAAGAATACTTATTAAGGTGTCTTTTATGCTGCATGAGGATGTCTGTATGCAGAAAAACCAGCAGACTGTGACAACACTAAAATCATCTTAAGCCTGGATCTGTTCTGTAAAGAAACACTTCGTAGTGTCATAGATGCTCGACTTGTTCAAACAAACAAAGCAAAAGCTCGAGTTACGGCTGAATGCCATTCGAGAGGCTGCTTTAAACCCCTGTTTCAACTTAACAAAGGGCCATTGTGTGGGTCAAAGTTTTTCCTTTACTCTTTAAGTCCAACCCTCCTTTCTCTCACCCACCCATGGTCTATGACGGTCACAAGGTCGTTGGCCACAAGTGCAAGTTTTCTGAGTTCAGCAAAGTCTCTGGTTGCTTGAACCTCCCTTGGTTTAGCCTGCGAATACAGACAAAGGAATAAAGGAAAAAAATGCATTCAGGTTTCTTCCATTAAGTGTTGATCACAGTCCCTCCACTGGATTAAGTTTCCCATAATGTCGCTGACCTCTGACACCATAGTCACGAGCTGTGCAAAGTTGGGTCTCTCAGTAGGATTGCAGGCCCAGCATTTCCTCATGACGACGTACAGTTCTTGGGGGCAATCGGGCGGTTTCTCGAGACGCTCCCCCTCCCGCTCCACACGCCACAAAATCTGGATTAAAGAGAGTGAATGTCAGAGACACTAAAGCAGTGAGTCACAAAACAAATAAAATACCGCATCAGGGCGGGGATACACATTCCACACATGAGGACAAACACTCTGATTGGCATGGATACAAAAACCAGAAGCATGTTCACAAGTTGCTGACAAGCGTGTACCTGTCTGCCTGAGAGTCCGAACCACGGCTCCTCGCAGTAGGTGAACATCTCCCACAGGGTCACCCCAAACATCCACACGTCAGAGGAATGGGAGAAGGAGCCAATCCGGAGACTCTCTGGAGCACACCTGCAGGAAAAAATGACGTAGATATAGACGTGATTATTGAGCGTTTTGAGAGGCCATATCATGGTTTTGGGGGGTTTTCCCTTCCCTGTAGTGTGTTATATAGGTTTGTGTGCATGTAAACGGTCTGCAAAGGCGTAAATCCCAAAGTTCACGCCATAGGGAGTTTTCACACACTCCGCCCCTGCCTGAAACGCCTCTATTGGACTCCTTTGTATGCTTTTGTAACATAGTGACATCACTATGTAACAGTTGCACCTCTATTGGCTAGTGCTCCAACACATTATACGTGATAAGCTAATGGGTGATATATTTCGGACACATCTCTTGGTGGTTGACCAATCACTACAGAGCCGGCCAGCTAACCAATCAGAGCACAATGGGCTCTGGTTTCAGACAGAGGGTGGAAAGAGGTGCTGCAGCACAGGCAGTATGAGAAAAATAAAGACCTTTTTGGACATTAAAGCATGGAGACATGTCACACTATAGGCACAAAATACAAATATGAACATGAAAATGAGCATTATATGTCCTCTTTAAATATTATCTCCTCCTCCAGCTTATTTTCCCAACATTCCTCACCATGCGAATGGTATCCTCCTGTGCGCTTTCATCACATAGTGGTCCTTCTCTTGGCTCAGGCCTCTCATCAAGCCAAAGTCCCCGATCTTCACAATCTCCCTGGATGACAGCAGGACATTCCTCGCAGCCAAGTCCCTGTGGATAAATCTCCTCATCTCCAGGTAGTCCATACCCGCTGCGATCTGGGTAGCAAAGAGCCAGAGTCGCACCAGAGGGAACTCAAACTGACGTGAGCGCAGGGTATCGTATAGGGAGCCCATCGGGGCCAGTTCTGTTACCTAGAAGAACGAAAAATATGTCATTGTGTATTCAAGCCTTAAAACATCTTAGTTTGAATAGATCCAACACAACATCCTACCATCTTGAGGGGCTGTGTGAGCACCACACCATAAAGCCGGATGATGTTGGGGTGGTCCAGGGATTGCATGATGGTCACCTCTGCAAGGAAGTCTGTCAGTGTCTCTGTCTGCCTGGACATGCTGCTCCTCAGTGACTTTACTGCTACAGGCAACTGAGTGGGGGGAAAAGAGAGACAGGCTCAATCCCAATCCTGCATCTAAACCCACAGCGTCTGGTTTTTCATATCACGGTGCTCCATGTTAAAAACCAGACAATGGAAGATTCTTAGCATATTCATTTACACATGACCTAAAACCTGCTGTTACAAAAGGTGGCCAAGACAATGTTTTGTAAGTCACAGGTCTTTGAGCTCAATTCCCAAGTCAAGCATCAAGTTGACCACTGCATATTTTGATGTAGACAATTAATATTATCCTTGCTTTCATTTTTTCTAACTGGCGCCCCAACATTTTTTCCTAGTTCTGTCCTGCAACCTGAATGGTTACAGTCATATTGATTAAAACAAAGGGAGAAAAAAGGCAATTTAGTGGGAAATTAGCTATTAGCTCATTCAACAGTCTGTCTGCTGTTAAGTGTTGAGAAAGTAGTTTACAGTGTGTTCTGAGAGCTTGTAATGGCGAAAAATGGCTGTCTGCTGCGACTGAAAATAACACTCACCTTAACATAATAGAACAAAGAGCCGATAGACACTTAAATACTCTAAGTGCTATTTTCGAAGCTGAGGGGAATTGCGATGATGCTTGATAATTACTGGGTTCCAACTTTGTGAACAATACTCGATTTCTGCACACACACCTTTACCAATACTTAGTTGGGTTTATCACATGTTCAGTAAAGTAAATAAATTCCTTTATCCCTAATTATATTTATTTTATATGTACTGTATAAGCAAGCAGGAATCAAACATAAAATGTATCGTCTATTTTGTAGCTTCTTGTTTTGGAGGGAAAACATCAGTTCAAGAAGTCTCTATCAGAAGGAATTGTGAAAGATGGTTTAGAAAACAGTCCCTTACTTACCACTCTCCCATTAGGTGTGTGCCACTCCCCCCTCTTCACCACCCCAAAGGAGCCGGAGCCCAGTTTCTCTGCCAGAACCAGCTCGCTGTCTTGGATCAGACTCGGTAGAGCCCGGCTAACTTCCTGAACCGGACCGCCTCCACTCCGCTGCTCCCCCCCATCCGGAACTCGACTGCTGGGCTCCTTTATGTGTCATTAAAGGAACAAAAACCTGTTACTGATAACCGTGCCTGATTACATGTAGTTCTCACACAATATATATGAACTCCACGTCAAAGGGGATATGCTGCATGTGTTTCACCCTTGCCATCCCAGGCCGTCCTCGAGCATTTGTCTTGTAGCGTTTCAAGGCCTCCCATAATCTCCTTTGTGCTGAGAGAAAGAAAAATATAAATAATTATATCCAATATTCCATACATGTCTGATTTCAACAGCCTTTACATCTACAGTATATGTTTTGTAAAAATCATTGTCAAATTAATTGGTTATGAGATTAAATATTGCTGTGGTAAATCATTTATCCATCAAGACCGTAAATCATAGAGACATTTGAAAGACAAAACCCTTTAAACTTGGTGAACAAAAGACAATGCTTTTGTACCAGAGGCAATCTAAACCTCTCTTTGTCTTGAGAAGAGAGACAAACTGTGCCAGAGGGGAAATCCTCCCTGTCTGAGATACGTGATGATTTGTACTTCAGTGGATGTTCAAAGGAGACAATCTGGCTCACCAGGTTTGCTGATTCCTATCTGTTCCAGGTCGGACTCCTTGACGTAGTGGAAGTGCTCGATGCGGGTGATGTTGAGGCCATCTCTGACGCGCATGTAGAACTTCTCCAACTGGACCTCGGCCAGGAGATGGTACAGCCACTGAGTGTCCTGGTCCATCAGCATCACCCGACCCGTCCTCCTGCACGGTCAAAGGTTAAACTTCAATTATAACACTTTTTGTAAGTAACTAAATCTAAGTGTTTTGGTCGTTGAAACTTCACGATAGGAAGCTTGGAATCATATCAAACTATGGACACAATAAACCAGTTCTCTATTCCAGTCTTCCTCATCTCATTAAAGAGCCTGTTTAACAGCAACCCACTTGGGCCTTGTTAGGTAACCATGGCAACTTTACAAAAACAGTGTGGGATGCCGAAGGGGGGGTTAGGTGAGCTTTTAGCTGAGTGCCAACTTTTTACAAGTTGGTGGTTTGTGTCCCATAAGATTCTAATGTACTCTTTACAGCTACTACAGCTTTAGGCTTTTCAATCTCAAAGTAGAGTCATTTGCATAAGTTCACACTTCAAAACAGGCAGTTCACTGACCAAATGAGAGTGAGGTCAGATAAAAGACAACAGAAGAAGCTAGGAGGAGCACAAAGAGGAACAGGTGAATGATGACACAGGAAACATTGACAGATTAAAACGCTCCCCTTTTCATAAGACGCTAGTACAAGTAGTGACATCAACAGTGCCGGTAACTTGATTGTGACTCATTTGAACCACAAAGACGATAACACTGCAGGTAATATATCAAGCCGAGAGGTGGAACCATTAACTTGCCTGTGGTTTGGGGGCCGCGGTCAAACAGGATCCTGTTCAGACACAGCATTCATGCAAGTGCTGAACATGTGATGTGTTTGACAGCAGCATGACAGCTCTTGTAAGGCTTTTTGTAGCTTCATTTTCACTTTAGACTTAACAATCTTCTTTCTAATGTGCAATCTTATCTTTTAATATGTCACTTCCAGTCCCATGACACAGAGGTGTGATGGCGAGAATGAGTTTGCACAACTTCCTTATTGCTTAAAGAAATAAAATGTAAAACATCATGTGTTGCTTTCTGCTCTTAGCATTACTGGAGGCTTGTAGAGCAATAAACCCAATGGTTATCGGCCCAGCAGGTACGATTCAGGGAATGCCTCCAGCCTTGCCCTGTCAGTTACCATTGGAAAAAATGAACAACATGCTAAACCACTAGCAGAGCCACATTGTTTGCAATCATAAGGCTAATTCTCACGGAACAACTGATGCTTAAAAATCCAGAAGTGTGCAACAGGGTTCTAGCCTGGGCTTGCATTAGTTTCTAGGGACTACTCCCAATTAATTTGCACCCAACTTGACTGAGTCTTGTCTGCAGGTAATATTCAAATTCAGAAGGGATAGATGGTAAACAAAGAGACCTCTGTGATCATTCTCTCTATGTACAGAGTGATCAATATTTAACCTGCCTGGCAGCTACTGAAAAACTCTCACAGCCTAAATGGCATGTGTGACCTAGTGTCAAACTATTTAGTTAATAGCTTAACTTTGCTAAGGAGGCAGGGGAGGAACTCGCGTCACTTATATCTTACACAACATTATCTGCGGTGTTGTTTTTCCCATAAGGCTGCAGAGCCTTTGTTTACACTGGTGATGGCCGCTTCCTTCCAAGAACACATGAAGATCAACCCACAGTGATCCACTTGACCCCTTCAGTCATCCATGAATCAAAAATGTCACAGTTATATTATTACACGAGTGTGCTTTTCAAAACATTTCCCAAGAAAATGTGTGTTTCTTCATGTACAGAAAGAGGAGTACAGTCAGAAGTGTTCAGATATTTTTTAATTAAATCAAAATAGCAACTCTTAAATATAAAATACTGCACTGCATGGTAAACATATATAATTACCTTACTATTATCATCAAATGCACCAATGTATAAAGACTACAAGTAATTTATTCAGCAGAATAGCCACTCAATGATAAGCTACATTTTTGGATTTATTATCAGTGATGGATTACAGTAATCCATCAAAGATAATGGCAGCAAGCAGCATTTTTGTGTTGCAGGTAAAGTGATTTATAATAGCTTGATAGTTAGATCCATTATAATGGCCTATATATTGTATAAACTAATGAACACTATTTTTGTAGCATTTATAAAGACAACTAAACCTAAAAAAAAAGGGTATTTAAATGACCTTTTAAATATACATTATTTTTTAAACACAATTTAGTGACAGTGTTTTGTCAATGTCCTAAATTATAATACTTCATTAAGAGTTTTTCGAAACCAGATATGTTGATATTCCTCCTGACATTAAGCATTTCTTCAGACTGCAGAGTCCAGATAAACTCGGTCAGATAAGAACTCATTACTCACCGTTAATCAAAATAAGTCAGATATCCGGTAGGATCGTTGACACCTATTTCTTAAACATATACGCCCGAGACAAGTGATCCATGTTGGCGCTGAAACCTCCAGAAAAGTCGACGGAGGCTCTTTTCTCAATCCTGAACTCTTTCCAAAAATAATTCTCGCACGTTATGTCAGAGATGTATCCTATTGTTTTATGTATCGCGTTTCTTTCAGGCAAGCGGGAATGAGTGATCTACCTGTGTGCTTTTTCTCCAGCAGTTTTTCTCCGCCTCTTTGCAGTTTCCACACTGACCACACCTCTTCCTGCTTTCCTCACCTGAGCTTTCAACAACAGCTGAAACTTCCAGACAATATGAAATTACCTGCACAGGTAAACACATTACCTAATGGCATAACCCACTGTTAGCACAAAACAGAGTATCCTACGTCACCCATTAGCAACGTGTTAACACACACATACACGTTGTGTGTAGTCTGTATTTAAAAATATTACATTGTCACACAGTCAAGTAAAATATAGCTAATAAACTCAGTTGCTAGTTTATTGGATAGGCCAAATGTAAATAAATGCTAGTTGGGTAAACCAAATACATGCTACTAATCAAACTAGCATGTATAGGCTATCAGATGCACCTAATTTAATGCTAGTTTATTTCGTACACCAGATGTTACTGCTAATTTGTTGTGTACACCAACAACAAATGGCTGTCATTGCAGATATTGTACATTATCTAAAATGTAATGTTAGTTTTTGGGTACACCTAGCTTAACCGTTTTTTTTTTGTTGCGCCTTATTAGTTTTAGATTTAGTTAATCAACCATGCAATAATTCCTTTCGTAAAGTGTATCATGTAACGTATTTTGGAGAAATTAGTGTTAATTGTGTTTTCTGATAATTCTGTTGACCATAGGCCTATTTGTGATGTAAAAATCATATTTGTTTTACCCCTTTCATATAAATAAGTAAAACCGTTTTAAAAACTAACATTATAACCTCCATTGGAGAATGATTTACTGTACTGAAGCTTTATTAGACAGCCAGAAGTATAATGAAATAACAAAAACAAGTCATATGAAGTGTATATGTTGTGTTTTTTGCCTTGATTGATCAGAATCAGATGTCATCAACATATTTTACTTTACTTTGGATAATTATGTACTTTTAAAATGAGTCATTACTGAGGTTAAAAATGTTTTCCTTAGCGTAAATAACGTGATTAATTGTCTCTATTGGCCATGTTCAATTGTTTTCCTTCTTTTTGTATTCAACAGAAACTTGCTGTAAGCTATGAGTCAAATGAAGAAACTCATTGTCAAGCAAGTTTGACAAGGTTTTTTTTTTTTAGCTTCCTACATGTGTGTTCATTTGAATGCAAACCAGGCAGCACTGTGAAAGACCTGCCCTGCACTTTGCACTTCCTGGTACAGTATCTCCCTAGTCGTCGTCCCCCGCCTCCCTTCCTGAATTACTCAAAACCACCCACACAATAGCAGCCATTCAAAGGACTTCAAACACAGAAGCTTCACAATTCTGTCATGCACTTTTAACTTGATATGGATTAAGACAAAATGACACATTTTGCAGCAATTAATGTGAGTTTTAAATAATTAGTTTATAGAAGGTTTTGTGACAGCCCAAATGCTAAAACCAAGAGCTTAACAAACAATACAAATAAAGACAAACACAAATGATGATTTCATTAGGAAATAAAGAGTCACAAGAATTAACAGCTTAAGGAATTAATGAATAATACACCAGGCAGGTATTGGGACAACAACATGTCATTTCCAGGATTTGATGAGCAGTTTAGTGTACAGGCCGAACAAGGACTGTGTGGCTCAGATGCTAACACTCCTTCTGCTGTCTTAAATCTCTGAGGCTGAAATAACTTATCGTCAGTTTACAGTTGGGTAAACTCTCCATGTCTTATTTAATTTGTCTGACAGACAGGCTGCACTTACGGGGGGTTGCCCATGAAATGCTGCGAGGAAAATGTATTGTTAGTTGCCTAAATTAAGCAGAGAGAGAGAGAGATGTGATAGTGCTAACAGTTTTTTCTCTGATATTTTATTGAGTGAGATATAGAATCAGTCTTAATTTTATCTTTCAGGGGAACCTAGAATATGTGAATTTGTATGGGGGGGATCACGCTTATTAAGGCAAAAACAGAACACCATTTTTATCTATGTTAACATTACTTCAACTGATAGAGATGCTGTTTTTCTCAAAAAATGATGTGTCAATTGAGCAGGCGAGATAAAATAAGGTTAGATAAGGAAAGATAAGATTTTTTGATGCCTTGAAGGGAAATTTAGAGGTAGTTACAAACCTGACACATTCAAGTAAAAAGAAAGGAAAGCTATGCACGGCAGATTGACTGTATGCAGAGGTTACATGTGCAAACTAATTAGTATCAAGATATACTCTATATCAAATACATGTGTTTTATTCTATTTATGCATGAGAGATATTAATCATGCAATATGTAAAACTAATGTGGAATAATGTCAAACCTTACTTACCCTATTATGGGTATAATTATAATATAACAGTATAATTGAGGTCATTAATGTTGAAAGATTAGCAGACTTCTAAAGAAGTTATAATAATCATAACAATTGTAATAGCCAGGTCATGCCTTTAGGTAATATATGTGTAATTATTTTATTGGTTAAAGAAAAAATAACCCAATAAAATATAGTTGTTAAAAATATGTTAATTTCTCATAAAGGATTATTTTATACAGTTTGCTGATTTAATGGAAATAAAGCAACGCCCTCTACTGTCTGGTTGAAGTAACTGTAATTGGCTGCCAGTGGAGACGTCATCGCCCTGCGACAACATGTTCCTACTTTTTCACAAGATAACGTTGATAGTAAAACTCCACATTTGTTTTTTAATTCTAGGATGTGGGTTAGGAAACTAAGCGAGCTTATTCTACAAGCAACTTAATCTTGTTGTCTTTATCTACGTAACAAAAGACCCCGGAAGTCCTCCTCTCTCCTTATGCAGATGTAAACACATGGTCGTGTCTGATGCTCAATTATGCCCAAACTCTTTGAGATAAAGTTTCCAGGAGAATGTAAGACTCTTCCCGAAGGCTTTTGGTCAGCTGTGGACGTGTGGATAAAGAAGCCTCACGTTGTAAACAAGCGTCTATGCGGGGTTAAGGAGACGGAGAGTAAGGATGTGGGCAGAGAGGCGGTGCTGTTGTTGCTGGAGGAGCCTGAACTCGCTCAGGATGTGTTGTCCTTCATGACCATGCTGCAGGGTCTCCCCTGCTCTCACACACGAGAATGAAACCCCCTGGGCCTCCAGCGTCAGGACATTTATTCCTAAAGTCAACACTTATGGGACGAACCTGCATAAAGAGGTTATACTCAAAGGTAAGACTGGACAGAGGTGGGAGAAGTACTCAGATCTTGGACTCTAGTTAAATTAGAAGTACCACAGTGAAGTCATTTTAGAGTGTTGTCCTATTTTTCACATTCTTAGTCCAAGTCTGCAAAGTAACTAAAGGTAGTGGGGTAAAAGTACACGATTTACCTCTGAAATGTGGTAGAGTAGAAGTTCAAAGTAGCATAATGTAAAACGGATATACTCAAGGAAAGTACAAGAATCTCAATGTGTACTTAAGTACAGTACTTGAGTAAATGTACTGAGTTACTTCCACCCTCTGAGAGTGGATTTGAATGAAAGGCTCTACAAACTTTCTTCTCCTATAATAACATTTGTAAATGTCTTTGCTCATTTAAGATTTCGACAGACAACAGGTGACCTTTCTTCCATTTGAAGAGGATTCAGAAGGACAGGTGTCTCTCAAGAGAGGAAACATTCATCAGTTCCAGCTCCTCCATCGGGACTGTGAGAAATGGTGAGTGGCTAAACAAGCTGTCCAACTAAGAAGGTCCAAATATTAGGTGAATGGAGGTAGACATGGATGCATTTGTGCACAAAGGATTTAGAAATGATGATATAAAAAAAACAACCCTATAAAGCTTTTCCAGACACTCCCTTACCTTTGTTAAAACACTAAAGGGTGCTGTGTGGTCATTTCAATTAAGGACATTCATTTAGAAATGTGCAAGGTTAAACACACAACATAACTACTGTAGATCTTAACAATTGGTTTTGACACAAAGACTCCTGATAACAGGCCCCTACTCTAATCTTAATTGTTAAAGCAGGAGAAAAACCTTTAATAAAAACACCTGATGCATATTCTTACTGATCTTACAATACGTAAAAAAACAAACAAGTTTAAGACTGTAAAAATAATCAACATGCCTTTATCTGCAGGGTATTGGAGCTGCATGTCTTGGCTTCAGACTTGTGGTTCTCTGATGGCGTGGCATACCCGAAGCTGCCCTGGCTGTCCTCAGATCTGCTGCCCAAACTGGTGCGCTGGGCCACCGAATGCAAGAGCAGCGAGTTCAGGAGCACCCTGTCTCTGCTGCCGGTGGAGAAGTACAGCGTCATGTACCAGCAGCTGAAGGAGAAGTACAAGGCCATGGTCAAGGTGAAATCTTCCCAGCAACAGGGGCTTATAAACTGTATTGTTGATAATATTTCTGGATTTTTAATACTGAATACCAATGCTTTTTTAGGTTTGGCCTGAGGTTACAGATCCTGAAAAGTTTGTCTATGAGGACGTTGCCATTGCTACATATCTCCTTGTGAGTTCAAGCCTGGTTTTTAATGTTGTTTTATAATAAAAGCTATCATTATTCGATTACGTTCGAGGAATAGTTATTTTGCAACACGCCGCATATGTCTTTTCATATTGTTTTTAACCAGTATGACAACTACCGGGTAGAAAAACAAATCCATACTGTACATATATGTTAAGGTGAAACCCATTTTTATCTGTCACATGTTCTAAGGTCATGGAACCCAGACAGCCTCTTCAATCTGAGTGTGAAAAATGGCTTTGACTCAGTGAATTGATTTATGTGTCACACTAGAGGCAGGTGAAAGGGTGTGAGCAGCATCTGCAGGTGATTAAAGGCTTTCATGAACAGAAAGTGGTGTTAAATCTCTGTCACTGTACTGCAGGTGCTGTGGGCAGAGGAGCGAGAAGAAAAAAGTCTGACAGAAAAACAGTCCTTTGTGGACCTGGGCTGTGGAAACGGCCTCCTGGTTCACATACTGACCAATGAAGGGGTAAGTAACGTGCTGAATAAATGTAGGCTGTCTTTGATTGACACTATGTTACTCCCAGGTTAAACTGACTGAAAGCCCAGAAAAGCAATAGAAATCAACAACGGTGTGTTTCGGATAAGTGGTGTCTTGTATAACAGGCGTTATATCGGCCTGGTTTTTTGTACTGAATGGAACACCAACAACAGACAGAACTTACAGTAGAGCCCTGACAGTCAGAAGCTGTGTGTTAATGGCTGATTATGAACGACAGGCAAAAAATGCCTCTTGGGATTATATCAAATGTTCAATGGCAGCTTAATCAATGACACAGGGCTAGTGAGACATAGTGAGAGAGTTCATGTCTCTGAATACATAATATCTACAGAACTGTGTCGCTTAAATGGCCAATCACAAACTAGGACAGGTATAATTGAATTTCCACGCAGCAATCGGCTGACCGTCATGCCGTCTTGTGTTGCAGCATCCTGGAAAGGGCATCGATGTTCGGAGGAGGAAGATCTGGGACATGTTCGGCCCTCAGACTCTGCTGGAGGTGAGCAAGCTGACGGGGGTATCATTGTAACCTTATTTAGGTTTATTATAATTTCACATGATACAGGGAATCCAGATCACAGGCTGTAGCAGTCTGTCTTGCTGAATTGGAAACAGAACAATTGAACACCGTCTCATTATTCTAACTCCTTTTTCACGTGGCCCTAATCATATTCTTTTAAAAATGCACACTTTTTGTCCCTCCCCCACCCCAAATACACCATCTCTATCCCCTACATGGAATCCCACACCCTGATGCCACCTGTTCCTAGGTGACAGACACAAAACAAAAGTATAACACAATACAAATGTAAATGATAAGAAAAACAGGACCACACAAGAGCGGAACCAAAAACCAAACATAAAATACAAAAAGAAAAAGAGAAAAAATATAGAGTCTCTGAATTAGTGGTTAATTAAACTGTAACTCCAAAGGACTTAAATATCTCACTGATCAGGCATAATGTCTAGGGAGTCTATGATGGAGAGCAAGGGGTTCCAAGTTTGATCAAATTTCCTCAAGGAGCCTCTGAGGGAGAATCTTACCCTCTCAAGTTTTAGATTATATAGAACTTCCTTAATCCATCTGTCATATGACGGAGGCTGGGCCTGCTTCCAGTTAAGTAAGATCAAGCGCCTGGCAAGCAAGGTGCAGAAGGCCATACAGTGTTGTGCTTCAGCTGTAAGAGTGTTGCCATGTGGTATACCAAAAAGGGCAGACATAGGATGTGGGTTTACTACACAAGAGTAGGCCGGGTGAAGAGTGTCAAATATTTTGGACCAAAAGTCTGCTAGTTTTGAACATGACCAAAACATGTGAATGAGGTCTGCAGGAGAATGGTTGCACCTATTACAGGCATCGGCAACATTGGGGTAGAACTTGGACAATCTGTGATTAGTGTAGTAAGTCCTATGTATAAGTTTACATTGAATCAGTCCGTGCCGGGCACAGATGGAGGAATTGTGAACGAACTCCAGAATATGGTCCCATTGTTTTTTGGGGGAAATCACAAAAGGTGGAGTCAAGGGCTTTACATTTTCTCCTTATTCTAACTCCTTCATGAGGCCTGAATCATTTAAAAAAAACACTTTCAGTCAGCGCATTACAGAAATCAGCAAGAAAAACCTTTTCCTGTTGTTTACCAGCAATAAAACAAGAACATTTTCACCCTGACATTACCTGTGACAGGCAGTGTTATACTTAAAGAAGCTACAAAATGAAAAAGAGCACTGCTGCCCAGGGGTCTAACACTGAATCAAGAACAATCCATGTCAACATTCACACATTTGCACGGTACCCTGTCCCAAAAACACTTCACTCTCCTGTCTACCTTCTCATTTATTTGACATCAAGCTGCTGACTGCTTCCATTTCAGCTCATCTATTATTGACTGATTTTATGGGAGCGGATGTGGCAGACCAATCTTTTCTGGGCCCACAGGGGTGCTATGTGCAGTCCCAAACCTTTATTAGGAGGCTCTCTCTGAACCTCACCAGCTTCAGTGCTGTTAACCTACAATATTGCGGATGTTGGTGCCATATATGACTTTTTTTGCATAGATTCGTAGCTGCATTTGTGTTATTTTCATCATCCAAAAGTCATTATTTTGCCAAAAAAGTAATTGAATCCAATAACCAACCAAGTCCAAGTTTAAATAAGCTTCCTTACATTTCACTGATATCTTCAAATACTTTTCCTTTTTAACACTAATTCCTGATTCAGAAGGAAATCACACCAGCTTGCACCTTCAACGCTCTAAGGATTTCTTGTTCTTTTCGGGTCTTTGCTATTTTAGGAAAAGGCAATTACTCCCAGCGAGAGCTTCTTATTCCCGGATACGGACTGGCTGATTGGGAACCATTCGGACGAACTCACACCCTGGATCCCCGTTATAGCTGCCAGGCGAGTCATCAGCAGACACAATCTCACTCAGCAGCTGAAATGCCAGCTGATCTCCCCAATTTGGAATTGTGTGTGTGTGTGTGTGTGTGTGTGTGTGTGTGTGTGTGTGTGTGTGTGTGTGTGTGTGTGTGTGTGTGTGTGTGTGTGTGTGTGTGTGTGTGTGTGTGTGTGTGTGTGTGTGTGTGTGTGTGTGTGTGTGTGTGTGTGTGTGTGTGTGTGTGTGTGTGTGTGTGTGTGTGTGTGTGTGTGTGTGTGTGTGTGTGTGTGTGTGTGTGTGTGTGTGTGTGTGTGTGTGTGTGTGTGTGTGTGTGTGTGTGTGTGTGTAAGTTACTGCTTTTTAAAGCGTCCACCTGGTGGCGATGTTGAGCCTCAATCACAGAAATCTGCTTTGATGTGACACAGAATCTCTAGGAATGGATCGTTGTTTCCTTTCTGTTGAAAAGATAAAAATAAATCTTGTAACTTTTTTATTTTTCTCTCCCTCCAGGTCATCCTACTCCTGTCGGTACTTCGTCCTCCCCTGCTGTTTCTTTGACTTCTGTGCAAAATACCAGAGACGGCAGTGTAAGAAGTCTCAGTATAAAGAATACATCGACTTCATCACGGAGGTCAGCGTAGTCAGTGGCTTCAACACTGAAGAGGACTGTCTCAGAATACCATCCACTAAACGGGTAGGCTTTCATAGCCAGATTTAAACACCAAAGCTGATGCTGTTCAATTCCTATATTATACACAAGACTTCTCTTATTCCTAACATTTGTCATATAGTGAGATAAACAAGTTAAAAAGTCCTATGGTCCTGAAGGGTTAATATCAACACTCAAAGCCCCACTTGTCCTGACCTGTCCTGGGTCATGCTGCAAACCCTAAGGAACCTTCACTTCCCACGATGCAACTTCTTCTTTTTTAAATACATTTGTTTATTGAACATCACACAACAACACATCAAATAGCATATATCTTAAAACCCAGAAATGTGTACAACTGGTGGTACTTTATTAGCAGGGTGGTCTACCTAAATAACAAATCAGATGGACACATGACTAAGGCATCACTTGTGCCATTCATTTTACCTGGAATATCTTCCGCAAAATGTCCACAATAACAGAAAAGATCACTGTAGTGTGATCAAAGACGTGTGTCAAAAGACTAATTAGTGACTCAGTTGGTGGTATGAAGTCGATGCTGGTTTCTTGATTAGCTAGTGCACATTTACTTCATACAACTATGAAGTCGTAGGTGTTACTCATCTCTTTTTGGTCTATGATTTCAATCCTCTGATTCCCATCTTTCTCCACTGTGAATGTCTGATAAAGTAGATAACATTTCCATATTTCATTCTAATAAAAGAGGTTATTAGAATTCTCTGCAAAATTATCATAAAGTGTATTACTGTTCCTCCAACAGGCACATCTGTACATCCCTGCTTTCCTTCCAACTGATCCTCAATTAGTGCAGAAGGACAGAAATAAATTAAGTCTTTATCGTTCCCAAAGGGACGTTTCCTTCACAGCTGGCCATTAATGTTTTCAATACACACAGCCACGTAATAAACACAAGCAAGAATTTACTGGGCTGTTAATGTACAGTCAAAATATAGGAAAAGCTTCCCAAACATCAGTACATATATCTAAAATGATTTGGGCTCGGTTTTTTCTCCATATTAACACATTGTTTGTACACCTTGCACCATCAGCCCCCATGCGACTCATCCAGCTTCTTTTCCCACAGGTGTGTCTGGTGGGAACTCAAGAACCTACCAGATATCTGAAGAGGCCGAGGCTGAGCAGCGAAGAGCTCATTACATACAGAGCCGCCAGAAGGCCACTGGGCCCACAGTTTACAGGTCAGACCTCAGAAGTGACGGTTGCCATGGAGAGGAAGACCCTGACAGGACCCCTAACAGCAGCTGGGGAGTGGGTTTCCAGCCCAGAGACAAGGTGGAACTGGTTAGAAACTGTGCTGCTCTCCCGCGGGATTTTGTCGATGGCGTGGTTCTGCAGGTTGCTAACGTAATCCTGGGATTGACTGAAGATGATGGTGGAGGGTCCTCCAGTGGCTGGAATAAAGGAGGTAAACCACAACAACCACAAGACACCCACAAATCAGTCTCCCTGGACATGCTTAAGAATTGATGAACAGGCTCAAATTAAATCCAGAGTATAACACATTATCTGAGAATCTCACTGATCCAGTCATGTTATTGTGCACTTTGGGAGTTTCTGAATTCATTACTTCTGTTGCCAGGCAGCTATAAATATCTCCTACAAAGGAAGAGATTAATATCTCCTGAAGCAGGGAAGTTGAGGAAATAAGGGCCAAAGTATCCAGGCTGGTTGGCAAACGTTACAGATACTAAGGCTGTGATGGGACTTTTTATGCTAATGAAGTCACCTTAAAGAACCACTGCTTTCAAACCAACACAATACTACAAAAGGTGCTACACTCTATGGATCTACAGACACAGTGTATTACTTCAGCTTTGTCGTACATTTGAGCTGGTGTGTTTATCAAACCATTGTCATTGTTAGCAGCACATATTACATAAAAATGCATCACCATCTGATTTGCCAGGTGTCTGTTTTACAATTGAGTACATCATGTGATTTTAAAGGCAGCAGCGGTGGCATGAAATCTATTAGATTAAAACTCTGAGTTGCTTCTGACATGGGCTAAGCTAGTTACGTTAGCTTTAGCAGGAGTTGGCCTGTTGTCTTTTTCTACTTCACGATTAAGGTTTAGCTGCCGCCTCGTTTACTTTTATGGAAATAGTGTTGTTCCACTGTTAACAAGAGGTCAGTACATCCAAAGGTTACACTTTCTAAACAGGTTGGGAATAATCAATAAGTACATTTCGTTTTAGCTTTGGCTAATGCTAGCAGTGGCATTCTTACAATTAGCTAAGCTTTGTAGCAACTGCAAAATTTCAAAACCAGTACAAATTTATATATTTTTGTAATAATAATAATAATGAATTGTATTTTTAAAGCACCTTTCATTGCTTGAAAGCAATCTCATTTTATATGGTAACACAGGTCTCAAAAAGCTAAATTCAGGAATTAATGGATAAATAACTCTAAATCTAGAGTTAGCAACTTATACTGATTATAAATGGGGAAACAGCTAAAGGAAATTACTGTGTTCCTCAAAATGTTCAACTTTTTAAAATAACATTTCCTTTATGACTGAATTTATAGTTGCTGTGTTTTGCCTTTGTAGTTCAGCTGCAACCCAAACACTTCCAAAACGACATGGAAGAATCAACCCCCACATTCCTCAGTACTACTTTAATATATACTCCCTTTTCTTTCCCTGTCCCCCTCTCGGCATCATCCGGAAAGGCTTTCATGACACACAGTGACGCCACTTTGAACTCTGTAGCCATCTCTCTGCCAGCCGCACTTCCTTCACTGCGTGCTACACAGAGTGCCACATACGCACGCCGCATCACACACAAACGCACTGCCCACGCATCACCTTTGTCTACGCCTCTGCACCACGGCTGCCACACACACACACACACACACGAATTAGATAAGGACACAAGGACTACTATGATTTAAAAACAGAAAAATCTTCTCTCCTGATGTCGGTGGTGAGTTTCGAGGTAGAAAATATGAGGGAGAGCAAATAAAGGGAGTCAGTAACCCTGTATAGAGATGACTTGATGAATAATGCACCAGCATCTATGATTTATGCATGAGAATGCATTTGTATTGAGGTATTCCTACCAGTTATCTGAAGGAACAAAGGGTAAATTCAGGGTGAGCCAGCCTATATTGGAAAGATCCACAAGAACCTCAGAGTCATCAAAGGCCTTTGAGATTCAGTTCCCTCCAATTAAATGGACTCTTCAAAGACTGTGAGGATTTGTGATGATTTAATCTACTAATTTTTAATATTTGAATGATTACTTCAGTCGATTTTGGTTAAATAGCTTCCTTGCTTTAGTGTAAAAGCCAAATGTTGTTGAATATTTTGATCAGTTGCTCCTGAGTTGTGGCAAAGTAAAGCTTCAACATAACACAAGCACTCATTTACATAACAGTAGTTAAGGGGAAAGAAAGGTAGATTTTTGAATGTGTTTGTGTGTAAAATACTGCTATCTAGGGTGAGGGTGTTTAAAATCATAGAAAGTGAGTATTAAAAAGGGATTGCTTGGCTTGTATAATTACTATTTGTGCAAGTATTTTCTCCTAAAAAGAGGAAAGACTATGTTTTCTGAGGCAAATTCATTATATGAAGCCAGTAGTGACAAGTACACATGCCTTGCTGCTGTTACTTCGCTTCATATATGTGCCATGAGGTTTAAATACTGTATATGTCACTATAGTCATTATTGCGTGAAAGGTGCAAACGTGTGATGCTGCTACTTCAGCTTTAAGTGGATTTACTAATTCATGCATGCTTTACTGCTGACTGGCCTCAGGTAGTTATGTAAGCTGCTCAGAATGAAACTCAGTATATGTAGCTCTCCATCTAACATTTAATGTTCTCAATGCAATCTTTTTTCATTTCAAAGGACATGTACAGTAAGTGAAAAGTTCACATACAGTAGTGTCTCATGATAATGTTCCTTGCATATTTTGCACATCCATTATATACATGTTCTGAACAGAAATAGCCTGCTTTAAAAAGAGAGTGGCCACGGTATTATAACGGACAGGTGCATTGCATTGGATTTTTTTCAGATGTATTCCCACAATCCTTCAGAAGACCCAACTTTTGTTATATGCAGAGTCATCATCATCACCCTCTCCCTCCCTCCCTCCGTCCCTCATTATCTCTGCTTGGAGGTGATGCATTTGGTCGTGTTTGTGTGTATCTGTTTATGACTAATCTTGCATAGGCTACTACTCGACCCATAAGCCTGATATTAGTTGTGACTGTGTGTTCAAGGACCTATTATGGTCGTGGTTTCACAATTTAAAAAACAAACATTTTATGGACTGTTTCATATCCTCATTGACCGCTAATGCCTTAGTGTTCTACAACTGCTTCAGTAGCATTTCCAGCTAACAGGGAAATGAAAAACAAACCTTGCCTTGTACGTTACACGCCACATTTTCACCTTTGTCGTGGCTCAAAAACTGTCATCCGTAGGTGTCATTTCGAACCGGAGTATCAGCAGATTAATTCCATAGTCAATATGTGATGGTCCACTTAAGTTAGGCATGATACAAGATAAATACATTTTTTTGTTAGCTCTGCCACCATTTTCACTGGCAGGAAGCCTGATTCTGAATTGGCTTAAGCGGGAAAAACACAAAAAGAAATCAATCACCGTCCACCTTTGCACAAGGGACATATAGCCTTAAAAATCCAGCTGTACATCAAGCCGATCAATTAATAATCATCTCCTTTGGTCTTAGTCCAAGCACAGTCTTCTCTGTCAATACTGCCCCTCTCCCATTAATCCCCATTATCATTGTAGGCATTAAAGGGCAGCTCTAAACGCCGTATTGATATTATATTAAGGTCTGCAGCTCCCTGGAGTCTGGACTATAGGACGGCAGTCTGCCCAGATTCACACTCAGCACTGGACTGCTTTTGGCCGTTGCGAGTGTCTGTCAGTGTGGGAGTGTGTTGCATATTTTATGTTTTTACTCCGCAATATCACCAGGATGCATTTGGTTGGACAATATGTTTGAGAAAACTTAAAACCATCACCATCGAAAAACTCATGTAGAGTTAGAGAGTACACTTCTCTCACTTTCAGTAATCACTAGGTCAACAGTGTACACCGGAAATGAAGATTGCATTATGTCGTCTGCTGATTTACGTCAAATATTGTTATGAAACAGCACAGATGCGGTTGTTCCTCCAATATGTCAGAGAAGAAGGAGGCCGACTGTCAATTGTACAAACTGAAGGTCAACCATGATTGAATTCTCTTCTGGGGGTAAAAGGGCAACGCCAAAAATACAGAAAATCTCATTCATACGCCATTGATATGCTTACTACGCGCTTACTACGCGCTAACTTGTAGCATAGGACATTATGCATTTCAGTATCCCCCATTAAAATGAATGTCCCAGTGGGGGGGGGGGGGGGGTGACAAGAGTGACTCACACACTGAAATAGATGATGGTGGGATGCAGCGGTGAAATGCCTGCTGGTTGCTCTGACAGCTTGTTTGAGCAGCTGTAATTGAGCACATTTCACAGGCCTTACTCACACAGAAAGACAGGGACTGAGGTGTCCTTTTAAAATGTTCCAACAAAGCATCGATCACATTTCCCGCCATTAGCATATTCTCATAGCACTGCCTATGTGGAAACCACTGGTGATGACTCAAGCCAATCGTCTTCATCTGGGTCTTGTTCTGAACTCTGTAGTGTAGGACTACAAATGATATCTGCATGCCTTTGGCAGCTTGTAAATATATTGATGATGGGGACATCGATAGACCTCATCCCGCTCCTTTGTCATTCGGTTCCTTGCTCTTATCTTTCATCCTCTTCTCCCCCTCCTCCCTCATCCTCAGGTAGCCTCTCTGTGAGCGAGGTGGCTGGACTGCTGGAACAGGAAACCCTGCAGCTCCTGAAGAAGGAGTGTGGAGGCCTCCAGACGCTGCTGAAGAACAACCACCAAGTCTTTAGAGGTAGTTCCACCATTCGCGTTATATACATTTTCATAGCTGTCCTTTTATAACATTTTGGGACTACAGTTTTTGTACACATGGATTTTAACAAAGGGGATACAGTAGGTTCTGGCCCTTATATAAATATCATATCAATATTGGATTTTGACTTAGATTTCGATATCGTTATATAGCATGAGGTTGTCCTTTCCTGTTTTTGAAAGGCTGCGATACGTCAAAGTAATTTTCTTATTTTCATTATTTGTCTTCACCCACTTATTCAAGTTATATCAACATACTGATGGGTATTCATCAAACATCTGATTGTGTTTACATTTTTATGAAGCTACAATATTGTCTCAATATTAATATCACATAATTGGTATATTTGACTATCGCTCCAACAGATTGTATGTGATAGGCTAAGGGGACAGGATAGCTGTAGGCGGTTGATCAATCACAACAGGGCCGGCCAGTTAACCAATCAGAGCAGACTGGGCTCTGGTTTCAGACAGAGGGTGAAAAGAAGTGCTGCAGAACAGGCAGTACGAGGAAAATAAAGAGCTTTTTGAACATTAAAGCATGGAAACACGTCACAGTAGAGTCACAAGATAAAAATATGAACCTACAAAAGATCATTAAATGTCCTCTTCAATAATTTCCTGTCATTTAAGGTCTCAAACTTTAAAATCTCTAATATCTTCAAAGTAAGTTATTCCTTGCTGATGATTCAACCTGGTGTCGTCTTTGAAACGCAGTAAAAAAAAACGAGTTCTGGATCCTGAAAAATAAATCCTCCTCTTAAATGCTCTACAGGCAAGGATTTATTTGTAGTTTTTGGGAGGAGCACTTATTTCTGAAGAGGTTTGAATCTCATCATTCGTTCTCTTTTAGTGGAAGGAGGGCGGGTGTACATAAGAGACTGGCGGGACAGGAAGGCCTCCAGGGCGGATACAAAGAGGAAGCCCATCGCCCCCGGTGCCCTGAAAACTCGCGCCTGCTGGTTCTACAACCACCACCCTCAGCGCTGCCCCCTGCAGGCCGAACACTGTGCCTTCGCCCATGGACCTGATGAGCTCCGACCCTCGACCAAACCTCTGAAGAAAATGAAAAACGACGCTTTTATTTGAACTTGAGGAACTTTTCTAATGAATGTCCACCTCTGCCCATAGAACTTCCTGGAAAAGTATCAACTCCTAGTTCTGCAGCCACAAAGAGGAAGAAGTTCAGATCCAAGCGACATAACTTTTTACAATATTCTCTTCCTTCTGATCCAGATGCAGCTTTCACTGTTATAGCTCGTTGACACCTCTAATTTCAAGGGATTCTTTTTTGTTTATTTATATAATGAATAGTTTTTTGTAAAGCTCAAACCAATTGTACACTGAATATCTATTAAAGTGTATTTCAAACAACTTTCTTTTTTTTTTTTTTAAGAAAATAAGTCCTTCATGTATTTTTCTTTTGTGGAATACTTTTCAACTTTTTCCCACTGCAAAAAAAACTCTGAAAGCTGTTTATATATTTCGTTGAAGGCTGTTAATTCACCTCAAACAGGTACTTTGATGTTCACAGGCTTTTCAACAGACGGTTTGAACAAAGTGAATGTTAGCAGCATGAATTATTTGTAGGCGGGAGTTGAGGGGTGAGCTGCATGTCGTCCCCTCTGGACGGGGCGCTTGCTGCTGTGTCTCTCTGACACAGTTGCCATCACCCCGTGGCTCAAATGTCAAAAACAGTAAGGCCCACCCAGGGACTGCAGCAGGGTGATGGGAAGTATATCCTCTGGGTTCGTTTATTTATGTCTGTGCCATCAATCTCAAACTATTGATGCAATAAGGACAGACTATTGAAATCACATTCAGATAAAAAATGTAGATTGGGAAAATACTGCCAAGATATTTTTTCTACCACGTGACAAGTCTCACAGGAAGTTTGCAAAAAGCGGTGTGCAGTTTTCCCTCATAAAAGCTTCACATAAAAGGTTTGAAAGACATTTTCTTCGTTTTATGGCATTTTATGGAAGCCCTTTTCTGCCAGGTCAAGAAAACATATACCAACAGATACCTAAATGTGTATGCATGTGAGGCTGGCTTGTTAGCAGTTGGATTTTTCAACGAATGGACAACGAGAAGCATTAGCGTGCCAACCAACGTGAAATGAGTTAACAAAAAGAGTCTTCGGAGGACTACATTTGAAGATTTCATTCACAGGTAAGCTTAAAAACACAGTTTTCAAATGACTGAATACCCGTTTAAATAAAAACATCTGTATGAATCATGTCTCAAGTAGCAGTAGTAGTAGCAGTTGTGTATCATGTACGCTGATTCCCTTCCTTGGTTTTCCAGTCAGGATAAAAATCCATACTGTGGTTGAAAGGGAGATCCTATGGTTGGTAACACATTAGTGGACTGGATGTGCCTGTACCCTCTGCAGCTCAATGGCTGTGTCACTGTGAAATTGATGAGGACATGCATGTATTTAGTGTGACCACAGGTCGACTCATGGAGAAAAGGCCTAAAGCTGTAATAGTTTTCTGAACAATTTGCTGTTGATGAAAGGCCATTTAGGTTTAAATGATGCGATGGATTTAAACTGAGTGTGGTTGTGTTTTGACAGGCAGTACTCACTGATAATGTTCACTTGTGTGGGTTTTAATGACTTACTCAAATCATTTCTCCATCTCTTGCCCTTCCCCCCCCGTGTCATTAGGCCTCCAGGAAGAAATCAATCTTTGAAAATACTCTTGCAGCTCAGGGTCTGAAAAGGTTTGCTGATGCGATCGACCTGCTGCCCTACATTTAACTACAGAGGAGTGAGACATGGAGGCGTTCATCTGCCAGATCCCCAACTCCACACACATTTATAGCCACTGACCTTCTGACCCCAGCACCTTTGAACCCAGTTTAATAAGCCATCATTATGTCTCTGTGTCTGCCTTTCACCGATGCCTAGAGACCAGAGGGATCTGCCCTCACGTCAACACTGCATATGAGGAGCACCGCTCAACCAGCCAAAGAATGCATCTTAGTGACAAAAACAACCACTGCTGCAAAACAGCTTTCCCTGAATACATTGTACCTAGTAATTTTACTGTCAAGTCATGTCTGAGCTGTTCTGTTCCTATAATACTACCTGAAAAATGTAATAAATATAGATTTGAAGGAAATACAAATCTGCAATCTGCAATTTCTGCTTTTTCTTGTCAATTAAAGGGAAGTCTTATGAGTATGGGCAACAGGCTAAGAAGGGTGAGAACCAGTAACGTATTGATATAGGAGATCAATACTTTCACGTATCAATATGAACTCCTGTTTGTGCAGTTATATTGGTATCCAAATATTAGGATTGTGTTTCCTTTTCAGTGGAAAACTATGTGAACTATGTAAACAAACCATTTCTTTTATCTCTGTTAAACAACGTCTGATACTTTACAGGATTCAGTTTATATTCAAAATGGTACTTTTTCTTTTTCAACAATTCTTAAAAGTCTTCTTGGTTTCTGGACTTTTCTGAAACTGTGTTTGAAGGATTCCCATCAGCTTTTAAAATGTCGCTCGGAATAAATTAAAGATGGTGAAAAGACAGAGGAAACGCATATCAGAGAGACACAATCCCTCCCAATGCCTGACATCTAGGTCATGGAGAAGTTAATGCATCTCTGTACCCAAACTAACATCTCTTCCTCTGTTTGCCTCATGCTTTATTCAGCGTGCCACTATAGGGCCTGGTCACGTACAGAAGCCTCTCAGAGCGAAGGGAATTGTGTACAAATGTGACACTGACAGCTGTCACTTAAATGTATTCTTTTGTTTGACTGTTCCTGCCCTAAAAAAACCCTCCTTTTCCTTCTCAGTACACCTCAAGCTTTTACTTTTCACAACGATAACAGGGGCAGATTTACCCATTGTAATGTTTGAAGCAATCATTGATTTCTGACATTGGCTGATAGATTACAGTATTATCTGTGGCTAGCTAATCAAGCTAACGGTTGTTTGACAACTGTGTCCTGTCGTTTTGACTTTTACACCAGTCGCTGTGTTTTACTGTTACATAAAAGCTTCCAGTATTAGAGGAGTAATCAATGTTTTTGGCGAAAGTAACTTTGATAGGTTTAGCTAAGGTCGCTAATGTAGGTATGTCAGGTGAGTGTACAGTAGGTAGTAAACTTAAGGCCTCTAAACTGTTTTGTTTCATGAAGTGGTTTTGGTTTTTATGCTAGAGGGTTGGTTCATCTAAATCCTACAAAGAATTCTTCTTATACTTACAGAAATGATATGTATAAAATAAAAGGTAGTCTGACCTTTGTTTGGATATAAAAGATGGATTAAATGGTCCAATATTCCTACTACACATTTGGTGAAGCACCTTGTACTTCCTGTAAAACATATTCCGTAATGATGCAATATCTATAAGTCAAGTTTGATATTATCATTCACTACTAGTCTCCTTTTAAAAAAAATGTAATTACTACTGACAGTGTTGTACTGTACTTGCAAGAGACCTCTTTTTACCCACTTCACCAAATGCAACACCTCCTCCCTCGCCCTTCTTCATCATCATCAGACCTCGTGACATTCTGAAGATAGGGGTGTTAGGCTGGTGCTCCCGTGAATGAACTGTGAGAGAGAAAAAGGGTCAGATATGAGTGTGTGTGTGTGTGTGTGTGTGTGTGTGTGTGTGTGTGTGTGTGTGTGTGTGTGTGTGTGTGTGTGTGTGTGTGTGTGTGTGTGTGTGTGTGTGTGTGTGTGTGTGTGTGTGTGTGTGTGTGTGTGTGTGTGTGTGTGTGTGTGTGTGTGAGAGTGTGTGTGTTGGGGGGTATTTGAAAATGTTTTCATTTGACATTTCACCATTCAAGACGTACTTCAAAAAGATGGCAGTGGAGAGCTGCCAAGCAAGTGTTGGTGCTTCTTCTCGACACAGAGCTGGAAATAGACAATACACATGGGCTGTTCCTTGGCATTTAGACATATCTCACAGATTAACATAGAGCTCAAATATAAAGTAAGCTTTCTGATCTATCAAATGTGTATTTACTGATCTATCTCAACTGTTAGATCTGAACTGAAGGGTATATTGTGCAACAGTATCTCCAGGGAACCCTGTCTGTTACTGATTGATTGATCCACGGCATCAAAATACTTTTTCAAATTGCTACTTGGGAGCCAATCCACTGAGTAAATATTTGATGAGATGTTAATTTAATACGGTGTTCAGTTCTCTGATGCCTCTGAGAGTGTGATTCTAATCCTCCATTTCTAATCATAGGAATATAGATTTTCGTTATTCACGCACTATTTAAATATGAATACGTGAAGTAAAGTTGTTTTTCACATATTTCTAATTCAGATTGAGCTTTTATAAAGATTTTTTTGAGTGAAATGTCCCATGTGGTATATGGATGGGTGGATGTTTCCATCTAGGTATTCCTATTCAATCTTTCTGGTAAACAAAACAAAATCTGTAACAAATTAACAGATGTCAGTGGTGAGGGTAAATGCCTTGTGTAAGAAGTGCTGATGCTTTGTAATTGTAACTAAACATGTATGGCATCATTAGAGTAGACAAACAAGCCCCAAAAATACTTAGTAAAATGGTGGAAACAAATACAACTTGTAAACAAATAGTAGAAATTGACGTAAGCTTTTGTTTCTTTCCAACAACTGTATGGAATTTGGTTTTGCTTGGTCTGATTGGAAAAATATGTAGAACTCTGATGACTAACTATGTGTTATCATGTGGAATAAACAAACAGTGATTACATGCAATTAGTTTTAGACAATTACAGTTTTTCCACATTTCTAAAATGCATTTTCTTAGAAACAAAGAGCCCAGCTGGGATGACAAGTCTTAGATTCAAACCTTTCCATACAATCAACAGAGTCAAACTCAAAAACAAAAGACACTTAATTAAAATTCATCAGTGTCTCCTTGAACAATACCCCTCTTTAATCATTTGCATAATCAGCTTACAGAAATGAGCAGTATTGTATCACTGTCCTGGGACCCAAGCATATTCAGTTTGGTTTCATGATGCAATATTACATAATCTCTCTTTGCTTTTAGTGCTACATCACGCCTTTATCGCATCATCATGGGAACAAAGTTTGCGCGTTAGGTGTGAGTCTCCAGCTCCGATGAGTCACTTGCTCGCTAAAGTGAAAAAAAAAGCATCTTACCAAAATAAAAGCAGCTCAGTAGCTCTGATGTGAAGTGAAAATAGGGGTTACCATAGAGGCACAAAGTGGGAGAGGGTGTCGTTACCATGGGAGACGGGCCAAGGTGACCCAGATGGTACAACAGCAGCTGATCCTTTTGGACCTCTGTGCTTTGACACCAACACTTCATAGCAAAACATCTCACACTGCATTACCCAGAAGTCTCATGTCAAATCATGGTTGCACCCCTGATATTGTTGCGTAATACTTGGACATAATCCTGCATTTAAATGGTGAATAAAAAAGCTTCTGTGTTTACCTTTCACCAAGCACAGTCTTTCTAAATACAGAGTTTTCTTAGTTGAGTGTGTGTGTGTGTTTACTCGGAGCCAATGAGTTAAAGTGAAACTGTTCAACATGTGGCCGCACAGGATAGGCCAAACAGTGTCAAACACAAACTGCTGCAAGTAGAGCCAGGAGGCAAATTGCTTCGTTTAGCATAGCATGAGGGAAATGCACTGAGGGAAACAGCTAGCTTAGCTTTGTTCAATGTTAAAAAATAAGCCAAAGTCAAACATACTCCTTGAAAAAAGGTCCAGTCTGGTCCACTGGATGACTTAAAGGGAAGTCACTGTCCTAATAACTGAAACATATACGCTGGATACCCTATTATACAACCCCATAACGCAGGATTTGCCTTACTGTTTGTCAAAAAGGACAAAAGAGTGTGGAGTTTTACTTGAAAAATTGGCCAATTACTATTTCTTCACAGCTGTAAAATGGAAGCCAGTGAGCTCATGGGGATGCCCGGTCAGACTCAGAAATAACAAGAACCAAATAGAGAAGATACATGAGTTCTTTGCAGGTTTGAGGAAACAGCAGTGGTTTTTAGTCGTAGTTGAGGGATTATCAACACGTCTCAGACTTTTAATTTATTGTGAATGTTATCAGAATGTACTTTAAAGTGAAAGAAAGGGAAACATTTGTTGCTTCTAGGTTGTTATGCAATGGTTTTACTTGTCAAGCCCTCTTGAGATCACTTTGGGCTGAACCCCTGATTTAATCCGTTCCCAAACACAGATGTAAAAAATGTGTGGTTTTAGAAGAGTTTGAAACCGTCCAACAACAGTTCAGCCAAAAGACGTCCTGAAGTCTTCGATCAGCTGTCTGACAAATAAACGTTTGTTTCTTATGAAATATGTATACCAAATAAGACCTCAAACCGTCTTTGTGTTTTTCTGTTTGAGTATAGTTAAAATAAAGTAAATATATAAAATATAGCACTTTTTGAACATTGAAGTATGTAAACATGTCACAATAGAGGCAGAAAATACAAATATGAACCAGAAAATGAGTTTAATATTTCCTCTTTAATGATTGAATGGGCAGATTATTGACGTCATAGGATTTTGTTCTTGTAATTCTACATTTAAATCAGACTCATGAAGTATGTAGACCACACTTACCTTTGTACTATGCAAGCACTTTCAATCTAGTGAAAGAAATGTGCCTAAAATCTTTAGTGCTGCAGTCTTTGAGAGTATTGCGTGTCATAATCATGTTACTGTCAGAAACATGACCATCCAATCATACTAACATGGGTGTACAATGTAATCTTGGTTACACAGACACAGACACAGACATTTAGAAATACTTCCTGTGATTGAATATCCCCCCGCTTCATCTCTAATGAGATTCTCTAAATCTTTAACATGGTGCAAAACACCAAAAGCCACATATAGCAGACACCTCCATTATTTAAACCGGCCTGCATGTCTACAATCAAAAAAAGGGCATTGACCTAAAATAGCTTTCCTCAATCTAATCGTGCTTCGACAGAAAAGTTTGATCGCCTCGTCTTTGCTTTTAAAGACTCCCTCTGCTTCCCCAGAGATGGAACGAGTGGGCGACGGTGGCTGAAAATAGCACTCGTCTAAAAAAAGGATGACTCAACGCTGCACCTTATGCTTAATTAAAGATTAACGATTAATTGTGGTGCGGTGGTTTCTCAACGACTCACTTTACTTCTCTGATTAGGGTTATGTAACACTTGTTAATACTGCATGGACCAAGCTGAAAAAGTAATGACATCTTCCAGTGTGGCAGAATCAATCCCGCCCTTACATGCCGCAAAATTAAAAGCACGGTGTGTTGCTGATGCATTAATTAATTGGCTCACAGCTGCCACATCACTTGAATCACCCTGATTTGTGTAAAATGTCCCTGAATTAATGATGACCCCCCCCCCAATGAAAAGGTCCAAGCAGTGGCCCTTAATTTGCCATATTTCTGTTTGAACTTTCAGATTATTATGACTAATGAAGAGGGTGGTGCCGTGCTGCACATACATGGCCCCAGGATCTCACTGATATACATGTTTATAAGAAGAAAAAAACATAAATCAATTAAAGTATATATTTTCCCTTTATTTCCAAAGAAGTTACATAATAATATATCACTCTGAAACCTTTACACAACACCACCAAGACATTTCAAATCCAATGCTTCATTTTCTCTTCACAAATAGATGGATAAACTGCAAAAATAAGCAATTATTCAAAGACACAATTCATTTGTCCAAGTTCTATTCTATGACGATGATATCAATTGTTCACCAAAGGTTTGTCCCCAAAGTTTTACTCTGAAGATTACAGTTAGATAACCAGACCCTTGTAATTACATCATGCTTTCAATGCTGTTTTTAGTTTTGAAAGCCTTCTTCTTTTATTAAAGCTACATCTACTCTAAGACTTGAGTCATTGTTCTGTAAACCTGCACAGAATCCAGGCAAACGTTAGCAGTGGCATAAGTTTAAGTGAAAAAAATTTCATCTAAAATGTATATTTAACTCAAATCTGTAAAGCTCCCATCGTGGAGTTTGAGTTCATAAATCAGTTGTGTTTTGTCACATACACCCCGCCACACACACTGCCCCTACACCAGGTGGTGTGTAGGTCGCTAGCAATCTACAGCTAACGTCTGTAAAGGTGGTACCAATCTGGTGAAACACTCACACATAATATATCTGCTTTAAATTCAGTCAGAACCTTCTGTCTACATGATGTGCAATAAGCCTTATTTCACACCCTACTTAACCTTTGCAATACGGCTTCCAGACCTATGTTCTTATTCGCTGTTGGTGATGAGATAGACAGGGAAAGCTCCAAATGGTCCTGTACATTCATTTAAGTTCACTGGCTTTTGTAAGACATTATATTACCTCTTCTTCTTGAATGAGCAGGTTGAACACAACCCTAACACTACATACACATGCAGTCTGAATAGTTGTAGGACAAGGAAATATTACACACAAACACACACACACTTGGGAACTGCGTGGTAAAAATACAGTCTTGTAATCTGGCAACTTAGCCGTGAAACTCGCTCACCGATGTCTTGAGCTTTTTTTGGAAGTGGAGCAGACTTCCTTTGTGCAATACAAGCCAGCCACTTCAGCAGTCCTCATGTTTCCACTGTCCATGCGGTTGTACCCCTGACATAAGGAACCAAAGTACCACTACACAGCCTTTAATTCCTTATAAATATCCGATTACTCCATTGTGTGTATCTGCTCTGTGTCACCACACTGCAGGTACACACTTTTAAGGCCATTCGAGCCTGGAAAATGCTTTGAAGATGTTTTTGGATACAGCGTGATCTGGGTCTGAGTCTTGCCCTTAAGGCAAATAGGTCAGGGTAAAGATAAGACAAGTATACAAACTGCTGCCACTGGGGATTCAGCTTTTCATCTGCACATGGAGGAAGAGAGAAGAAAAATAGCCAGAACTATAAAAGACAATGTGTGTTTATTATGGCTATTAAAGGGCCGGAGAACTGGGAGACAGCTGGTGAAATGATATAATTCATAATATACTCACTGGCTACTAGAGAACATGTAAGAAGGCCACCGCTGCAGTTAATTGTAAAACCCCCAAAATGCTTCAATAACAAAAAAACGTATATCTGGAAAACTGGGAAATCATAATCACTCGACTATTCGTAAGCTTTTTCGGTGCTTGACAGGGAAATCAGCCCCACCCTCATTAGTTACGATGTCTACACTTTCAGTTTTCTGTTCTTGCACGGCACATATGCAGCTAGAAATTCTTAATAATTTTCAAAACAATCGATCCTTATTTTCAGATCGTGATTGACAAATGCAATGTCACACACACAGTAGGCGACGCTCAGTTATCATCTGCTGAGAAACTTTCACAAGTTTGCTGAAAAGAGTTACTTCCCAACTGACTCAATAAAACAAGGAATTTCTCTACATAATATCGTGCTAAAAGATCGAGGCTATTGTTGCATGTCACCATTTGATGATTCCTGTGGCAGACAATCGAAATGGAAATGAACAAGTCCATTATTTCATTACCCTGTTCAGCTTCTTACTTTCCAGTTTATCTCACGTCAAAAAGGATCTATAAGAAAAACCCAAAGAATAAAAAATATGTAAACTTTCAAGAACGCCTCCAACATGATTTGGAAATACTACACAGTGGATATGCTGCTCATAAACTTTACCTGATACCCCTACGAATGTTTGAAATGCCACTGGCCTTGAAAGCTTCTCCTGTGGGTAGTGTGCTAGTTGTCCACATATGCAAACATTTACAACATGGGACCGTGGGTGGGTTATGCGACATTGGGCCCCTGGGCACAGACATGCAAAAGGCCCCACCACCAACCCTCAAAGAAGCAAGACACATATACTTTATATGTGTTGAGCCTCTTTTTGTTGTTGTTTGTGTATATTTGTCATGGGTATGTTTCTCGCTGTGGTTTCGTGTCTCTTTGTGGTCTCTCTGTCTCATAGTGGCTGTCTCTTTGTGTCACATGAATCCTAGAAATCCCAGAAAAATGAAAGGAAGTGAAACAACCTCATCGATGTTTGTTTACTCTTGGTTATAATGTGAACTCCAACACCAACAAACCCGGGGTGTTCCATCATACAATAGCAATTGTAAATACTAGTAACATGAATATAAAATAATAAAGTTAAATCTGTAGGAGATTGACAAGTAAGGAGAAAGTGAGAGGAGGAATCTTAGCTACTCCGTCACAGAATCACGATGAACATTTATACCTTTAGTAAAAATGCTCCCCATGAAATGTCACATTATAATGGTGTAATGGCGTAAGAGAGTCTTTAACATGTGGGCTGTTGTTAAGGATGACAGTGATGCTCATTATTGGACAGAGTGATGGATAATTTACAAAGCAGTACTTCAAACTACACTGTACTCTCTGTACCCAATGCAGGACACCCTAACTATACTCAGGATTGAGGTGCCAAATTGCAGTTGCTCTGTGATTTCCTTAAAAAAACACGGCTTGTTAGGTCTTAAAATGATCCCACTTAGAACGTAATATTTATTTAGAGCTCAAAAATCCTGCCTGAGCTATCTTTTCTTTTATTATTGCAGACATATTTCCCCAGCATGCTAAGAAGAAACCAGTGAGGATAAACAAAGCCCGAGTTAATTTCACATCTTCACCAAAACCATCCAATATTATCATTGTTTAGCAAGTATGATTGTCTTTAAATATCCAAATAACACCTTAAATGTAACTGTGTTTCCTTAAGGAAGATTATCATTTAAATGAAAGTGTCCCTAAGTGGTTTCATATAGCAGAATGAATATAAAATACTGATTCAGCCCAAAGAGGACAACTTGGGTGTCATGGCGATACTCTTGAGAAAAATGCTGTTTTAATTTTTACTGCAAATCCAAACTAAACTTCTCAGTAAAAGCTTTTGAAGAGGCCCTATTGTGCTTTTTGGGGTTTTCCCTTTCCTGTGAGAAAAATAAAGCATGTTTTGGACAATAAAGCATGTAAACATGTTGAAGTAGAGGCACGAAATACATTTATGAAACCTGGAAATGAGCATTATAAGGCCCCTTTAAGTGGTGACTCAAAAGTTGAGTTTTATTTTGAAGTAGTCACTGGAAATACAATGTGGACCCTTTTGGAAATGAAAAAGGCATCTTGAAAACAAGACTGCATACAACGAGGCAGTTCAAAATAATGCATGCACATTGCAGTTGCACATCCAATTTATAAACAGTTGTGATCTCTGTACATTATTTCTAAGAGCAGTTCCTTGGGCCTGCACGTTTTATGAAACTTTTCCCCCTAGTTTCCTGCAGGAGCTATCCAACACGTGCTTGCTGCTCTGCCCACTGGAGCCCCGGCTGGCTTCAAAGCGCTCCTGTCTCCTAATGATAATGAATGCAGTGTGTCTGCACAATGTGCTTAGTGGCTCACTGTCAATCTGTTACACTCACACTCAGGTTACAGTCTGCTCCTGCACTGGAGCAGCCGCTGCCAAGAGAGACAGTTTCCCTGCTTCCTCGGACCGCTGGACGCTCACAGTGTGTGGTCATGAACTCTGCAATAACAATGCTGGTGTGACCCTGTGGTTCCATTAAAGGAATGCTCTTCCAATCCAATCCAAATACTGTTGTCAGCAGTTTGATACACAGTTGAACTATTCTTCATATTGTTTGAATCCAGGAAGCTTTATTTCAAAGAGACATAAAGAAAGTCTCTTACTGTATGAAAGGTATAATGAAGAAATCAATACATAGGCAGGAAAAAGCCTACTGAGTCATTAATAAAACACTAAACGTGTCCTTTCATATGTGGCTTTATGTGGTCTCATTGGGTCAAAGCAATCTATTTGTGCCTTCCGCGCCCCCCCCCCCCCCCAAACCCATGCTATCTCTCCATCCACTCCCTTAGGTGTCCAGATAAAAGAGGCCTCATTGGGAACAAAGCGCTGGGTTTGACAGAGGTTTGGACACCTGCAGCGGATTAAACCATTCTGTTTTCTCAGGTTCGATAAAGCTGGGGTGGGAGAGGCCACTCTGTTGTGAGAGAGACGAGTGAGTCCCATGAAAAATGTGTGATGATGCACACATGTCGTGAGCAGCCTATGAATGATATACCTGAAAAATAATAACATGCTTCTTTTGATGTGCAATTCTGAAAATGCAGCAGGTTTTATAATCCCTAACAACCCACATGTAAATTATATTTACATCCACATCGAGAGCACGGGCTGCCAGAGATGGTGCGATATCCTCCCAGACTGGGGTGTTGCTATGGAAACATGACTCATCACAAGCCCTTCCTGCTTTACCTGTGGCAGCTGCACAGTGCTCATGAAAGCTATTTCATGCTGCTTTTGTTTGCCAAGTCGCAATGCCAAGCAACAATTTTCAATAACATATATGAGATGTCAGGGACACACAGGTGCTAAAAAAGGTTTTGTAGCCAGTTGTTGCTTTTTTCAAACTCATCAGAGGGTAATGTTTAAGCCTTATTGAATCAGAATCAGTAGATACTTACACCTGGACACACCTCGCCACTGTCCTATGTTGTAAACGTAGCTTTTAGAATGGAAAACAATACGCTTCCCAAGACTTTAAAGGGGATCTTATGTTCTTTTTTGGGGGGTTTTCCCTTTCCTGTAGTGTGTTGTATAAGTTTGTGTGCATGTGAAAGGTCAGCAAAGGCTAAAATCCCAAAGATTCGAGAAAAGTATGAGAAAAATTAAGAACTTTTTTGAACATTAAAGCATGTAAACACAACATACAGCTATAAAACCTGAAAATATAATGCATTATATGCCATAAAATTACTCAAAACCTATGTATGCATGTCATCAGAGCAAGCTTAAGTATAGTTGTTAGGTTAACAGAAAGTGTTTGATAATGAATAAAGCTTACGTATAAGTATAAAGATTTCAATATGTGCTAAATAACAATTATCAATAAAAGTCACCCATCCCCAAAAACCTTTTCAAGGTGGCCCAGAAGATACAGAGGCAGCATTCAAACTTGAGATATGAGTAAAAAACTATCAAATATGCACATGTATTCAAAAAAATAATAATAACAGAAGAAGAATCACACACACACACACACACACACACACACACACACACACACACACACACACACACACACACACACACACACACACACACACACACACACACACACACACACACGCAAACACTGCTTGTTTGTGTTGGACATTTGCGGACAGTTTTGTCTGTGTGGTGCTTCAGGTATGTTGTCATACACTGAATGTGTGGAGGAGGCCCATCTGTCACACCACTAGTAACCCTGTAAACACAATCCTGAGCTGTCATTCACAACAGGCCCACGCCTTTTTATCCTCACTGGAAACTTCTCAGCAATCTGCAAAAAAACACAAAATGCAGCTCAGGCAGTGTGCGACAAATGTCCGTTTTCAGTGGAGCTGGAGTATGTTACTTCAGGTGGGCGTGTTATAAGATGGATTGCTTACTGCTTTTTCAAACTAGACCTAACCTTAGGATCAAATATTGATCTGTACATGATGGATTGGAGTATGAGCAGGGCATACTTTAAAGGTTAAGGACCTCTGACCTAGTTTCCAACCCTTACCTTGTCTCCATCCTTATACTTGGTCAATATGAGCTGTTGTTTATATCACATTTGTCCTATAACTATATTCACTGTGAATTTAAATTAGGATATCACATGTTTTCCAACCTGCAGACCGACTAAGCTATTTACTGTATATGCACACCTTAAGGCAACTGAGCCAGGAGACACGACGATGATGCTGAATGAGGACCATATTGGTGGATTTGAATGTATTTTCCAAGCACTTACAGTACACTGTAATTTTGACATCCTACCTTTGCTAGGCAGCCTGCGGTTAATAAAAAGTGCAGAGAACAAAACGCGTTTTAAATAGATAATCCATCCCATTTAGCTATTGCAGTAACGTTAGTCATCAAAAAAAGTGTTATGCTGCAAGCAGGAATGGGAAACAATTACTTAATAGTGGTGTATTCAGATACTATTGCTATTTGTTATACCATCCATTCGTCGGTCTATTTTTCAATTCAATTGCTGTGGCAACTAGCACCAAGTCCATTTAAGACTTAAAAAACACATATAATCAGATCAACTGCTGCGAGCCTCATCGTTTACTGCCCATATTAACATCACTTAGAGGAATAATTCAAACTAGAAACAACTGACTGAATGCTGAATAGTAATGTAAAGATGGGAAATCAGTGAAACAGAAACACAAAAATAGTAGTAAATGAGCAAAAACATACAAAATATGTAGCTTCATCTATGAATATTTAGTAGTTGAATAAGACACGATCAAAGGATCCATGCACTGCTTGAGAGTCTGTATTACGTAACGCTGTCCAGAGGCATCATGTTACTCACTACTGTACAAGACAGGTACAAGCTTCCAGTGACACTCCAGGTACCTGGGGGGTCCGCGGGGAGGATTTCATTACTTGGCTGAGATCACACTTTTTCTGACGCTTGTCTTTGCTGCCTCAGGGTGATCGGGATGTTGTGTTGTATGAAGGTCACACTCTGTTTCCGAAGATCACAGGTTGGAACGGAGAGTTGTAAGCTTTCAGAGCATTCGTTGTTACAAGGCTGAGGTCGTGAGCCGGCCACAAAGGTCTACTTTCTCTCAGTGTGCTCTGTTCCGTCGTGTGCTCCCTGCAAATCATTCATTTGGATGCTCAATATGTGCCCTCTGCTCTTTTCATGATGAAATGTAATCCAACTTTTATGCCTGTTCGGACTGCAGCTAATATTCATTTTCATTATTGAGTCACTTTATTTTACTATCTGCAGGTAACTTCTTCTACAGGGTGTAAAGCGCTCTCCCACTTCTAATCACTTCCATTTTCAACCTCAATTTTGATCACAACAACACATGTTTAATGTTTTGCAACCGCATGTTGTGTGGTTTCGACATTATTGCTTTGCCAAAAATCTGTGCGCACACACACACATGGACCATGACAGTGGATTGCAGTTAGGGGATCATAGGACACTCACATTTTAGACAGTGTTCATGGCCACTGAAATGTAGGTAAAACAAGTCAACATAACTGGTAGCTTGGCTGTCTTCTTTACTTATCATTTCAGCACTACAGGCAAGTTGAACAACACTTAAACAGATGCTGACCAACAGGCTTGGAGCTGTTATCAGTTATGTGTATTAGGCTTAATAATACAAGTTATAATAAAGCACAAATGATCCACATTAGCTGGTTCCATCTTCGGAAATATATGGACTTCCAAATTAGTGTGATGGACTGTTGGTCTGACACTGTGATATGACTTTAGCTTTGGCCATGTGGAGAATCTTACGGTCACATTTAGGCCCATAATTATTAATTGCACCAATATTGCTCATGTCCAGCTCACCTGATCTCTTAAGGATCCAGAAGGGTCCAGCAGTGGCTCAGTAAGTAGGGGCTTGGACTGGGAATCGTAGGGTCGCCGGTTCAAGTCCCCGAACAGACTTGAAATATGGAAGGTGGACTGCTACTTGGAGAGGTCCCAGTTCACCTCCTAGGTCCTGCTGTGGTGCCCTTGAGCAAGGCACCGGACACCTCCAATCCCCCCTCCCCATTGCTCCCCGGGCGCTGCACGATAGCTGCCCACTGCTCCTAGTACTAGGATGGGTTAAATGCAGAGGAACAATTTCACTGTGTGTGCTCTGCTGTGTGCATGTATGTGACAAATAAAGAGGGTTTCATCCTCCGATTCTATCTATCTACTTCTTTACTTCCCATCTGTGCTTGGAGTCATAACTGAATTTATTTTTCCAAAGCAAAGAGCTAGACATCAGTGTCTTCCTCATTTATTGTCACCCTATAAACTAGCTATTGTGTATTGTCTGATGTAGGCTCCAAAACGTAGAGTTGGCAAGTCTGTCTGTCTCTGTGAGCTTCACCGGATATCTTGCTGTGTTTGAATTCATTTGTTAAAATGCTACCGGTCTTTAAGGCATTTGAGAGGAAACCTAAAACTGCAGCGACTGATAACTCAACAGACATAAAAGCATCCTCTAAAAGCAATCTGATTCACGGTTCTGTAGCTGCCTCGCTCTGATACCTCGGTTAGGTAATACACCAGCGCTGAGAGTTATATTGGAGGTGACACCCCATCAGGCCTATAAATAGCTTTGCACTTCCCCCCCCCCAGGAACCCAGCTGTAGCTTTCTCCCAGGCATTTGATCGCTTGTTTATAAGGCGACTGACATCACCCTCTGCTGCTTTGTTTCTCTGACTCCAAAACATACTCTGGCACCTTCACACCCTTCACATATAAAAGACTTTCATCAGCTGCTGTGCTTGTGAAGCTTTTCAGAGGCAGTCACTTCACAGGTGGTCGGGTTTCCCTAGCCTACGTTTAATGGTGACTCACTTAATCACCATAAATACTCAACTATCATCGCCACAAGCATGGAGTAAAGTTTATCCTATGACATTACATAAATACAAACAGAACACTTAATTGGAGGGGGTGGTTATTCAGGCATAAGCCCAAGAGCCTCATAACAAGTGGGAGTATAAGGCGGATGAAATGGAGAAAAGACATACAAAAAGCCTGCAGGCTGTGTCTGACCTCAGTGAGTCACTGTCTGCAGGCTTCTCCAGGATTGGGCATGACTCACAAACATTTCTAAAGTGCACTTCTGACACTAGCTACAGCATGTTACTCCAATTTTGAAATTGTATGCCCAGTGTATTATGTGTTAAAGTAAAACAGCTGTGCCTTTAAACTTCTATTGCAATCCTACTACATTTAGACGTTCCTCTTAATCAAAATGGTTTCTCATCGAGGTATATGGACATAGTTGTACATAAGAAATCAAAAGAAGAACAAGAAGAGGCAGATTTTGGGGGACAGTAGTGAGCTGTTATACTGATTACCTTGTGGAGATAACAATTGAATTGATTGGCAATGTCAAAAAGTAATATTTAGAATAAAGGACGGCTATTATCTATTTGAACACTCATAAAGGATGCCTGTTTAGCCTGATTCTAAGACATTGTGCACAGGACTATAGTTCAACATATTTACATGTGACCCATTTAAACATTGGACTGGATGTCAGAAAGTACAAATGCAGCTTCTTCCATCCCTCTGGTTCATGAGAAGATAGAAAAGTGGATGTGAAAGACTTTGTACTGAAATGCAAGCAAAAAAAAGGGTTATGTTTTCTTTGCCATGCAGGATTAGAGAGCAGAAGGTGTTGCAATGAGATTTTTTGGTTTTGTTGATTGAGTTTGTAGGTTCAGAATCAGAATCAGAAATCCTATATTTGTCCTGCAACGGTACATGATTAAAACAGCAGATAAAGGAAGGAAACATTCTTTGAAAGGCTAGGTATGCACACTTTATTAATAACACAATAAGAGCAAAACGAAATAACACCATGGTAAATAAATAAAGTGAGAGAAAATAAAAGGTTAAATTGCACAGAGTTTTATATTTACAGAGAGTGTTATTGAACATCAGGGGTATTCCAGTATATGTGCAAAGCAGCAGTGTTGAAATCAAATAAGAAATACAAAAACAAACAAACAAACTGTGAGCATCAGTCCCAGTTTACCCACAGCAGCTTTCTCTTGTAACAGTCCTTTTGTATATTTTTACATACCACACACAAATTATGATTGTGCGCAGTGAATCTACAGTAGCCCCGGAGGTATGAATAATTCATTTCAGGAAAAGGATCTATTTGCCCCCGCGCATCTCCGGCGCGCGTGTGCACCAGGTGCCGTTTGGTCACGGCAGAAGCGTCTCCAATTATCCAGGAGGAGAACATCTCTGGATTTCTCTGCGCCCTTTGCCTCCCAGAACTAAATTGATTTCGAGGGAGCCGTGATCGATGCTGAAGAAACTCGCATGTGAAATCAAGTGGGACGATTGATTTGTTTGTGCAAAGAAATCAAACTGGAAATCTCCAATGTTGAAAACAAAAATGTGAGTTTGGGTGTTTTGTGACCAAGACAAATTGTTCCCACGTCTATGGGTGTGAGTACTGTTTCTTCACGTGATGTGTCAAAGCGATTATTCATTTGCTCAGTCTCATTCTACATCTGAGGCATCACGCGCACACTCTGCTTCACTTGAAGATCTACACCTGCACCTGCTGGATGCTAATTGAAAATAATCGACAAGTTTGACGAGAGAGAGGGAGAGATGGAGGCACGCTTCAGCACGCTGGACAGCGCTCGTGGAAGTTGGAGAGGACGGGGACGCGCGCACACAGGAGGATTTTAATTGAAAATAATCTTTGGAGGCGCTCCTGCAGGGATCATGGTTGATTTTAACTCCTCATTATCATTACCAACAACAGGTAACCCGAGAGGGGACTTTCCGGAGTGAGACATGGACTTTGCTGACGTTATCTTCGCTCTGTTTATCATCGTGGTTGCGGTGGTTTCGCTGTTGTCCAACTTGTTGGTGCTGCTATGCTTCGTCCACAGCACCGAGATCCGCCGACAGGTGCCCGGCGTCTTCACCATGAACCTGTCCTTCTGCAACATCCTCATCACTGTGCTCAACATGCCGGCCACTCTGGTGGGGATCATCCGGGACCAACAGCCTTTCGGGGATTGCATTTGCCACACGGTGAGCTTTCTGGAGACTTTCCTCACCGCCAACACCATGTTGAGCATGGCGGCTCTCAGCATAGACCGGTGGATCGCGGTGGTGTTCCCGCTCAGCTACTCCACCAAGATGCGCTACAAGGACGCGCTGATCATGGTGTGCTACTCCTGGCTGCACTCCTTCACCTTCTCTCTCACGGCCCTGCTCTTCTCCTGGGTGGACTACAGCTCCGTGTACGCGTCTTGCACATTACAGCCCACAGTGGAAGGGGGAGACAGGATTAAGTTCACTATCTTCACTGTGGTTTTCCACGCCACCAGCTTCATGCTCTCCCTGCTCATATTGTGTTTCACATACTTGAAAGTGCTCAAAGTGGCCAGGTTTCACTGCAAGAGGATTGACATTATCACCATGCAGACTCTATTCCTTCTGGTCGACATTCACCCAAGGTAAGTCATTTATTTATACACAGGCATTTTTTTCTTCTTCCTTTAAATGTATAATTCATAGATTTAAAAATGTTTTGCTGCTTTCAGTGTGAAACAAAGATGTTTAGCAGAGCAAAAGAGGAGAAAGCAGAGAGCCACGAAGAAGATCAGCATCTTCATCGGCTCTTTCATCATCTGCTTTGCCCCCTATGTTATCACAAGGTAAGTTGAATTGTCAGTAACAAAAACATCACCAAATGAACTTCAGAACTGTATTTTGACTTGTTATACATATGTAAACCTTGTGTCTTCATCCAGAGGTGCTGAAAATGTCAGATCTGTCACACTTTTAGTTCAGATTAGCCAAAATTCAGCATAAATATAGTTTTTCTGAACCATAAAAGGGCTCATAAAAGGTGGCTTGCCATGCTGCTTTCACTAAAACACACATAATACAGTTTAGGGAAATACGTATAGTACAGAGAACAAGTTGTGTCTTCCAGGTAAAATAGGAAAAGCTTGAGGAGCAGTTTGTCACCGAGATGTAGTGCGATGATGCATCAGTTTGACATATGTGGCGCATGCACATATGAGTGGGAAGAGGAAGGACACATTAGCAGGGATAAAGTGTCTGAGAGATTGGAGTAACCCCCTGACACTACCCACTGGAAGGAGCCTGCTCTTAAAAACAAACCTCTAATTATGATCATTGCTTCTCATGTATCTGTTCTGCTTTTATTAACATCATGTTTACTGAAGATAAAATAGGAATTTTCTTCACCTTCTGTCGAAACCTTAAATTGACATGACATTTGTATTTCTTGACAGTAGCAGATTTGTGTGTAATTGATTACTATTTAAACACTATGGTTCCAATATTTAAAAGCCAAAGCTCCCGTTATCTCACTAAACATGTCTATGGATCTTCCCCTGACAGCTCATTAACAGTATTTATGTAAAGGGTATAACACATTTTTTTAATTGGTGCTGACAAAATACCAGCAGAATTGCCTTTATGAAGCAAATTAAACAACGATAGTAAATACAAATACCTTGTCATGTATATTGCTTTTTTTTTTAATTGTTGCTCTAGCTCGTTAATGCCATCCCATAAAGGAAAAAAGCTCCCCTACACATCTCTTAGGAAAATGAATCATAATGCTTAGCATTTAATATTGGCAGTCTAAGCTCTGCTGTACAATACACCTCTTCACTTTTTCTGTGCTGTGATTAGATTTGTGAAGTGGACAATTAGAATCACAGTGAAAAAAAAGGAATGCCATTAGAGACCAAAGCTCAAGAACTGTTTGTCATTGAATTATGACATACTTACTGTAATGTATACATAAGGAAGAAAAACCTAGTACAATCGCATCATATTTAACTTTGCATTTGTTTTGCCGCAGTTTGAATCTTCTGTGCTGAATGAACTTTAAATAGTTTAAAATAAATGTAAAACTTCAGTGAAGCAATTATGCTATATTTGCAACATTCACTTAAATGCATAACATTTACCAAATAAATTGTGAACACAGAATAGTGACTACTGCTCACTAAATATTTTCTGAACCAGAGAGTGACTGTAGAAGGGCACAGATGACCATTTTGTGCAGGTCAAAGAAAGGATGAAATAGTTTTATATAACCACTTTGAACATTTAAAAAACTGAAGAAAAAAAACATCTCAGACTAAAATGTACTTTGATTATTCATGCCTCTACTGCCTCCCCTTCAGGTTGGTCGAGCTTCTCCCTTTCGTGGACATCAACCGCCGCTGGGGAATCATCAGTAAGTGCCTGACATACAGCAAGGCTGCGTCCGACCCTTTTGCCTACTCCCTCCTACGTCAGCAGTACAAGAAAGTCCTGGTTACTGTCGTCAACAGGCTGCTCCGCCGCGACCTGTACCCCTCGTCTGGCCACAACAGCTCTTTAGACACGGAGAACGACTACTGTCTCCAGAGGATCAGCTAATGGCAAATGCGCGGTGGACATGGCAGATACACACGACGAGCCAAAAATAAACGTTCCCTCATAAAAGAAGGTGGGCGGAGGAGAAGAATGAGAAGAGACACTGGATATTGTTAGGGAGGGAAAATAGAGCTGATAGAGGGGACATATTGTGGGTTGGGGTGAAGAAAGAGCATAAGTAAGGAAGGCAGTGGGTGGAGAAGAACGACAAGACAGCACTGAGGGGGAGGATGAAGGAGCGAAGGAGGAGACGGATAGGGAGCGACTAGGACGATGTGGAAACTTTGTCCTCAGACAGAATTGGCAAACAAGAGATCTGTGATTCATCGGCGGAAACACACAATACCACACAAAGACACACACACAGTTCAGACAAATCAATTTCTTCAGAGGAGTCGTGGGTTCAGATGAATCTCAAACTGAAGGACAAAACAGCCGGACACTGGTCCCTTATTCTCTTTCAGCGACATGTATAAAGTGGCCTTTTGTACTGAACCTACCAGTTTGTAGTGATTTTGGCAAATCCACATGTAGTGACCTTTCTTCTGGCACAAAATACAGGGAAAAAGCTGGAAGCTGATAGTCAGTAGCTGGAGCGAAAAGAAGGACATACTTTTTTGCTCCTGCTGCTGGATAATTTACTCAACTGCTGCACATTATTGCCATGTTCTGTATTGACCATGTTAGACTACTTCGCAGTGTCATGTCAGTCACTGAATACTGATGCACTTTGTCTAACTCTCTCAGAGCTATAGTTACAGGAGCCAAAGGCAAAATAACATTTACAACATGATTTTAAACGGTAAGATTGATGATATTTTATATTTTTCTTGTTGTTAATAAAGTCCATGAAAAGAGCAAAATTAACCAACTCCATTACTTTTCGGACCCTTTATTTTATAAGATTTCTGTTGCATTTTTGCCTTTTTTTGAGTAGGTAAGAAATGCAAAGCAGGAAAGGTCACCATACTTGGCCACCAGACAGGTGACTGATAAATGAAATTAGTTAAAAATGCTCAATACTCAAACAGAGAAAAACCTTAGCATTATTGGGGACTATTTTCAGACGTGGGTCAATACACATCTGGTGTGGTGGAAGTAGTTAAGGGAGCAGTGTGTGTACATTGGTTGGAAAGAAGATTAACTACAGTACCCTGGTTCATGGTATTGAATAAGTCAATCAGCTTAAAAGTATAGTTCATTCATGTGTTTTAAAGAAATGTTTAGATAATTGACAAAGCACACTCCATGTTATACTTAAATGGTCGTTTTACTAAGATCCACGTTCCTACGCCACTTAGTCTGCGAACATCTTAGTGTAGACGTGTTTTAATTAATTGAATCCAACTCCCTTAAACCGGAGTACTCACAAGTCCCGGAGGAAAGGTAGATGTAAGTTTATTTGAAGTTGGGGATCACTGGCTAAATCAATCTTTATCTGTTTCAGTCTTTTCGTGCAGTTTCCTGATCACGAAAAAAACATAAAATATCACTGATCCTTTTAAATGTGTCCTTGGTGAGTTTGAAACTGAATGTACTAGTGACGGCCCACTTTTGACTGAAATGCGTTTGTACAAATGTTCTTTGTTTTGCCAGTTTAAAATGTTTCTATGGATATTTACATGATGTTATTATATATTTTGCACTGTACAGGAACAACTTTTTGTCTAAATAAAAGGGTGATGTAGCATAGGGCTGCTAGAAGTGCTTGAAACACACTTGTTATGTGTTTGTGCCAGAATTGAACATGTGACTAATTCAGCGGTTCTATTCTTTATATACTTCAACAAGAACAGCTGGTTTGTTATTAACATTCTTTGGATGTACTTTCTGCACATGTATTGTTCCTCCTGTAAGCCACTTGCTGTTCTTTGGCAGTGTGATTAGCTATTAGTGGAATATGTGCAATAAAAGCTGTCAATTATACAAATATTAAAAGTATTAATGTTTTCACAGTAATGTCTTTAAATCAAGATAATGCCCTTCGATTTGATTTGTAATTTTCCAAATTAAATTCAAACGGTACAGTTAAATTAGTCTGACACTAAATGACGGATACTAAATGTTTTATTTGAATCTTAAATGGGGATTATGGAAAAATATATTCAATTTTTTAAACTGATGGATACTTGAATAGAAACATAATTTGTTATTCTCAAATAAAACTGTTGGGTCCTTGTCACCACCAGCTAGTCCTCTGTTTCTGAATCACCTTGTTTTGTTTTCATCTGCCTCGTGGCACCTATTATATCAAAGATGATATATGGTGTATGTCTCTATTGCAGCACCGCGTTGCCAAGTGTAATTAAAGAGATGGGTCAAAGATAACATTTGCCAATTAGTGATTCTAATTTATTCAGACTCAGACTTAATTTGATGCATGGAAACAGACCGACAGTAATTACTTGCAACATGGAGTGAGGGAATTTGCATTATTTTGTGACGAACTAAACCAGCAGCACCTTGGAATTTAGCAGGGCAGACCAAGGTCGCCATGACAATATGGGACAGACTATTTCAAATAAAACATCATCCAATTCACCCCAATCATCAGAAATAAGTTATAAGAGAAATTGGGGATGAAAAGTGCTCATAATGAAAGTGTAAGCCATTCTCAGGGTTTAAAACAAAATGGTCTTAACTGAGTTAGTTTAAAGAGTGTCATCCCACTTGAATTCTTTTCAATCTCTTGTCACTTCAGAGTACTTTTCCTTATAAATGTATAATCAAGAACAATAATTCTGTGTTCCATTTTGAGAAAAGGCATTAAAACACTGATTACTT